>NC_143385.1:54314984-54628039 GCF_980474605.1 Leiobunum rupestre | reverse complement strand
CCGCAATTCTCCAAGTTATAACGTTGTGGATTGACGCGTACGCTGCATGAATAGATAGAAAACAATTACGCATGTTAAGGATTTTTTAAATATAAAAAACTAATTAAGTTAATTAATTTGGCTCCTCCAATATCAGCCAAGCGAAACTCATAGCTTATAATAAAATTATATTAAACTATGCAAAGAGAAGAAATAATTTCTAGCGTTGCTTTTATCCCAAACGTTGAAAACCAAGTCAGTTCAGTATCACATTGCTTACCCAAAGCTGACGTTTTCCGACGCATTTGAATAACAAATTTTTTCCCTTAATATTTTTAGTGCGATTTAAGTGCTTTTTTGACATATTTTTTAACTAAGCCAACACAGTACTATATTCTACTTTATTTTTTTGTAGTATTAATCTCCAAAGCAAGTAGCATTCGGCTAGTGCTTAATACGCGTCGGATGACGTATGTTTTAGAGATCCAATGACAAGCCGGGTTGATTTGATATTTTAGATTTTTTTACAGGTAGTAAAGAACGTTAAGGATTCTAATGATAACGTGATTACAAAATACACTTACGTTCGAAGAACAATATGAGCGTTGTTCGCCAAATCGCCTCAGGGGTGTCTTTGAAAATTAATTGGGCCCAATTGAGAGTTTGATGAAGAGACATTGCCGTTATAAATGATAATGCAACGATACTAGTTACGAATAAAATTAAAAACTGAAACACAGAAAAAGGTTTGGAAAAAAAAACACCCGGCAAATCAAAACGTCAGGTAAAAAAGGCAATTTATGAAGCGTTGTTTTATTCTACTAAAAGAAATAAAAGATTTCTTTTATGGAGGAAAATATTTGAGAAATTGAATGGAAATTTTTGTACATTTCATTTTTTTAGGTATAGGGTCCCGACAGTATAAGACACCCCATTCCTGGACACATGGGGGGTGCACCGAGTCCCTCCACGCGGGGGCATGAAATGGGGAATCGCGTTTCCTCCTCGCCCCCCACGCGCGCGTGGCAAATGCTCATTCGGAAACTTTTCGAGTGGGCGATAACTTGGTGTAGTCAATTCGTTGGACGAATATTTGCGGGACGTGCCAATTGGTCGTACGATAATTTGGAGTATGCATCAAATGGGTGTGCGCGACAATTTGCTGAACGATAATACGGTGCAGACGACAATTAGGTAAACGATAATACGGTGCAGACGACAATTGGGTGTGTGCGATAATAAGGTGAACGATAATACAGTGTATACGACAATTAAATAAACGATAATAGGGTACATGCGATAATAAGGTGAATGATAATACAGTGTATACGACAATTAGATGAACGATAATAGGGTACATGCGATAATTAGGTGAACGGTAATACGGTGCAGACGACACTTGGGTGTGCGCGACAATTAGGAGAACGATAATTTTTTCGTTTGCATTTACGGTAAAAGAAAATCGGGTGAATACGTGTTCAATGAACGTTTCAATGGAACCCTTGTTTACAGCCATAGGAAGCTCCCCACATATATCTCCGACAAAAGTAGTCATCGTCGCCACCGAACAGGCCCCTTCAAAAGCCTATGACCTTGCCAAAAATTGTGTGCAGTAATACTAGTAGTTAGTTGTAATTTCAATTAATGATTTCGCATTTCGAACCTATTTAAACTGGCACAATAGCTTTAACTCGGTTATTTTGGTTTAAATTTAATCAAAATATTCCGGATGCCATTCGAAAGCATTGACGTTTCAATATTTCTCAAATATCTTATTTAATATATTTTTAGTGCATATGCGTTAATGAAAATTGTATAAGTAACATAATAAACATAAGTATGACACTGAACGATGTCGGTTAGTTATAAAATGTTGCGCGGTGATTGCGTAAACCCAGGATTCAAATCCAGAAATTCCAAAAAAAATATCTTTATTAGTAGCGTAGCCAAGATTTTAGGTTCACAATGGAAACAAATGAAGCCAAAAATAAAAAATGTTAACCATACTTTTCGGGGGACACGTGCCCACTGTGCCACTCCCTGTCTACGCCACTGAGTTTTATGATATTATACGTGAGCCGAAGCGCGTTTATGAAGTGTCCAATTGGAGCAAAACTAAATAAATTCCAATTAAACTCAGCATGCAATGATGGATCGCCGAGACAAACTATCGTTACATAATTTAACGTTGGGAGAATAGGAAGTGTAATACTTATTAATATTATATTATAATATCAGCCATGTACAGAAATCTGACGAAAACATTGGTGAAATGCATTTACAGTGGCAAATTCAAAATCACATAAGACGCTTGTAGCATTGAAATTCCGTAGTTCTTAAACAATGATAAAAAGTCTTACGCAAGGTTTTTGTTACTTATTTGGCAGTAGAGCGTAGATGAGCGGTACGATCTTTTTCTTACAAAAGTGTGAATCGTATACAACTGATAAAATAATCGTAGAGGTCGGTAACGGTTAATCATTATCCATGATTAAATAGATTTTGTTTGGGGAAAAAATGTAAATTAAGAAATTTAACGGTTAATATTTCGGAAAATGATTAAAAAATATGTATTATTCGTAAAATTTGAGCTTTTTATCGAAAAAAACGTCGTTTTTCCGATTAATTTTACAAATTTATCAAAACATTAATCGGATAATGCATAAATATAAATTACTTGATCAAAACGTTTTAGGAATAATTTTGAGAGCTTTATCTATTGAATAAAAGTTAACCATCCGAGCGGTGATTTTGAATGTTCCTTCGGTGAACCAGTTTGTCGAGTTTTTTAGTAGCTGTAGATTATCATTGGTAGTCAATACTAAAATTCGATGATTACCTGGTCCGGTGTCATGTTTTAGGTTTTCACTACCATCTTTAGTTTTTTACCCCTCCGAGGTTACTATGTCCCCTAGGAGGGGTTATACAATCACCGTGTCTGTAGGTCTGTGGGTCTGTCTGTATGCGAACGCGTTCGCATTTTCGGGGCAAAGTGTAATCACTACGTTCGCAGTTTACCGAAATCACCGCGTTCGCAGTTTCTTGGAATTAGGGAAAAGGTTTTTCCAAAAAAAGTCCTTTTTTTATTGGGTGTAGTATAATTTTCTTTGGCGAACTGCGATTGTGCGTGATTAGTTTTTGACTTACGGGACGGACCGAGCGCTGAGGGATACGGTAAACGTCTCAACGTCAAGATGGCAGGGTTTCCACCAAATGTTCATGGTCTTTTAATCAATTTGCGCTAGTATCAGGCGGAATTCAATCATGAGTCTACCTGCGTAACAGGCGGGTGTTCTACCACAGAACCACCGATATATGTTACGCTTCACTGAAAATTAGAAACTCAGCTTAAATGGTAAAGTAAATTAATAGTTTTTAAAGTCTTATATTTTTTACGTATGAAATTATAAAGGTCAAATCTTGTTTTAGCGTAGTCAGCAGAGATAAGCGGGTTGAAGGGTAGGACCCGTGGGTGGTCCACATAGTAAGTTTTATGTCTATCGGTACTTTTGAACCGTTAAGGGTCATTTAAGAATACAATTTGAAGTGGTATTCAACGCGCTTTTTTTCGTTTTGCTTACTTTACTCGTAACTCCGTAGTTCATTTTACATGTTTTCTTATCGGCTTTAAATGTGGGATACATTTTCATTAATGTGGTTAGGTTGGTTTTATTTATTTTGAGATATGCGCTGTTGTTTAGCCTTCACTATTCAGTTACTTTAAGGGTTTTTTTGTGTTCGTTATAAGCCAGGAATTGTTAACGGTATGGTGATTTTGGTTATTTCTATTACAATTTTCATTACCTTGGGTATATGGATTGACATTTTCTGGATTTATAAGTATTGAATTACCTTGTTGTTTGATTGGGTTACTTTTATACATTTTTATTGCATATTTCAACTAAAACAATGTTTAATAAGGTGGAAATTTAGATTGACTTTTTCTTGATTCCTAAGTATTTAAATTAACTTGTTATTTGGTTGGGTTATTATTATATATTTTCTATTGGTTATTTTCCTGTTTTTAAGTCTATATTAAGTGTTAAAATTGTTGGGGATAATTCATGTCTACGATTTTTTATTTGCATTGATCGGCTTCGTTGGGGGGTCGTCATGAGCCCACGAATTTTTTATTAGTGCTTTCACTTATAGTCTCGGTTTTCGCTTTAACTTTTGTTTTCCATATGTATTTGATTGTTTAGGACCTATAATATATTGAGTTGGTTTCTGTGGAGGGTTATTTCCATGACGATACCTCTGAGTAACTCGCTTGATATTGGGCATTTCTGGTAACCATGGTGTAGCTGCTAAGCTAACTTTACTAACAATATTATTAACGATAGCCTGATTTGAATCTGGCGTAGTTTTCGTGTGGTTTATTGCATTCACGACCTCTCTCCTGGTGGCATCCGGTTGATGAGTATGTTCCTATCTTACATTAATTTCAGCTCCAGGCTGAGGATTTATTGTCGAATGTGTTCTTGCCCGACAAATTTATCGCTGCTCGAACCGCCAGTACGTTATATTACCGCATTCGCATTCCAGGACGTAACCTAAGCCTTCAAACACTAGCTTTCTTTTTCCCTGTTCGGAAATGATGAAATCTGCCATCGCAAAGTCTAACCAACTCTGTAAAGTAATACGTGTAGAAAAATCGTTTTCTAGCACTTTGGTGTTATATATAGAAACTTATTTTAAAAATTAAGAGGCGAGAACATAGTTGCACAAAAAAGAGCCTTTAAAAAGTGAACTTTTTTGTTTGTGCGCTCCCTATACGCAGTCGATAGATTGTAGGTTTTTTTTTATCCCAAAATGATTTTTTAATTTAAAAATAAATGAAACGTGTAAGTTAAAGGTCTCCACCGGCGTTTGAATTTCTTCAGTTTCCCGGGTGACTTGCGGACTTAAGGAAAGCCAAGGCACGTCATCTGCTACCTGCTTTTCTGTGTGAATTTTTCAAACACCGGTAGGGCCCTATAATTTGGCAGTCATGCTTTCGAATGACATCTGTAATATTTTGATAAAATTTAAACCAAAGTAACTGCGTTAAAGCTATTGTGCCAGTTTAAATAGGTTCGAAATGCGAAATCATTAATTGAAATTACAACTAACCACTAGTATTACTGCACACAATTTTTGGCAAGGTCATAGGCTTTTGAAGGGGCCTGTTCGGTGGCGACGATGACTACTTTTGTCGGAGATATATGTGGGGAGCTTCCTATGGCTGTAAACAAGGGTTCCATTGAAACGTTCATTGAACACGTATTCACCCGATTTTCTTTTACCGTAAATACAAACGAAAAAATTATCGTTCTCCTAATTGTCGCGCACACCCAAGTGTCGTCTGCACCGTATTATCGTTCACCTAATTATCGCATGCACCCTATTCTTGTTCATCTAATTGTCGTATACACTGTATTTTTGTTCAGCTAATTATCACACACACCCAATTGTCGTCTGCACCGTATTATCGTTCAACTAATTATCGCATGCACCCTATTCTTGTTCATCTAATTGTCGTATACACTGTATAATCTTTCACATATTTACAATACGCACCCAATTGTCGTCTGCACCGTATTATCGTTGAGCAATTTTTCTCGCACACCCAATTGATGCATGCTCCAAATTATTGACTACACCAAGTTATCGCCCACCCGAAAAGTTTCCGACAGCAAAATTTTTCTTAACTTTATTTTTTCTCAGTCAGTCGATTACATAAAAAATAAATTTTGAGAGCAAAAGGATAGGGAGTTTCAATTCGAATTTTAGGGCAATCTATTTAAATATAAACGAGTGGGCAAACGCCGTATTCTTTTACACTGTGCATAAAGATTATGCAATGTGTTTTTCTTTTGATGGTCTAGTTGGCGGATATGTAAAGGGTTATGTACCTTTACTAGTTCATATTCAACGGTACCCAAATTGTAAATTTGTTCAGGATGAAATTTATTATCATATCCCCGTGCTACCCTAAAAAACCGATCCTTGGAATTTGGGTCCTATGCATTATGAATTGCTAAGAATACAATCGTTTAAGGGTTTCCCGATTGATTATATAGACCTGAGATATTTGGCACAGTCTGGTCTGTACTACACAAATTACAAAGACTGTGACAAGTGTTTCTGTTGCGGTGGAGGGTTATTGACATGGGAAAAGAACGATGTTCCTATGAAAGAACACGCTAAATATTACCCGAGACATAAATTTGTTTTAAACCAGAACTGTAATAATATTCCTTGCGAGAATGGTTCAAATCAAGAACCCTATTCTAACGCTAACGAGAAAGCTCTGGTCTATTGTTTAATTACTCATGTCATTGAAACACAAGAACGGAAAAATCTATACCATTTTGTAGCATTTTATAATGTAGAAACGAGTAAAATTTGACGAAATACCGGTCCATCGAGTAACAGAAAAATTACCATTAAATTAACAAATTTGAATGTCGAATTTACAACGTAGTAATTTAACTAATTTTAAATTGTTTTAATTTAGACTAAACAATATTTAGTTTAAATGTGTATGTGTTTATTTTTTCAAATATTTTATAATCGTATCGAAAGAAAGGTTGACTACCAAAAAGCTCCTGAATAGAAAACGTTGCGGTAAAAAGTGTTTTCAAAGTTTAAAAATGCGGTTCGGAAGTAAATAACCCTTACGAGCCACCGTGCAAGTTACAATCAAGTGTGTTGGATATGTAAAAACTGATATTAAATAAATTCGATCAATATGACCCACGATTGATTGAAAAGCTACTCAAACGGATGATATAACTGAAACCACCCGAATCCAATTTCGACAGGGTTACCATCTAAGGAAGAATTGAACACGGTGGTTTTTTTCTCACGCTTACTGTAAGAATAATTCAAACAACATTGTGGAAATATGAAATAATTTAGAGGAAGCTTTTTAACTTTTAGAATAATTCTGAATAAAGTTTTTGTACCTATAAATTACAATATGACTGAGGAGGTTCATACTTATTTACGTACGAAAATACATTTAATGTTCGGGATCGTGGTGAATTTCGACATTATTATTCGTCGTTATCCCTGATGCACAAAGAGTCGATTTAGGGTCGGGCTTTGGTCGAAAAGTTGCTTTTGGTTCGTGGTCCAAATACCGACTCTAAAAGTCCTAAACGTTTTTGTCGCTATTAAAGTCGGTATGTCAACCTAAAAATTCGGACCACTTGCCGACACTAAAAGTCTTAAACATTTTTGAGATAATCCCACGTAAGTTCGTTTTTGGTTGCTTTTAAAGTCGGTAGGGTGACCTAACATTTTGGACCACTTGTTGAGTCAATAAGTCTTATCATCGGAACTATTAAGCATCCGAACGCCGACTTACATTGTAATAAATGTCGTTACTTGTAAAAGACATGACACATTTATAGCCCGACCAACGGCTGACTAATATCCGGCATTTTATTTACCAATTAATCGCGCAAAACTGTGAAAATTTGTGATCAAATGAAACAAATTGAAATATTTTTAAATAACTTCTTTTATGTACACTACACAGTAAAAACAACGTTTAGCTTTTAAACACATTTCTCACATCTAAACATGTGTTTTTCCTAAACGGGAAAAAAATATGTTCAAATCTTAAACGTCTTTGTGTTGTTAAAAGAAACGCCAAAATTTTAAACACTTCGTACGCGTTGCGGCGCCTTAGGAAGTGTTTATTTCGTAAACGTTTTCGGGAAGTAAACGTTTTTCTAAATACACTGCTTAGGTTTTAAACAAAACGTTTAGGCGGAACCGTTTTATATTTACGCGCGTCAGGCGCCATTTTACTTCAGCCGAGCTTTTGGACTTTGAAGCTCTACTTTATGGTTAGTATAATTTTTTTTATTTAATCATATTATAAGATGGTTAATTAATTAACAATTTCCACGAACGTCATAAGTTGAATGTGTAATGAAATCAAACTCTCCTATAATTGAGAAAAAAAATTTAGCCTTTTCCTTCTCTCATTACACCTCTCTAACGTCATGTAAGTTAAATTAGTACAATATCAAATAATATAAATTTGAGCTTTCAATTTTTCTCACATGATAATGTTTGAGATGAGTTCACAGACTGAGTTACTTTTAAACTATAGTTAATGGCAACTTCTCATGCATTTGCATATCAGCTACATAATGCAACTTATTTAGTATAGACAATTACTACCTTGATTAAATTCCACTGTTATAAAGAAAATTTACTCTTATCAGAATGGCTAAGATCATTTAAAAAATGACCTAAGAAAGCCATTGAACATGTTTTTAAGTGAAATCTAAAGAAGTGGTGATGTTTTCCATAGCGAGACTGATATATTTGGTCAGAAAAGGTTCCACTTGGGTCATTTAAATTTAATGGAAATTAACTATTTAACTTTTCAGTAAGAAATCTGACTTTGCCGTTGACTGGCTTTGAAATATTCCAAATTGCATGTTCAAATTTGGGGTTCAACATGTTTTTAAGCGAAATCTAAAGAAGTGGTGATGTTTTCCATAGTGAGACTGATATATTTGGTCAGAAAAGGTTCAACTTCGGTCATTTAAATTTAATGGGAATGAACTATTTAACAACCAATCATGTTAAAATTTGTGGTTAGTGTTAGTGAGTTTTAATTTCAAATTAAATAAACTTAATTTTTGTTTTATAGAAATATTTGACTGATATTTTAATATGTAAGTATTTTAGAAATAATATTTTATGGATTTTCTCAGCTGTGAACCGTGAAATGTTTTATATACACATTTCCTAAGTTTTAATTAACTCAACAACCAACTAAACCAAGGTTCTTTAAGCCTTTGTTATTTTAAGTCTTGGTTATTTAGAAGACCATTTTAGTAAATGCATTTTTTAATTTAGAAAAATGGTACTATAAATAATCAGTTGTGCTACAAAATTTTCAGTTAAAATACAGAGAAATGTGAAATTTGTGGAATTCCAGTGTTGGTCATTACTCAGCCACCAACCACCATAATATTTGAATGTTTGTATATGGCAGAACTAGAAAAAAATTAATTCCTAGAGTAATGATAAATGTTGAACATTCTAACCTTATGCTGCTATAATTAAAACATAAAAATTATAAAAAAACACTAACATTATTGGGTAAGTAAAATTCCTAGAGTGTTAATAATGATAGAAGGTAGCTTTTCTAAAATTTTAAGACTACATTAGGAAATTTACTGGCATTTCAGGGTTGATCGTTACTCAGCCACAATTATATACTACATTTCAATGTTTGTATGGACCAGAGCAAGGAAAAACTAATTTGGAGATTAACAAAGTAGAGAATAGTCATAAAAAGAATTTAACAGACTACATTAGGAAATGTTCTGGCATTTTAGGGTTGTTCGTTACTCGGCCACCATTATGTACTACATTTCAAAGGCAAAAAACTAATTCGTAGTGTTAAAATTTTAGAAAAGCTACCCTCAATTATTACTAACATTCTAGGAATTCATTTTTTCTAGGTCTGACCCATAGAAACATTAAAATGTAGTATATTATGGTGGCTGAGTAACGACCAACCCTGATTTAGCAGTCTAATTCAAATTTTGTTATTGTAATGTGTGTATTGTTAATTTGTGTCGTGTGAGAATGTTAAATCTGCGTCTTGTACGTACGGGGTCTCTAATCTACAACAGCTATTTGTTAACTTTTTGGACGGACCGAGTGCTGAGGGTTACGGTAAAAGTCTCAACGGCAGGTTTTCCACCAAATGTTAAGGGTATGCGTCTTTATATCACTATGCGATCGCATAGGGCGGGTTTCAAACCCGAGCCCTCATGCATGACAGGTGAGTGTTCTACCACAGAACAACCGACACTTGGTTCGCTTCTTGAAAATTGGAATTTCAGTTTCATTTAAAGCGAATATTAATAGCGTTTTATTTTTCGCTTCATTTGTAAATATAACAAGTTGGCAAGCTTGCCAAAATATACCTCTCCTCGGAAGAATTTGCCTAAAAATAAATAAAACCAACGTAAACACATTAATGAAAATGTATCACACGTTTAAAGCCGATAAGAAAACACGTAAAATATATTACGAAGTTACGAGTTAAGTAATCAAAACAAAACAAGAAGCAATAAACATCTACGTAAGGTGTTTATAATTTTCCTACCCAAACAAATATGACATTTATTTTTATCTCGCTTTTACTGGTATTTAACATTTTTAAGGGTGCACCTATGAACTCGGCAACTTTCTTATTCCTAATTTCAGAAAAATCGAAAATATTTTCATGTTTTTCAAACATTTATATTTTGACCAGTAGGTGAAAGATTAAAACGTTAAATAAGCCAGTTTAAGAAATATTCAAATAAAGTTGGTCAGGTTAAAAAATATTTTTTTACAGAGATATGAGGTCATGAAAAAACATGTTGGTATTTGGTTTGAAAATGTTGGAAATTTACTTTCTGTGCCTAATTTGTAGAAAAACACAATTATTACTTTCGTATAAAACTTATTAATTTTATTTTATCATATTGTTTAAAATTATCTTGAAGGTTTAATTGTAACCCCGTTTGTTGCCATAAATACCGTTAATTAAATTTCCAACATTTTCGAACTATTGCTTCCTATGATGAGATTGCTATTTTTCTGGAACTAATATATTTATGAAAAATCGGTCGTTTTCAATCGAACCAAATTTAACCGTATGTTTACAAAATTGCTCTATAACTCACTCAGTGAAAATCATAGAGTAACCAACTCACATAGAGTGGAAGGCGATCAGCGAAACCTGTTAACACTTTTCGTACGCCACGTCTTGTTTTAGAGGCGTGAAATAAACAAGTTGGCCTAAATGTCATGTACAATATCTGGTTAAAAAAGTAAGTTTATTCTCTAAAAAATGTAAAAACAACCCCATCGCTCTTCGGACTATATTTATTCCAGCCTCGAAAACAAGCTGGCCCGCGAGGATCAATGTTTCATGCGCTTCCATAGGTCCTTCCACTCTATGTGAGTGGTTACTCTATGGTGAAAATTTTCGTCTTTCACTTAACAACCAAAATCATTTAAAAAACATTGAACTCTTTTCAAATTTGCTGAAATTAGAAATTGTATAGTTACCGACTTCAAACGTTATTTAACTGAATCTTTCTGACAATGTGACTAAACCTTTAGCTAAATTAAGACACCATTCAAAACTCGAAATACCCCAAAACTAAGGGTAAGATAGACATTCAATCCAACATTTATCATAAGAAAAAATATAATAATAAATAAAGTAACAAAAAATTATATCCTAACGAACAAGTAACAAGATAATATTCTTATATTCTGCAGTAAAAAGTATAGCAAAAACTTCTGCCCCATACTCAATATGAAACCCAGAAACCTGACTAGTACTTAAGGCTGGTGCCAGTGTTTTCCTGGTTTTCTCTATTTTCTCGTTTTACCATCTTTTCTTGTTGTTTTGGCGCACGGAAAAACGACTGTACACACGGACATAATTTGCCAGGTTTTACAGCTGCGACCGCGGCTGTTAAACAAGAAAACGGAGGACCTTTTTTAAGACGCGTTGGGCCCGTCCAATCAGCGAGCGTTATGCCGTCACGTGGTAGACGCAAAAGTTCGTAAGCCTACTTTTAAAGACTTTCAAAATTGCTCCTTATATCACATGACAGCCTAACGCTCGCGGGGTCCCGCTCTTGTAACCCACCACGGGCGGTAGCGCACTGGGAGATGTTAGCTCCGTCCAAATGGTCCTATCTCCACCTCCGACGTCGGTCCGGCGTGGGCTGGTAACTGGGCTTCGGCCCAGGCTAACGGAGAGGGGCCGGGCAAACTGGCTGTCTCGGCGGATTGCGTTGCCTGCTGTGGGGCTGCGGGCCTCCGTATGAGGGCACGGCGGACCCATCTCCCGGCCTTTTGGAGTTCCACCGGGATATCCGGTGCCAGCTGTCCCGGGTTATGCGGGCTGCTGTGTGCCCGCCGTTCCCCTTTAGGGGCTCCTTCCCAAGGTCTTGGCTCTCTACCTTTCTAGGTAGGGTGTCGGCTGGCGTTGCCAGAGCATCTGCTCTTATCCCCACTGCTGTGTGCGAAGTGGCGCGTTGGTCGGCCCATTGCTGCACCTTCTGCTGGGTTGAGCGGCTTGCGTCGAGGGTGCGACCATCAGTAGTAGGGTTCTGCTACCCATGCTGGTTTTGTCACCTGTCCGGGCGTGTGGACGCTGGCGTAGGGAATTTGATGATGGACCTCCGGTGGTGTGGTTTCAATCTTACCGGTACACCGGGCTATAAATCTGATGCATGTCCAGCCTAACGCTCGCTGATTGGTCAAGCTCAAAGTGTGTAAAAAACCGGAAAGATATTTAAAACAAATTATCTGTTTTTCTCGTTTACCGGAAGCGCTGGCGGCGGTAAAATCCGACAAAATTTATCCGTGTGCACAGTCGTTTTGCCGTTCGCCAGAGCAACCGGAAAAGGCGGTAATTCGAGAAAATAGAGAAAATCAGGAAAACACTGCCCGTGTAAACCAGCCTTAAGGCCTACCTCTTTAATTTCTAAAGAAAACGCATAACTTTAAATTCGCATAGCATCTCACTAATAGACACTTATTTAGCTAATTTTTTCACAATCAGCATTCGGGAAACTAAAATAAATTTAAAATTATAATCTACCCGGAGGCAAAAGGTACAAAAATTTCTACTTTTTACTAAATTTTAAGGTCGATATCGCCATTTATAATAAAGATCGGAAATGTGCAACTTGATTTGATGGTTTCGGCCAAGTAAAGGAATACAAATACGTATATCGCAATGGAAATAATATAATAATATTCTGGTCTTACGTTTTAAAATTCTACTATGCACTAGGACAAAGAACTCCCAGGAGATGAGCAATAGCATCAAAATGAGTCCCAAGAATCAACGCATTTTCATTTAATATATCTTAAATGTTTTTGGTTTATTTTTGAAAACTGTGCTTATTGTTCCACGTTTTAAGAATCTTATTTTGTTGCTTATTGAAATACGTCTTTTCGTGATTAGTTCAAACATACGGATTTACTTTAACAAAACGTCTGTACAGTTCTTTCTTGTTAATGACTGAAAATGACTCCCAAATTTTGGAGTTAACGGTCATCATATTTTTAATCCACGAAGTAGCAGTATCTTTTATTATGGATTTTGAATCACATTTTTCAATTTTATTGTCTTTTTAATTTAAATTCATTTCCTTCAAATTTAATTGTTTATCTTAAATGTTTAAATGTTAAATCATGCATTTCTTTAAAAAAAATTCAACGCAATCACTGAGTTGTGTTCATTCTTTATCTCGGCAATGATACGCTATTCCAGAAGCTGCCTTGGCTAGGGCGGAAGACTACGATACCACAAATACCAATTTTGGAGTTCGAAAATCTGAAATTGGCGGAATAAATTCCTAATCACCATGATTTTTTTCATTATACGACCCATGCCATTAATAATCGGGTTTAATATGACTCTAACATTAAGGCCGCGCGAGCTCCGAGCGCTTGAAGAATCATGCCACTTATATTCTAAAATAACTGTTAAACGAGTGTAAAAATAATAATTTAAAAAGGCCTAGTGTTAACAGCTAAGGTTTTTAAGCCAACATTTGGTAATTAAATTCGAAAAATATGGCCTTAGTGGTGCTATTCCCAACCAGTGACGTCTCTTTGGTATCAGGATAAGAGAGGTTTAAGCGTTTTGCCTTTTCAACGCGGCTCTAAATAGACATGTTCATTAATGGTATGTAGCGAAACATTTTCATTTTATTTCCAACTCTTTGCCGATACATCAGTGTTTATAAAATTATATATCAGTATTTATAAAAATGTACACCAGAATTTGTAAAAATAATTAAAATATACATCAGCATTTATAAAAATATACATCCATATTTACATAATTATAAATCAATATTTATAAAAATGTACACCAGAATTTGTAAAAATAATTAAAATAAACATCAATATTTACAAAACTATACATCAATAGTTATAAAACTATACACCATAGAGTAACCAACTCACATAGAGTGGAAGGCGATCAGCGAAACCTGTTAACACTTTTCGTACGCCACGTCTTGTTTTAGAGGCGTGAAATAAACAAGTTGGCCTAAATGTCATGTACAATATCTGGTTAAAAAAGTAAGTTTATTCTCTAAAAAATGTAAAAACAACCCCATCGCTCTTCCGACTATATTTATTCACGCCTCGAAAACAAGCTGGCCCGCGAGGATCAATGTTTCATGCGCTTCCATAGGTCCTTCCACTCTATGTGAGTGGTTACTCTATGCTATACACCAATAGTTATAAAACTATACATCAATAGTTATAAAACTACACATCAACATTTATTAAATCAAAAAGCAGTTTTCATAAAATTATACATCAGAGTGCTAGGTTGGGCTTGATCCAACCACCCAACCCCTACTAAAGGCCACAATCATTCGACAACGATTAAAGAACATTTCTCCAAAGGGTAAAATATTGCTAGAAATGTTGACTATAATTTCTTAACGCTGAAAGGGTTTGAAAGTTCTAATAGCTAGAAAGTCTGGTGTTAAAAGGTTCTTCGTGAGCCAAGCATCTCGAAATGAGAGAGACTTCAGTCATCCTTTGAGGGATGAAGCGAACTAAAGGACCCCGTAAAGTGTTGAGACTGATAAAAATCTTCAATTAAGGCTAAAATAATATTTTCCCAATATTTCTGGTACTTGGGATATGGAACCAAAATATGGGAACTACGAGAAAATGCCTTAGAATTTACCAAATTATTGAAACAGAACATAAAATTAATTACGAAAACCCAATACCAAGTTATCAACACGCTTCATTGATTTATCAGGATATGCGGAACAAAATACAAAAAACAATGGAGCAATTGTTTTAATTAGTAATAAATTGCATTTTCTCTCCTCCTCACGCACTCCATTAACCTTCGACGAAAGGCACAGGTCAAAGTGTGCAAGTATTGAGCTGGAAAACGGCTGAAGGCGTTGTATACTATATTTCTGAAATCGTCAACATTGTTCGGTACATAGCCCAAATCTAGCTAAGCAAATATAAAATATTTTAAAAAAATCCCGAAACTTAAATTTTCTCAAACATTTTACTTTTTTTCCACTTTTATTCCGAACTAAAGACGCTTTTAACGTTTGATTACAAAGTTCAAGGATGTATCTTACATAGGTTCCTTTTCTAAATGAAAAAAAGATTATTTTTTGAACAGTTTTAAATTTCGGAATTTTTTTTAAACATTTAATTTTTCCAGCCCAAAAACCACACAAATCTAGGCTAGATTTGGGCTATATTAAAGAAATTGTTCAATCATAGATAAATGTCAATGCTTGCTGAACTTACAGAGATCGCAATGATTTTTCACCATAATTAGAGTTTATGACTTATTGTCTACCATAGTGAAAACTAGGAGCAACAAACACAACACCCCACACAAGGAGAACGCAACCCATAGAGTAACCACTCACATAGAGTGGAAGGACCTATGGAAGCGCATGAAACATTAATCCTCGCGGGCCAGCTTGTTTTCGAGGCGTGAATAAATATAGTCCGAAGAGCGATGGTGTGGTTTTTACATTTTTTAGAGTATAAACTTAGTTTTTTAACCAGATATTGTACATGACATTTAGGCCAACTTGTTTATTTCACGCCTCTAAAACAAGACGTGGCGTACGAAAAGTGTTAACAGGTTTCGCTGATCACCTTCCACTCTATGTGAGTTGGTTACTCTATGACGCAACCCGTCAAAAGTCGTGGATTTTCTTGGGTACAGTTTTCATTGGCTAGACGCTTTAGCGCCTGCTGCCGTCAGAAGGGGAATATTCGGAAATTGTCTTCCCCCCGCCCGTAAAAGTTCAGCGTAAAGGCTCGTGACGCTCGTCCAATGAAATTCGTACACAATCCTTCGTTAGCGTGTTTAAAGGCTAGCTGCGTTCTCCTTGTGTTTGTTGCTCCTAGGTTAAAAGAGCTACAAAATTAGCTCGCAACGTTTGGATTTAAGCCTGTACATTTTGAGATGGTTTTCATTTCGTATCTTCATTTATATGCGAAACATCGTCATCCAAAAAATACTACGTGATATGAATAGCTTAATCTATCCTATGTAAAAGTTAAAATTGAACACTAGGGGTCGCATGAAAAATTAATTAGATTTGTGAAATCCAGGTTTTCTAAATAAACGAAATATGTACAAATATTTACTATATGCACTCTCTGGAATTTTGGCCCAAAATCGAGCTTTTGGAACACTGTGCAAACGTCGTACTCTTATAGATTTCGATTAAAATGAAATTAAGTGCAAAAATCCCCACGGTAGAAGACTTTTCGAACAGAGTGTCTATATTATAAAAACCACTTCGTCGTCGTCGTCGTCGTTCGAGCTTTTGGTTAGTCAGTAAGGAAGGCGAAGGCGGGCCGGTGAAAAAAAAACGACCCGCGGAACAGAGGGAAACCGAGACTGCCTTCAGCTTCGTTACTGAGGTGGTTCGACTATCTATTTCGAGCTTTTGGTTAGTCAGTAAGGAAGGCGAAGGCCATAGAGTAACCACTCACATAGAGTGGAAGGACCTATGGAAGCGCATGAAACATTGATCCTCGCGGGCCAGCTTGTTTTCGAGGATAAACTTACTTTTTTAACCAGATATTGTACATGACATTTAGGCCAACTTGTTTATTTCACGCCTCTAAAACAAGACGTGGCGTACGAAAAGTGTTAACAGGTTTCGCTGATCGCCTTCCACTCTATGTGAGTTGGTTACTCTATGGCGAAGGCGGGCCGGTGAGGAAAAAGCTTTTCACTGAGGTGGTTCGACTATCTATTTTCTCAAAATCTGTCGCCCCTGAGAGTTGGGCCGTGTTTGTCCCAACCCGCAATACACCCGAAATTGTCTCTCTGTTTCCGCCGCGAATTTCGGAGGGGGGATCGTATGGGGTAGTTTCAGAAGGCCTGTGAGTTTCAGCAAAAGTAAATAGGGGGAGAAAGTCTGGCACTTGGATCCAACCGCACGACGTCTTATTGGAGGGGTAAAATTTTTGTACTTCGGAAATGACTTCCCCCTCACCTCTTTACAGGGTTACAAAGGTACCGGTTGTACTCCGCCACGATGAAAAATAGTTATCTTTAAAATACGTGAATATTAACTTTTGCTTTCGATAATTTGCTTCCTAAATAAAGTTGATATATGATAGAAAGTAAAATGCGACATTTAAAAAATAATTACAGGACTTTTGAAAAGAAATAAACCGTAACTAGAAAAACGCTCACTTAAATCGTGGTATATCTACGATGTTGAAATAATAGATATAGCTACGAGCTTTTATTGTTTATTTTACAATTGATATAGTAATTATTAATTAAAATCAACCGTTATCGAAGGAAATAATGGTCAATATTTCACAGAGAGACTATTTGAAATAGCGAGGCGGTGACATGGTTGCCAGGGAATAAAATTCAAAATTTTCATCTTGAGCGCGAACCGGAATACCACAAATGCACTACTTCGCACGTAATGTGCTATCCTTATTGTTTAGAAATATCACGTGATCACTATCTCTAAAAGGGTATCAAGCATGGTGGAAGGTAAAATCTGAAGGCAGTGATATACTTTCTCCCCCTATTTACTTTTGGTTTCGGTAACGGTGGGGGGTTTCGGGGTCGTTCCGATTTGAAAGTCCCGTGGCTCTCTCGGCGTATGTTACTCCCGTGGCCTTTATGCATCAGCCATTGGATACAGGGGGTTTAAAGGGGTACAGGGGGTTTGGTACGACTGCAAGGGGGAGGGTAACCCCGGTAATTACCACATGGGAAAAAGGGGGAGGAAGGGCCTTACTGGGGTGGTTCTACTATGGGGAAAAGGGTACCCCGGTAATTATCGCATGGGGAAAAGGGGGAGGTGGGTACCACGGTAATTATAACATGGGGAAAAAGGGGAGGTAGGGCCTTACTGGGGTGGTTCTACTTTGGGGAAAAGGGTACCATGGAAATTATCGCATGGGAAAAGAGGGAGGGGGCCTTACGGGGGGAGGTCGACTATGGGGTTAAGTGTACCATGGAAATTATCGCATGGGAAAAAAGGGAGTGGGTCTTACTGTGGTGGTTCGACTATAGGGAAAAGGGTGCCACGGAAATTATCGCATGGGTAAAAGGGGTAGGGTGCCTTACTGCGGTGGTTCAACTATGGAATAAAGGGTGGCACGGAAACTCTCGCAAGGGTAAAAGGGGTAGAGTGCCTTACTGCGGTGGTTCGACTATGGGGTAAAGGGTGGCACAGAAATTATCCCATGGGAAAAAGGGGTTAAGGGGCGTACTGGGGTCCAGTGCCTCGAAACACACAACTAGCTGAGGACCCTCCTGAAAGGCGGGCTTCTCGGCTAGTATAATAATATCCAATTCGTCACAAGAAACTGGTCTTCAAATATATTTTCAGAATATGCAGGGTAAGTGAATGTAGGTCAAATATAAATTATTGCATTTGAAGGACAGGCAACAAAATGAATAGTGAATATATTGTTTTTGACAGTTTTCAATAGCAAATTATAAATTAATGGCCTTCACACAAAACTGGAAATTTCCCTGGAAAATGCGAGTATCTACGTGGACTTTGAAACTGAATTATTACCCATTGTCGAGTTTAATCCCGTACAAAATTCCATATAAATACGTATGGAGCTCTAAACATTGCGATAACGAAAGTTAAAAACTGAAACCGTGGTAAGACGTTTCGTAGTGGATTGCTTTAAGGTAAGGGTGTTTCATCTAGACCGAGTATTTTTATGTAAGTGTTATACGAATATTAATGTTCAATGACAGTTCATTCTAGCAAACAGTGGAACAGAATGGGAATTTTTGAGAAGTCAAGTTTCATCACGGCAGTGATTTCGGTCGTATTCTTGGTTGGATTCCAGTACGCTGAAGGTAATTTTGATAATAAGATCTCAAAGAAAATATAAGCGAAATATATCAGTATCCACAAAATAGGATTCAGTATTGGCCACTCAGTTTTTTTACTTAAAACATTTTCGGCGCAACCAAGAGGGTTGTTGTTGGCGTTTTTCTTAAAAGCATGACGAGTACGTGGAACGTGAATAGCCAGTTGATTTCAATAAAATAATAACCATTTCGGGGTCTTAAAATCTGCTCAAATTAAATTTCAGAAATGAGATTAAATAAAAAATTTAATTTAATAACAATTTGATAAATTATATTTAATAACAATGTGATAAAATATATTTAATAACAATTTGATAAATGAGATTAAAAAACCATTTGATAATGATATTTCATAAAAATTTGATTAATTAGATTTGATAAGAATTTGATAAATGGGATTTTATCAGATTTGATAAATGAGATTTTATCAGATTTAATAAATGAGATTTTATCAGATTTGATAAATGAGATAATATCAGATTTGATAAATGAGATTTTATCAGATTTGATAAATGAGATTTAATCAGAATTTTATCAAAGTTTTCTCACAATTTGAATCAAGTTTTATCACAATTTGATTCCAGTTTTATCACAATTTCATTAAAGTTTTAGTGATTTTAGAAAATGCTTTCTATGTTCCTTAAATGGCAAAGGTTCTTTCAGATTTTAATTACGTAGATTTGAGTGCGAAATCCTATTTCTTAATTGGGGCTAGCCTCAGTTAAAAAGAGCATTTTATGCAATATCGCGATTTTATTTATCATACTCGTATATTTTTGAAGATGTTCTTTTCAGTAGGTTACCAAAGCTTATTTAAAAATTTTAACCTTCTGGCTTGTGAGTGAGAAATTACAGAATGAAAGGAATCTTTTCTTACTGTACCAAATGTACTGTCTACTGAAACAACCATGATAGCAGGGTTGATGGTCATTGTTTCTACAAAATCTATAGGAAGAGCCTAACGTTATTATCGAAAGACCCATTTATACGAATAAAGAACGATTTTCATCCGACAAACACCAAATAATTAAATATTATATTTTTATAAAAATGAAACGCTTGTACAAAGAATTTATCTTATTTGAAAATCACGGCTACTTTACATTTCATTACATCAATTAGATTTAAACACATTTCTTTCGGCTGATAATTATCTTTATTTTCTTTGGTTGTGGGGTTTAGCCGCGTACGCATTAGCTCAAGCAAGTATAGCAGTGATTTCTGTAAATTCATCAGCTAACTTTTCTGACGCAACAATTTCCATCAAGTCGGGCATTGACATTAGCTTTTCTATGGCTGCTTTTAGCTTTGACTAGAGTAAGGGAAGTTCGTTAATGATTACAGATGTAGAATATCCGAAAGCTGTTCTAAGTTTCATATGTCTACAAGCAGCTTAAAAATTTCAAGAATAGATTGAGCCCCTCGTGTATGACGTAACACAAAACTGTCATCATACGAAATAAATAACGCATTATCTTAAAATGTACCTATGAATAATAAGAGTTAGGGTTCTAGATGCTATTTTCGCTTACCCCTGCAGCACAAATGAATTGTTTCAGAGTCGGGTCGACGTCGACGAATTATTAAAAATCTGTGGTCGGCCGACCGTGCTATTTTGAGTCGAAATGTCCTACCCGAAAAAGGGTCGGCCGACGGTCGGCCTACCTTTAACGTTTGACTGTATGCCAACTCAAAAAAGTAATCCCCTGTAGCAATTTGAGGTCGGGCCGACGTCGACAAAAAAGTTCGATCAGCATGGTCGGCCGACAGTTGGCCGACCTTCCTTTTTTTAGTCGAAATGTCCTAGCCGCATATGGGGCCGACAAATATTGTCCTAGTAGAATAATGGTCGGCCGGCCGTCGATCGACTAGACAATTTTACTTAATATGGATATATAACCGACTCTTAAATGACTACTGGCCGAATCTGAAATAACTCTGAGCCGACTTCAAGTAGACAGTTTAGCGACTCCAAAACGACGTTGGGCCGACGACCTATTTAACCGTATTTCCGACTCGGACCAAAAAAATATACCAATTTGATTTCCTAAAAAATATTTAGCTGTGTTTCTATTGGTAACATCTTTTTATAAGTTTGTAAACATGAATCAACGATTTATCGTAATTTCAGATTTAATCCAAGCAGTTAAAGAGGCAGAAAATGTTGTAATAGTGCTGGCCAAACATTTCCTCGATTTGAATTAACAATATATTTCCCTAAAATATTTAATTACACGAATATGACCTACTTGAGTTAAGAGATTTTTGAAAAAGCAAACATTTTCAGGCTGAATATATGATCTTTTTCGACAAAATAGAGTAAAGAAAAGAAATTATTTAAAAAACTGTTCTAATTTGTTTTATTAAATCGCTAATTTTCACAGTTCTGAGCGATTAATTTAAAAATAAACTGTTGGGTATAAGTCAACCATTAGTCGTGTTATAAATGTGCAATGGCTTTTTCAAGTCACGACAGCAATTACAATTTAAGGTCCACGTTCGGACTCTAATTAGTAGTTGCATTGATAAGACTTATTGGGTCGGTAAGTGGTCCAATCTATTAGATCACCATACCGACTTTAAAAGGGATAAAAAACGTACTTACCTGCAATTATCGCAAAAACGTTTACGACTTTTAGAGTCGGCATCTGGACTAGGACCGAAAAGCGACTTTACGACCAAAGCCCGAGCCTAAATCAACTCTCTGTAATTAAGGCGCGGCGTTACAGGGTTAACAGACTGACCAAAGATTGTCAAAACACGTGGAATAAAAGTGACTACTCATATTTTATTCTACGTGTTGGTTGGGTTCGAGTAACAATCTTTTAAACATTGGCGGCTATTTTCCAAGATGGCGGACAATCCTACTAGAATTGATTCCGGTGTCTTGGTTTTTCGTATAAACCCTCTAGCATCAGAATCGATACGCAATAGAAATACGCAATTTTAAGCAGTCGGGCCGACGAAGTTTTGGAGTAAGAAACAGGTCAATTTTAAGTCGGCACAGAGTCGTGCTTTAAAGGCCGGCCGACCATAACTCCCTAGGGCATTTCGACTGAAAGACCAAAGGTCGGCCGACCGTTGGCCAGCTTAGCTATTTGAGGGCTTTGTCCGACGTCGGCCTGAATTAAATGTGCTACAGAGCATAATAAGAAAGTTTGTTTCTTATTTACTATCTGAATTTCGTTACTCTTATAAATTAATACTAAACTAAGTAAGGTCGTTTTTGAGTCGGCAAGTAGTCCAAAATATGAGGTCACCATACCGACCTTAAAAGGGATCAAAAGCGTACTTACGCGAAATTATCTCAAAAAGGTTTAAGACTTTTAGAGTCGGCATTTGGACCAGGAACAAAAAGCGACTATTCGACTAAAGCCCGACCCTAAATCAACTCTTTGTGCTACAGGGGAAGAACACCCGTTATTCTAAAAATGTAGGTGTACAATTCAGTTATCTGCTCTTGGCGTTAATGTCGTGGTGGATGTTATTCAGTTACCCTTTGCTTCAAATGATGTAGGAAATAAAGATAGGAGTCGTTTCACCCTTGCATATCTAAAATCAAATTTGTGTTAGGCAATAGCTCTTTCTATAAAATAATATATACGCGTACATGTATAAAAAGTGTTTTTTGTTGGAGTCCGCGCTTCCTTATATTAGAGCCCAACCAAAACAAAAATATGCGCTCACTCTTTAACTTTAACTGCACGATTAATCTAACGTAACCACATGAACTCTCTTATTTTATATAAAGAGCTATTTGTGCATTTTTATCTTTTTTATATTCTTATCATTATTATAATAACGACAACATAAAGTCTTTAATTTTTATCATAAAGGTATCCTCGTGCCATCGAAAGATTTATTTTCACTTGAAACACCACCCTATGGCCCGAGAGCATTGCCTTATCCAGACGATTCGGTGAGTTAATTTCATATTAGATATACAGCTTAAAAGGAGGTACTCCGGATATTTTAAAACTTCTTTAGTCAACTGCACGCGGTTTTGTCATGATCTTAAGAACTAAATGAACCTTGCGTTTTAATTGTCTCAAAAGGTATATAATCTCCAATTTTACAAAGTTTTCTATATTTTTATAGGAAAATCTAATAATTGTATATTTTGAGATATTATAAAAATTTTACGTAAGCAAATTGTAGAACAGCCTCAATAGCGTTTCGGGAAAAATGTTTTAACCAAGTAAAAATTTCAGACTGAGATTGCAACAGCTGAGACAACATAGTTCTACATTAAAATATTGAATTTTATCTTCAAAATGATGAAATTCTAACTTAATTATGAGTTTATTTAAATAAATCAGTTGGTGGTATCAAAAATACCCTTTTCCATAAATGTTAAAAGATGTTTAAAATGTTCGTTTGCTCGTATGGTTCTGTATTCTAACTCACTTTTGGTTAATTCAAAGATGAAAAAATTTTGTTGAATCAAAATTTTCCAATAAATATAATATGAGCAAGGAATATCAGAAATTCATTGGAATGTTCAATTCTTTATTTATTACTCAAGTATAATTCAACCAGTGAGTGTAATTGAGAGGCAATACCAATTAGGATTGGGCCTTGTATAAACGTGAGCAAAGGCGCAGTGGCGTAGATACGGGGGTGCGGTGAGGGCAGCCCGCGCCGGGTGCCACCCGTTTGGGCGTGATTTGGGGGTGACACCCGAACGTGAAGAAAATAAAAACTTACAAAAACTAGAGACTAGTAAGTAGCACACCATGATATCCACCTCGGGTGTCACCCATGCTAGCTACGCCACTGCAATGGCGACCCGACCCACAGGCCTCTTCTTCGAGTGGTTTTGGACAATGCTGACTTTGTAGCCTCTTAATTCCTCAACGGTAAATAATAGCTATTTAATAGCCTTTAAGACTTTTAAACCAAACACCGACTTTTTGGATAAAAAAACCGAGTTCAGTATGTTATAAACTTAACTACAGAGGTCAGTATATTATAAAATGAAATACTCAGGTCAGTAGGTTATAAACAATACTGAAACATGAGAATCTTTTTAAATTTGTGAGGCTAACTACACTTTACGTTTTCAAGTATGTTCGGCTGTTTTCTCTGTAAAAAGGTTTTTACCAACTTTTGGTGAAATTATTCGTTTTCTTAAACCGTTTTATATTTTGTTTTTCTAAAGTTTTCAAATTAAAAAGGTATCTATGGAAAATATATAGTTAAATTTTTGCCATTTTTATCATGTAGTTGTTTTCTTACTTGTCACAGAGAACACTCTTCACTAAAATACTCGCCGTATATTGTTTGCCATTCTATTTATCTCAGACTCCGAAAATTCCGGGTCTAGTTTACCGTATATGGGTTTTCCTAGAGCAAAAATTGGCCAAATACAGAGCCACTATTCCTGAACATTATTTAATTAGACGACAATTTCTTGAAACGACAGTTACAATTTCGAAACAATTAGAAACGTTTATCTGATAATGTTTTTTTGTAAAACATATTTGTGTAGGTGGTAAGAAGTGGACGTCCAGACAATTATCCTGCCTACCCAAGTAACAAATATAGATTTTGTAGATTATTTTATTAATGTTCTTAGAAGTTCATGTACCTTGAAAGCCGCTAAGGGGAAAAGTTTCAATGGTCATTCGTTTTGCCATGGCAACCAAAATGTTTACACAATTCAGGTTTAAACTTTCTCTGCGTAATATAAAATGGGATAATTATGGTTGGCCATTTACTAAATATTATAAAATTAATTTTTTTGCCAAACAATTGGGTAAACTCGATAAAATTGCGTAAACTCGATAAAATTGGGTAAACTCGATAAAATTCGGTAAACTCGATAAAATTGGGTATAAACTCGATAAAATTGGGTAAACTCGATAAAATTGGGTAAACTCGATCAAATTGGGTTAAATAAATGAAATACAATTCGTGATTTTCCCATGCTATGTTACATAGATAAAATTTAGTTTTGGTTTGTGGAAAACATTTTTTTTGCCATGGAAAACGAATGGTCATTGAAAAGTTTCCCTTTAGTAGCTTTCAAGGAGAAACACCTCGGGATGTCTCCTTGTTAGTATCATTTTTATGGATATTGTTACTTACGATTGTACGTTAATCACACGATTCAAAGCTTGATTTAGAATCATACTTATGGATATTGTGACTTATTATTGTACGTTGATCTTATCACTTTCAACTTCATTTGGTGTCATACTTAATTATTTTGTTACTTATGATTGTCCTTGGATCTTACCTGTCATTGTTTAGGCAGACCGATACTACATTAAATCTCCGTTAAATGGCAGAGAAGCCGAAACTATACTGAATTGCTTATGGCTAGAAGTTTCAAATTGCCAATAATAATAAGCCGTGAGTGATCGAGCGTCAGGCTAAAATAGAGTCGCAGATTATTTTAAAAACTAATTTCCAAAATCATTGCACGGCCCAAAAATCGTTGAAATATTATCTACAAGGACAGGAATCCATGACTCTACTTGGAATGCGTATCGCGGCAGATTTTCGTCTCGATGTTGTTGACGGTTTTTTTTTGACGTCACTATGTTAACTTAACAAACAACAACGTGAGAGGATTTTTTCTCTCGTAGGCGGGGCCAAAGCCGTCAGAGTGATCTTACCATATGCGATACGGCCAGATAAGCATTCCAAGTAGAAGTATGGATTCTTGACAAGGACGATAGCTATCGTACGTCTGGAAACGCTGCCCTCTATAATGATTTCGCACAAGCGCATTGAGAAACCAACGCATTTGAGAGGAAACCTGAAGCAAGGATTCTATATTTTAAGACGGATGAGTTGCAGGCCGTATAACCAGTGTGAAATATACACAGGCGCCTTCCTGGGAATTAAAGCTAGCCTCTAAACGATGGACATCTTGTTTCACTACGCTCAAGGCCAGCCGCCAGTTATCTTAAAATGGGGTTCTCGTTAACGACAAGATTTGTTTTCGGAAACCCAACTTAGATTATTTTAGATATTTTTACTTACTAGTATAATCTCTCTAAAATTATATTACGAAAGATGGTAAAAAGTAAACGTGGCGCGTATTCATTATGCCGAAATAGGGGCGAAAATCACGGGAATGGTGTTTTTTCCGTTACATTTCCAAGGCCCACTCTGGCTCTCATTTTGCCTATATATAAGACAAGGCTTAGGTATATTATCGAAAGAAAAGCGCTTTTGCATGCAACTTATCAAGTGAATGATGAGCCAAATCAAAAAAGGTTTAATAACGTACTTGAAAGGTTTATTAACGTACTTGAAATATTTGTGATCGTTGTGAAAAGTGTTTTTTGTAAACAAATAGGTTTTTGATTAATTGTATTTACAACTAGCAGACAAACGTCACGGAGATAATTCAAGAGACAAAAACGAAACATTTCTATTTGGCCTTGACGGAAATTAAAATTCAAGTATCATAAAATCTACCGCGCATGCCCCCAGCCAACCGGCCTCCCACTTTTCATGCCGTTTCTCATCCTTCTTGAATATAGAATCCTTGCCTAAAGAGGCCAGAGGTAGTTCCGAAACGGAAGGAAATAAGGGCTTTTTGATCCTGGATCGAATACTGGCGCTCCCGTTGTTTAATTTTCAACAAATTTGTAAAAATCAGGTAGCATTTATGAACTTTATCTATTACTTCTACTGCAACTACTATAGCATTTCGATCTTAGCAAGGCTCCAGTCGAAAGCAGTATTTCTATGTGGAACTATAAACACGCAAATAGGTAGAGAAGTCCATTGGCTATTTCATCGGCAAACGTTCTCGAATTTTCTTTCTAAAAATTATTAAAGATTTCGATTTGGTTTTTCACGTGCCAAGAAAAAAGATAATTTACTTTAGTTTAGGTTAACATACCGCGCGTGTTTCTATAACTGGTGGTTTTAGAAAAATCGCTACTTCTTAGGTAAAACTTTGGGTTGACGTTTTTAGGCCAATCCCATCGACCTACAAGGAAGGGTGCAAATATGTCTTATTTTTAAAGACATTTCTTGTTTACTTTTTAAAGTGATGGTATATTAAAATTAAACTGATAATTTACATTGAGAAGAGATTTATATACCAAAAAAACAGATCTATTCCGTTTACGTTAACACAAATACCAAAAAATAAAATTATTTTTATCAAAAACATTTAATTAACAAAGCGCCGATGTGCCGCCTTCTAGTTGTAATCGGAGGCAATTCTGCTAAAAATAATCGAACCCAATCGTGTCGCATCAAAAATTCGAGCCCCTAGGCCTGTTATCTCATGTCTTCGGTACTACGTGTTGTTGTTCATGGTCTTGTAGATATCGACAATATTTAGAAGCGTAAGTATACCTACACCCCTCATTTTGATTTGGGCATTACGGTACATGCTTTCAGCACTAGTCAGACGCGTGGAAAATCAAAATTAAAATCTACGCTCACTGGCGAAGAAACAGAGCAAATCATCCCAATCAACCTCACCCTTATCACCTATACTACCTTTTGCCACCCACGAGGCAGTTTAGGGTTGCTTGGATTAATTAAACACACGGAGGTACCGCTCCAGCTTCAAACTCCTTTATGTAGCAGAAAAAGTTGTAATAAACCCTCTATCAGAGCCCCATTGCGCATGCACGAAATGTGTGTCAAACGTTATTAAATTCACATTTTGAGCCGAGGCTTAGTGACACCCCTTTCTTGTCAGCTTAATAATTTAGTAAAATCTTAATCAAATTTCCCTAATTAAGTTCTTACCATTAAGTCGGTTGCTTATTTTGGTTGGTTCTGATACCTAGCAACTCAAATGCATGATCGCTAAATATTTTAAGTTTCAATTGCTCTGATGGAGAATCACCATGCTTACGTGTACCTCTCTCTCTCCCCCTAAATCTCCCCTTGATCCACTTATCGCGCATGCGCTTTAGTCATTTCCATTGGGGGCTCGGTTTCACCAATCGAGGTTTCATAGCAATCCTTTCCGCGTTTTTGCTTCTGTGGGATATCCTTATGTTCAATTAATACAAGCCGGTTTCGTGTATTGAGGGATTTGGTGGTAAGTTTAAGTTATTCACCACCAGGGGCATTCACGTACCCAGTTTGGCCGGTAATTAACCTAACGTTAAAATCAAAATCGTTTAAAACTTAGGACGGCCTTGATTGTCTTATGTTAATAGGTAATAAAGATGCGAGTAGTTTAGACAAATAACGATTAGCTTTTTGAATGAACATCCGAGATCCGCGTGATTAAGGAAGATTAAAAAATGGAACGTAGTTCTGGCGGAATTCTGAAGCCTACCAGTTCAGGGTTCGTAGGGCGGAAAAGCTCTTTGGCTCAGTTCAGATCCAATAAATAGAGTGAAAGTTGACGAAACTAGCGACATCAGACGGTCCGTATGATACGGGTTCATAATCTAGCCAGAAGCAAAACTGTGATATCATGTATTCGATTAAACGAGATCATACTTTTTCGAAGGAACATTAGGGGATTTCACAAGGCAAGAAATATCAAGGAAGATTAAAGAATCTGTAATTTATCTTCTTTAGTCGTCCTGGGAAATATTTACCCGCTTTGAGGCCTTGGCCAATTGCCGAAGCTTAATAACTTATGCTTTAATTACTCATCAATTTTAGGTCCGCTGTACAATATGGAATTTTTAAAAGGAAATTGCGGATTTAAATCAAAGAAAGCTCTTCGGAATTCTTCTACATAAACACAACTTTGCCCATTTTTTAAGATTAAACATTCTTTGTGGAAATCTATCGCTTTAACGCGACAAAATTGCAAGAAATTTTAAGATATGCCAAATAATATAGCAGAATACAAAGCATATGGTATGGTTCAAGCCAAATGTAGATGGCGTTAGCTACTCAATATCGTAGATCGTTTCCCCTGGATGACGCGAGGTAGTCCCGGAGCTCCTCATGGCGTGGCGCCCTCTTAGAATATACATATGCAACATTTACAACATTTTGTATTAGCACGAAAGAAGCGGATTCTCTTCCTACACGATTTCAAGGTTTTCGTTTCAATTTTTATTATAAAGGATTAAGGTCGCCATCGAAGGATTCTTCTGAAATCAAAATCCTATCATCTAACCCGCGTTTACTGCAATATGATGAAGACCGGGTAAGTTCATTTCATACATATTTCCCATGTCTTAACAAATTTTATTCAGATTGAAAGTATAAAAGAATGTTTTATACCTTCTTTGAGCTATTAAACGTTTTGTTTTCTGAGCTTAAAAACTCAACACATCATTTGAAAATTTTTGCATACGGGATTTTAAATCTCAAAAAGATTTCCGAAATCAGTAACTCTTTTTGGGAGGCTAATTGTGCGTTGAGTAAATTTTAGTAGAGCCAAAATCTGTTGGAATTCGAGGAGAGTCCAACTGTAATATAAAAATTAAAATTTAAAGGTATCCGACTAGAAGATAGAAATTAAATTATTCAAACCATCGTCGTTTGACACAGACTGGACCGTTATTTCAAAGAGACCAGCATGAGCATCGATTCCAATATTCGGAATAAACTTATTAAACAAGTTTATTTTTTGAAACGACCTTAACTCCTTTCCAAGTTTTCAAACGGGTCTTTCACTCGGAGACTAGAAAATTCGTTTACTTTCAACATTGTGTTGTGTTTTACGTATAAAATTAATTTCAAATTTTCGAAATGTTTATGAACGTTAATTCATTTACTAATGTTTTTTACCCATCTTTGTGCAGCATGGGAAAATATTACCTAGTTTTCAAAGTAAGAAATTTAAATTTTGTGAATTCCTTTAAAAATCTTATTAGTGTACACGTTCATCAACCTGGCCACAGGCAGAGTGTTTATTTTTTGTTTTGTGATTTCGTCAGCCTTGGAGTACAAATTACATTCAAAGTGTAAGGTTGAGATTTTCAACTGTATTGACCTACGCTACCGATCAATCGCCTATGTTTGATTGGTTTGAAGTCAATCGCCTAAAGCTACGGTCGAAAAAAGTTAATATGATAATTTAAAGTTAATACTAACTAATCTTTAGAAAATGATAGTATTATATGTTAGATTTATTAAAAATTCGACGTTATTTCATTGGTTTTCTTTCTCGGAATTTATCTCCAAATTAATCCGTAAAATAATTCGCCGTTTTATTTGGTATTTGACATCCCTATATAGATAATGGTTGTAATTACTTCCAGACCCAAACCACGAAACCTAGGTCGGACATTACCATAACGCTCAGAGTCATTACTGTGCGTTCCGAAAGTCTCCTATTTCTATAACGTTCTGTAAGATTTCTTCGGTCATCTTCATAATACAAACAGGGCTATATATAAAACTAAACCATCTACAAACTTTTGAAATAAACCAATGTTTAAACCGTGGTTTAAGTCACCCTAACATGATTAATTCTGAGTAAAAGTATCCAGCCGCATAGAACTGAAAGTTTATTTCGGAATGCCCAAATGGTCAATTTTTCAAGTCACGTTTTTCGATATAAAATTGGTCTTTTTTCATTGAACTAACGATATTCACACGTTTTCGGTGACCACTTTCTTATTCACATTTTTTATCTAGAACCTAGTGGTAAAAAAGTGTATTGAAAAGTGTGAAAGTGTTTTCCGAAATCGTCGAATCCCCAGCCATGAAATATTTCAATATTATAGCGTTTATGGTTTAAAAAAACTCTGTATAATTTGATGTAGAAATTGTTCATAGGTTAATTATTAGCGCTGTGTCAAAGTCCTCACTTTGTTCATGGTTTTGCCCAAAATGGTCTTTTATTTTAGAAATCTTAAATTAATATTGCGTCATTGAAAGAACCAAAATAGCCGCCAATGTAAAATAGATATTCAGTATTTTACCGTTCAAGCGATTGTTCACTGCTTATTCCACGTTCTGTTAGAAGGTGGAAATCCCACTCATATCACGAGATGCCATTAAATGTATGTTTCTTTTTAGGCTGTGAAAGAGATAGAGATTGTAGACCTAAAAAGGAATGTGCTGATGGAAGGGGGACCAAATGTTATATAGGTCGATGTACTTGTGAGTGTACAGAGTTAAGTGAGTGCTTTAAACAATGCGTAAATGGTTGGTTTGAGCATTGTGACTTTAGTGAAATCAAGACTGGAATATGTATTTGCTTTTATGGCAAGTGACAATATTCAGTCATCTGCTGCAGCCTGTGTCTTTTTGTGTTATTGGGTGCAAATTATTCACTTTCTTCAAGACACTTTTGGCTGTGCTGAATTTTTTGACATCCCAGCTCACTCTTTTTGCACTACACCGGAAAACATTTGGTGAAATCGGCACATTCGATGAAATTGTTCTGATCCTGGAGAAGCGCAGTAGCAATAAATGCAAGTAGGAGTGAAAACCTCTAATTATTTTGAAGCGTGGTCTGTTCTGAAAATTCAATTGTAACATTGAATTGTTAATTCACAACATTAAAAAAGAACTAATGCTTTTTTCGTTAATGTCTGTACACAATCACATTGTCGTATTTAATATAAATTAATAAAAAATATGAATTAATATAAACTGAAGTTTTCGTTAATGTATTTTATTAATTATCACGTACTTCACTGGGTTGAGCAAAAGTAGGGTTTTACGATACTTTCGTTTGAGTGTTTTGTTTTATTTAATTTATTTATCGAACGAGATAACGAGTTGTTTTTAATTTCACTTTGTTCGATATGGTTCTTTCTTGTCTTTAAGTCGTATATTTTTATCGATAGACCCATGATGAAAGTTGGGGTGGGGGGGGGGATAAAATTAACATTTTTACGTGGCAACTCAGCATTTGGATGGAATATCCGTTTCCTTACTTCCGCCTGTATATTGCAATGCCGGTCACGTGGTTCAAAGCGTCACAAACAGCAGGTTCCGTCCAGAGGTCTCACTTAAGCCTCATCTGCGGCCCCTCTTTTGTTATGGGTCTATTGTGTGTTAAGCGTATTTATTTTTCAAGCGTAATGGTTCATTTATGATGAACATTTCGAGTTGTATATACATCGGGCTTTTACATCTATGTTAGTCTGGTTTTTAACTGGGTCGTCACTACTGCGTAATTTATTTTAAACGTTTTCTTGACGGATTAAGATGTTAAATGCAGTTCATCAATTGGGTTTGTTTTTATGGGATTTCTTCCGATAAGCAGCTGCGAGTATACAGCACCACGCATCGGGCAAAAACGGAAACAATATCGATATAACCGCCACATATCGGAGAAAATGGAAACTTACGACTACTACCGTTCCGCCCCCGCCCCACCCCTCTCCTATAAAAATGAATCACACACACACACACTCAGAGAGAGACGCACGTATACCTTTTAACAAAAATATAAAATATAGGTTATTATTATTATTATTATTGAGTGGGGTGGCAAGCCAAACACTTCGACCTAAGGTCCATTGTGCATCCCCAAACTGGGTGACTTAAATAAGTCCTATTGCCGACATGAAGCTTAAAATCTGCCCGGCCGTGATATTAGAGACGTCATACGTCTCCAACCGATGCATACCCAAATGCTCAAACCTCTGGGCTGCATAGTAATCGCAGCTACAGAGTACATGTGAGGCAGTTTCCTCCTCAGCTAGACAAGCTCTGCAAATTGGGTCATCACTGACCCCAATAAGCGTTAAATGTCTGTTTAGATGGCAGTGGCCTGTAAGTAGGCCAGTGACAATCCTAATACTGGACCTAGAGAGCGAGAGTAATTCTCTGGCTCTCTCCCTAGAAGGGCCAAGAGTAAACTATTTGGCCGGTCTTTGACCCTCAATTTCAGACCATTGTCTGAGTTGACGATCTGACATAAACTTGGAGATCAAGCCGCGTACAAGTCCTCGGGAGATGGGGAGAGCAGGTTCTGGACCAATGAACCAAACCTTCGCACCTTCCTTGGCCAAGGCGTCGGCCCTTTCGTTCCCAAGATGCCCCTTATGCCCAGGTACCCAACAAAGTTGAACTTTATTGTGCAACCCAAGAGTGCAGAGGAAATCTAAGCAGCTAAAAACCAGTTTAGAAAGAATACTATACTGGCTGAGAGCTCTAAGAGCAGCCTGGCTATCTGAATAAATCTGGATAACCTTCCCATGATACCCCTGATGTAAACAATAAGCAACACAGGAGCAAATGGCAAAAATTTCAGCCTGGAATACAATAGTGTGTATCTCTAGGCTTTCATAAAAGCCAAAATTATTAGTAAGGCAATACATCCCCGCACCAGTGCCATAGTGGGTCTTAGACCCATCAGTGAACCAGACTATCTCTCCTCTGGTACCGAGGGTCAAGTGACTCCACTCCGCACGTCTAGGGAAGTTGACCTCAAAAGGTTTACTAAAGTGGAGTTTAGTAACCATCAGATCAGAACCCATTGTTAAAATCGGCATCTGATTGGAAATATCTCGGAAGAGCTTGGTGTGGCTATGCTCCCAATTGTTAGCCTTCCACCAGCCATTTTGGTTAGGCCTATAGGCACCTAAAAGGGCAGCTTCCTCAATAAAAAGGTGGAGAGGAAGCATATTCAGGAGTATTTCCAGAGAAGCGCTTGGGGCTGTTCTTATGCCGACACAAGCCAGCCTTTGCAGAGTGCGCAGATCAAACTGCACAGTCCTTAAAGTAACCCTTGGCCACCAGACCACAGCTGCATAAGACAGGATAGGTCTGATGATCATGGTGTACAGCCAGTACACAGCCCTGGGGCTTAAGCCCCAGGTCTTGCTAACTGCACTTCTAGTTCTCCAAAATAACATTTTGCCCCTCTTGACTATGTAGTCAAGGTGTGGTTTCCATGTTAGTTTGCTATCCAGGATGACCCCGAGGTACTTCACCTCGGTGCTCTCCACTAGGTCCTTTCCAAATAAGGAAATACCCTCAAACATGCCTTTTATCCTTCTACGAGTAAAAGGAACCAAGACAGTTTTATTAGGATTAACCATGAGCTTGACCTCCCTGCACCAGCTCTCAACTGATGCTAGGGCCCTCCTCATTACGTCCTTCACTGTTACCGGGAATTTCCCAGTAATGATGATAGCAATATCATCGGCGTAACCGAAACAGCGGCATCCTCCCCTGTTCAACATCCGAACGAGTTCATCCACCACCAGGCACCACAGATGGGGAGAAAGAACGCCCCCCTGTGGGCAACCACGACTGGTGGAGACCATAAGGGAGTCACCCAGCAAGGAGGATGTCACTTTCCGGTCAGTTAACATATTTTTGATCCAAAGGCACAATGTGTCATTGCTACCAAACCTTTTCGCAGCCTTAAGTATAACTGCGCTGGAGACCTTATCAAAGGCTCCCTCAATTTCCTTGTGCTCAATTGCTTTTTCCAGGCAGCTGCTGATACCATGCAGGGCGGTCGCAGTAGACCTGCCCTTCTGGTAGGCATGCTGCGCAGCCGACAGAGGAGAGTTGCAAAGAACCTCCTCCCTAATATAGTTGTCCACTTCTCCAGAATTTTTAGGAGAAAAGAGGTAAGACTAATTGGCCTAAATGCCTTAGCTTCCACTTAATCAGATTTACCAGGCTTAGGTATGAAGATTGCTTGAGAAAGCTTCCAGGTGCTAGGTAAATGTCCTAGAGCAATACAAGCCCTGTAGATTCTCAGCAGCATAGGGCATAGAATATCAACGCCCTCCTGTAGGAGGATAGGAAAAATCCCATCCGGTCCCGGGGACTTATAGGGTTTAAATGACTTTACAGCCCATATAAGTCTGGAATGCGTGACGACCTTATTCGCCACTGCCCAATCTTCCCTTTTGGTTCGATTGATCCTCAAAGGGCGAGTGTCAGTGTTACCATTGCTAGTGAGCTTAGAGTCCGGAAAGTGTACATCTAACATATGTGTCAGAGTGTCCTTAGCGGACGTGGAAAAACTACCATCTTTCAACTTAATGGTGTCAAGATGCTTATCGTGTGCCAAAATTTTCATTAATTTGGCCGTACTGGGAACATCCGCTATGTTCTCACAGAAGTCTCTCCATGAAGTCTTCTTGGCATCGCTTATAGACTTGTGGTAGGTGGTGAGGGTGCGTTTATAGGCATCCCAATCACCCCCCTTCTTTGCCGTATTAAAGAGCCTACGAGTTTCTTTGCGCAGCCTGCCAATCTCGTTGTTCCACCAAGGCACTAGCCTTGGCCGGTTGGCAGGCTTTGCCGGACAGTTGCGGTGATAGGAGTCGATAATGGACTGTTGAACGCGTAAAATATAGGTTGCCACACACGCACACACACATATATATATTTATGTGTGCGTGCGTGTGTGCGTGAGTAAAGAAGGTGACATATAGGTAGACCTGAGTCCTTCGTTGTGGCCAAGAAGGGACAGGTATTTGACTGGATATTAAATTGTTTTAAATGTAAATTATTTACTTTGGGCTTACACACCACTCAGCCACCAACGCTTGTTAACCAACGGTGTTTTTCTAAAAAACAGCTTTGGCGAATGTCCTTTACAAAGTTATAACGTTAGGTACTATAATGTATTCTACATCATTTTAAATATTTATAAATTATATTAATCTTATATTTAATTAAATATTTATAAATTATATTAATCTTATATTTAATTAAATATTTATAAATTATATTAATCTTATATTTAATTAAATATTTATAAATTATATTAATCTTATATTTAATTAAATATTTATAAATTATATTAATCTTATATTTAATTAAATATTTATAAATTATATTAATCTTATATTTAATTAAATATTTATAAATTATATTAATCTTATATTTAATTAAATATTTATAAATTATATTAATCTTATATTTAATTAAATATTTATAAATTATATTAATCTTATATTTAATTAAATATTTATAAATTATATTAATCTTATATTTAATTAAATATTTATAAATTATATTAATCTTATATTTAATTAAATATTTATAAATTATATTAATCTTATATTTAATTAAATATTTATAAATTATATTAATCTTATATTTAATTAAATATTTATAAATTATATTAATCTTATATTTAATTAAATATTTATAAATTATATTAATCTTATATTTAATTAAATATTTATAAATTATATTAATCTTATATTTAATTAAATATTTATAAATTATATTAATCTTATATTTAATTAAATATTTATAAATTATATTAATCTTATATTTAATTAAATATTTATAAATTATATTAATCTTATATTTAATTAAATATTTATAAATTATATTAATCTTATATTTAATTAAATATTTATAAATTATATTAATCTTATATTTAATTAAATATTTATAAATTATATTAATCTTATATTTAATTAAATATTTATAAATTATATTAATCTTATATTTAATTAAATATTTATAAATTATATTAATCTTATATTTAATTAAATATTTATAAATTATATTAATCTTATATTTAATTAAATATTTATAAATTATATTAATCTTATATTTAATTAAATATTTATAAATTATATTAATCTTATATTTAATTAAATATTTATAAATTATATTAATCTTATATTTAATTAAATATTTATAAATCATAATAATCTTATATTTAATTAAATATTTATAAATCATAATAATCTTATATTTAATTAAATATTTATAAATTATATTAATCTTATATTTAATTAAATATTTATAAATTATATTAATCTTATATTTAATTAAATAGTTTAGTATTTTAATGTAAAATTTGATCGTGATCAGGAATTGAACTCGGGTCGCATTGTAACAATGCGGATAGTTCACCGCCGAGCCATTGACTTCCTTAGGGAAAATATTAAAGTAAAGGAACAATTATGATAAGACGGGTTTTTTTGCTAAACGGATTAATACAATATCTGTATATATTGTTTATTGAACTTTGTTTGTTTATTCTTTGGTACGGGTTTTTGTTTTGTTTTAAATTTTTGTTAAATTCTTAACAAAATTTCGTTAAAACACAAAAAGTAGTTCATTGTTACCTTTTAATAACGCTTAGAAAAAGGATAATTATTCAAAACTCCCACGGAAACTATATCAAAGTAATAACATAGCGCTTCCGTGAGGGGAACTATCAATTAAACCGGGTAAAAAATATAATATCTTAGATTTTTCGAACTTTAGTCAAATCTCGACGGGTCAAATAAAACACAAAATAAAGGTATATTAAGCCGTTGCCGTCAAGAAATCGTCTTTCTTAGTTCTTGGCGGTCAGACGAACTACTACAGGACGAGGTCCTGGTGTCGGTCAAAAGTTATGAGGTAACTTTGCGGTTTTAATTAGTATGTTCGGTCTTCGGTCAAGAAAATACTTAAATTGTGTTTCGCGTTTGGAACGTGAGTGAATGGACTTAAGTGTATGAACGGTGCGTGTTTAAGACTGAAAGTGTTAAAGTAATTGTGAACTAACTCAAGTCAGCTGTAAGATAAAATTGATTGTTATTATTTTTAGAATTGGAATAACCTAATTATACCCTTGAAGTTATCAACTCAACCTGTGAGGCTAATTAAGTAGATTGGAAGTAATTAATAGCGAACAGCTCTCAGCTGTTAATTAAGACAGTTTATTGTTAGGTAGTTTGAATTAAGTTAAAATTACTCAGTATAATTTATGATATTTACTTAAGTGTAGGTGTGTTTTGGTTAATGTTTCAATCACGATGAACTAAGACAAATCTAGTCTTAGAAACTCGAGTACCAGTTCTGTACAATTACGTAGAAGTGATATATATTGTTGGGTCATTGATGAAAGTTAAATCTAGAACGTTCCATAGACTGTTCTGAATAAAAAATAAACATTCATAGTTTTGCATAATTCTGGCAATCCCGAATCAAATACATTTTCGATATAACGGCGACGGGAAATTATACTCGTAAATTTATCGCGTGGCCTTAGGGAATATTCTTTTAACAAAATTTCGATAAACTATCGTTTAATTAAAGTCAGCCCGATTCCGTTAAAATTATAAACCAAAAAGCGAACGGTCGTTATAATACCCTCTGTTGATATTTCTGTCATTAAAATTTCCTTCGTATTATACATGTATTCAACTTGTACTGTAAAAAAGGGTTAAATTCAATTGTGCAGTGTTATAGTACGTCTAACTCACTGTTGTAACTACTTAACTTATGATATTCTGAATAAATTAAAATTGGTCGTTTCATCTCAATTATTTTAATTATAATTAAAATTTTATACCGGGCAGGATAGAACTGGGATAACATTTTTAACAAAAATATTTCTCCGCAATTTAAGAGTAATTTAAGGGTTATCTCGAGAAATTAATACCACTAGGGACAATTCTTCCGAGGAGAGGTATATTTTGGCTTGCCAACTTGTTTACTATACCCTAAGCCGCGTATTTGATTAATAAAAAAACGTTGAACTTTTAACAAAGTGTACAACACCAATGTACAATTATCATCTTACGTATTGTTGTTTTCCTTTTCAGCCTATATGTAGAGGCCATTTTTATTATCTTTTATTACTAATATTCGAAAACGATGTGTGGAAAATGTTTTAAAACACAGTATTAGTAACATGTACATAATACACAAAAGAGGACTATTTTATAATAATTGTTTGGTTGATTAAAAGGATAAACTTTCAACGATTGTCAGTACACTTTAAACACTTAATTTTTAACTGTAACTCATCGATTTAGTTTAAGTTCAGGGATTAAGTAGACCTTCATGTAACTTAAAAAAAAACCCCCAAGGGAAAAAATGCGATGGGCTTTAGTTTTACCATGGCAACCGAAAACGTTTTTGACAACTAATATATTTCTCTATGTAAATTAACATGGCAAAATAGAAGATTCTAAGCGTCCCTCCTCCCCTTTATGAAATTATTCAATTTTGTTTAACAAAGGTGGTTAGATTTGGGTAAGTATCTAATTTTGGGTAAATAACTCATTTTGGATAAATGTCTAATATTGGGTAATTGTATAATTTTGGGTAACTGTCTAATTTTGGGTAAATGTCTTAAGTTTTGGTAAATGTCTAATGTTGGTAAATGTCTAAGTTTTGGTAATTGTCTAATTTTGGGTAAATGTCTAATTTTGGGTAAATATCTAAAAATAATAATAATAATAAGGGGTTAATAATCAGCTAGGCTAATACCGAAGGCACTACCTTAGGCCTAAGTCATCAAGCGACTTTTGAAGCCTTTAATTCAGGTGGCCGGGTTACCATGCGTAGGAGGGTGGTGGCAAGCCCTGCATGCCACGCGAGCCAACAGCTCCCTACACTAACTATTACCGTTCACCTCAATTTTGGGTAAATGTCTAATTTTGGGTATATGTCTAATTTGGGTAAATGTCTAATTTTGGTATATTGGCTAAATTTACTATAAATATCTACATTCGGATTAATATAAAATATCTAAATTTAGGTAGATTGATCAGGTACTGTACATTGGGTAAATTCATATCTTATGTCTAAATTGGTTTAGATTTATCAGGTACTGTGAATTGGATGAAATTTTATCAGGTTTTTAATTTAAATAAAATTCGAGCAGTTTATGTCAATTTATTTCGAAAAGCTTTATTAAGTACGTGTAAAATTTTAAATTTTGGGTAAAGATCTAATTTGGCAGCCGCTGATATCAGAGCTAATTTCAATTTATCGAAAGCTTCTTGTTGAGGGCAACCCCATTTGAACCTACGATCTTTATGAAGTCATTGGTGGAGGGGAGCCGCTACGGCCGTAAACGACGGTAAAATCCCGCCATCCCAAAAAAAAACGACGGAGCTGTTTGACAGTCCGGGGAGGGGGGTATTGTCTAACGGCCTTTACTTTAGAGGGGTCTACCGAAACACCCTCGCGGGAAACTATATGCCCCAAAATTAAAGCTTTGTCCTGACAAAAGTGCGTTTTGCTCGCCTTGACGGTTAAGCCGGCGTCGGATAAAATTTCTAAGACTTTCTCGAGGGTCGCGAGATGTTCTTCAAAAGTGTGGGAGATAATTATAAGATCATCGAAATATGCCAATACTCCAGCCTGCCTTAGATGACCAAACAACGTATTGATCATCCGTTGGAAGGTTGACGGACCGTTACAAAGACCGAACATTAAGACGGTTGGGTGGAAGAAACCACGGTGAGTGATAAAGGCAGCCTTATCCCTGGAGTCAGGATCTAACGGGACATGCTAGTATCCGGCGCGAAGGTCCATTATAATTATATACCGCGGTTTATGTATGGCATCTAAAATGTCGTCAATCCGAACTAAAGGGAATCTATCTTTACGAGTGATACCGTTTAAACCCCGATAATCCATACAAGCCCTTTGGCTACCGTCCTTTTTACCATCTAAGATAGTGGGGAAACTCCATGGACTGTTGCTAGGCTCAATTAAACTTAACTCGAGCTTTTCGTCAATGACTTCGTCCATCGCGGCTCGTTTGGCCGGCGAGTAACGGTACGGAGCGGCGGCCAACGGTTTGTGATCGCCTGTATCGATGTAGTGAGTGGCCGCGTTTGTGCGCCCAGGGACTAGGGAAAATACGAGTTCAAATAAGGTCTACACCCAAAATGCACGGATAAGCTAGGTTTTCAACAAAGAGCGCCGAGTGGTCAATGGTTTTTCCGGGAAAGGAAAATGGCACAGTTATCGTACCTTTACTATTTAAAGGACTACCGTCAGCCAGTTTTAAATTTGTACAATTGTTAAGAATTGGAAAACCGTCGTTTAATAATTGATTTTTAAGAGTTGAGTTAATTAAAGTGAAGCTAGAGCCAGGATCTAACATGTCTACACATTCAAAGTTACCTAACGAAATTTTGATAGTTTTAATATTGAAATTTTTAACGGAGTCATCGATCACCTGACATTCGGCAACAACTGGGGGAAACACATCTAAGCGCGTCGTTCGGTAGCGCCCGTCCCCTTTCGCTGCCCCCCCCCCCCCCCCCCCCGCGCGTCGTTTCCCGAACCCTTGTGGTTCTTAAGATCAGGGCAATCTCGCGAAAAATTACCCTTTTTTGCAATTAAAACATTCTAATTGAGGACACTCGGGGTGTTTATGGCCTTTCTTGCCACAAGGGTGACATTCTAACGTAAGCGCATCCCCACTATTGGAACCCCTCACTGAATTCGACGAGGAATTCCGATACGAAGCCCCGACGAATAAAACGTACTCGGATTGCTCTGGGGCAGCGCGAGTTCGGTACGAGTAACTGCGGACAGAAGCTCACGAAGGGAAGTAAACGTCTTGGTCGCCAAATAAACCTTTAGAGAAGGTTTAAGGTTGTTATAAACAACGCTGATCTGGGTGTGAGTTTCTAGGGGCCTAGCTAAAGCCGCGAACATTGTTTGCAGATCCTCGATAAACTCGCTAGCGGACTCATTGTTCTTTTGACGCCCATTCATAATCGTGGCCATAGCGGCATTATCGTTATCATTAAGAGAAAACTCCTCGGTCAAAAAATATTCGAATTGGGTCCACGTTTTGATACAAGTTTCGGTGAGCCACCACTCTAACGCGGGGCCAACTAACATAGCGGGGACCCATAATTTAAAAAATGTATCTTGGGGCATCCCCCTACTCAAAAGGATTTGTTTGGCTTTTAATAAGAAATCTTTGGGGGAACCCTCGGAATATTTACCCGAATAAGAAGGTAAAGTAACTCGCGGAATCCACCCCGGGGGCATATTGTTCGAGGGGGCGGGCACAACGGGTTGGGCTCGCAGCGGTGGCGGTGTTGGGGGAGGCAACTGGGCTACGGGGCCATTAGGCAGAGAACCAGCGGGGGGTGCGGCGGGAGGAGGTTGCTGCGCCTGGAGAGTTTGCACCTGGGTTTGTAAAAGGGTAAGCTGCTGCATCAAATTCGCCAAATCGGCGTTGGTGATATTTGCCCTATCGGTGGGAAGACCCCCACTCGCGTTAACAGTGGACTGACTAGCGGTATTGTCACTCCCACTAGCGTCATAAGGACTCCCACTTACATTAGTAGTAGGCATATTGAAATCTAAAGTTTGAGAATGGTTTTGATATCGATCCTTACGCGCGTCAGCATGAGCCTGTGCCCAACAAGTTTGACAACAATAATCTTTCCCTAAGTCTGGGACACAATTATCATGCAAAGTCATGAATTAAAAAAAAATTGGCGATTTATACGAAACGAGCCACAATAGGGAAAATGCGATGAGATATGGCCTAACAAATTTTGAAATACCCAAAGCGTAAAAAAAAATGAAAAATCGGCTAAGCACTAATGAGTAAACGAAAATCTACTAATTAATAAAATAGGTCACTCTAGTGGTTCGAACACGCGGTCACGGACCCCCAATTATGTAACGTTTTCCTGGTTAAGATAGCAAATTACCCATCCTGACCAGCGTAATCTATAACGCTACAAATAAATCTAATCAAAACTTTTTAATGATTAAGGGCGATTCAGAACGCAAAGGTTTAAAGGTTAAAATTACGTTTAATATTAAAGGAAAAGACCACCATGGTTAAAACCTTTTATAAATCGGTAGGACTACACCTGATATATACGAAAATTTTACCGAAAATAAAAAATTATTAATAATTATTTAAATATAAATTATTTAAATCAACCATATGGACGGGATTCTCCGGTTTGAATGGCGCCATTTTTCGTAGATGTGACGTCGCCCGTAATTCACGATTCTATTCGCTAGCGTTTCATGCAGATTTCAACCAATGGCGCGTATTGTCAGGATTAAGGACGTCAATTGCTAGATCCGCTCAACGATTTATTTGATATATTAAAATGTCTTGTATTATTAAGAACTGTCGAAATAATACTACAAATAAAACTATTCGGTTTCTGTCTGTCCCTAGTTTTAGAACGAAACCTAATCTTGCTCTACAATGGACTGCAAATGCCAATGAGACAGTAAAAACATTTTACGAACGGTAACGAGACCGAAGCCTTTGCCTCAGCCCCATGATAGAAATCTAGAGTTTGAAGAGGGTTTTGTTCTCAAGAACGTTTATCCTCTATGAGAAACATTTTACCGACGATTGTTTTGAAGTTGACTTAAGAGATTAACACTTAAATAATGTTGATAAGAAGAAACTAGTTGAAGGAGCTATTCCAACATTATTTGATTTAGACAATAACATCAACGAAGGAACCTAGGAAAATGAAGCTGTGAACTTCACACCGCAAATTTCTGAAGATCCATAGATAATTTTTAAGAATAGCACCTTTTGTTTTTTTTTGGTTTTTGTTTATTTTTTTAGGTGTATTATTTGTCAAGGATTACAGAAATGCCAAAAGTTTTAAGCGCAATTTATTATTTAGAAAGATATGATATATATAAAATTGTTACTTACCCCCAATATTTACCTCGGAAAATACATTATATTTCGACATTTTTGTACGTATTGGGTGAGGTAGGACTGATGAAGAATTAGATTTAACGGCAAGATACTACTATATTTTAAAAAAGTGCTAAGTGAAATGTGTTTTTTTTTCGGCGAATTCAATTTTTGTTTTTAGGTAAAGTAGGACTGATGAAGGATAAAATTAGATCACTCATATTTTCAAGCTAGTTTATTTTCCGTGGAAACTATTGTACCTGTAGATTCAGCTGACAGAATGAAAACTCCAACAAAAGCGATACCACCACGCTCTCAATCTACTGCTAAATCCAAACTGGATCTATTGTCACCAATTTTAGAAAACCTTTCTCTCAATGAAAGTTTTGACACTACAGTTTCTGAAAAATCTCAATCCGCTGCTGAAAATATAACTGTGTATAAGCAGTGGCGTAGCGAATTGACGTAAGGCCCAGGGTTGAACGCGAAAAAGGGGCCCCACCCTATGTGTTTTTAAAACTCACTCATAAAGGTCAACTTAAACAAGTTCAGACCATTACTAAATTCTAAACGGCTCACATTTAAGGTAATTTGGTTAAAATTATGACTTCACAAAGCATTGAAGAAACTACGATATTTATATTTCGAAATAAGTTTGGATACATTTTTTTTCAAATAATGTTTATTAAAAGTCTAAATATCTAAGTATGTTTTTCATCTTTTAAATTGTTTTTTTTGCGACGAAGTTTTGCTTCTGCGAAGTTTTTTTCAATTTGGTCTAGGTTATTGCGTAACTTATTGGCGATTTCATATTCAATTGACAACAGACTTAAGCTGCTTAAGCGTTCTTGGCCCATACTATTCCGTAAATAATTTTTAATTATTTTCAATTTTGAAAATGACCGCTCTGCTGTTGCAACTGTAACGGGTAAGGTTAAAAACAACATTAGGGCAGTACAAACATCTGGAAAACTGGCAGATAGAGACGCGTTTTCGATAAGCAAAAGATTAGCTAGTTGTTTCACTGAGCTAAGTCCAGTTATATATTTTTTAAGACATGAACGGAGTTTTATCAATTGTTCTGGTAGTTTGTCACTGATGTCATCTGAATATTTTTTGACGATTTTTTGGGCTTCCTTGTATAAATCGTGATCTGACATTTTTACCAGTTCCTTAGGTTGAATCACTCTAAAATTATTTAAGACACCACTCAAACTCGCGAATCTGTTTTTCAATTGATTACAAACGACATCTAGGCATCTGCTGAAAATATTTACGCGAAATTTTGCCTCTCCATCCGTTAGACGTTCATCTTCGCATAATTCATCGAAGAATTTTTTCGTTTTTTTATGCGCTTGTTGCAAAACTCGAACTTCACTCCCCAGTCAACACTCAACTCTATTGCAGATTCCTTTGCGTTTTTGAAATCATTTCGATATTCAGTCAATTCTTGATGAGCTTGCAACAACAGGGAATTGGCTAGATAAAGGTCTATTTCTGAATTTTGGAGAGCTTTTGAAACTGTATTAGTAGACATCAAAATTTTTGAGTGCAAAACCACTTGCAGTACAAACTCAAATTTTTCCATTTCTTTTCTCAAAATTTGTGCCTCGTTTTGTTCAGCTTGAGACTTACAAGTTAAAATAATTTTTGATAACGCTCGCAAAATATCTTTGTATCGGAACCTGACTGCTAGTAATGAATCATCCCTTGATGCCCATCGAGTAGGACAAAGACGTTTGAGTTTAAGATTACAAGTATTTTCATCCGATTTTAGCAAACTTGACAGCAAGTCCCAACGCTTGATGCTATTAGCAAAAAAGGCATAAATTTGTTCAATGCCATCGAAAAATTGTTGAACTTCCGGTATTGCACTGACTCCATCGTTAAGAACAAGATTTAGTCAATGAGCAGCACAATGAATGTATATAGCATTTCTCTCTTTGTAAAGAATCCTTTTTTGCACTCCATTATAAAAGCCACTCATAACGGCTGCTCCGTCATATCCTTGTCCACGACATTTTGAAATGTTAATGCCTTTAGCTTGCATTCCGCGAAGTATTTTTGATTCTAAACCTTTGATCCTCAACTTTTTCAAATCCTAGAAAAGATTCTTTAATTTTAATATTTATCGGCTTTCCACTTTCATCTTTCTCAATTTGAACGTAACGAAAGACTTCTCTCAGTTGATCAACTTTAGTTATATCTTGAGTTGTATCCATAATTATTGAAAAAAACGGCGCTTGTTTTACGTCATTGACTATCTTATTTTCGACAGTTTTAGAAGAAGCAAATTAATTATTTCATTTTGTATTTCCGGGCTCAAATATCGTAATGTATGTTTAGGCTTAGAAATCAGTTCTTTTAAGACCGGATCATAAATTGCGAGCAACTCAACAATTGACAAGAAAACGCCGTTACGACTAGCATTTCCAAGAATTTCGCGTGGTCCTCTGAATGAAAGATTTGACGTTGCCAAAGTAAGAGTTACATTTATAACTCTGTTCAGGACTTTACACATAAAAGACTTTTCTCGCAATACTTGTTCTTCGAGGTCTTTATCGATAACTTTATTGAGTTGCCACATTTCAAAAAGAATACACGCATCGTGGTGAATTATGGACCTTTCATGTATTTCAATTTTGTCGCTCAATTTTACCCATTTACGTATACCATCAACCCAAGATGATTTAAAATATGGGCTCTTTCTGTCTGCGAATAGCCAGCAGGGCTCACAATACGCGCTGTCATTGATTTCTGAGTAGCACAACCAAGTTCGCGGAATTTTCAGACCAGCTTTATTTTTCGTTTCATAAAAATATGAAGAGAAACGAGTATTCGTCTCTTTGTCTATTGGAAAAGGTCCTTTAGGTTTGCATGGGCCATTCGATATCACAAATCGCTTTTGTTCTGGAGATAAAATATCACTAAAATGTCCTTTGTCGGTAGGATTAGCTTTTTTCACCAAATTCATATACCATTCTGAGTCGGAAAAATTATCACAGTCGGAAAAGCTAGAACTCAAAATATTTTGGTTATTAATGTCTTCAACCACATTTTCGTCTACAATACAATTACTTTCTTTGAAGTCGAGTAGAGTTTCATTGCTACATGTAGGCTCGTAAACGTCGTGAATTACTTCGTCGCTTGGATTGTAATCAACAGTACTTTTTGAGAGCGTATCTACTTCATTTATATTCATTTTACTCGGATTTGAAGATGGTTCAAAAAAAGAATTAATTGTTTTCAATTGTTTTTCAGCTGCTGCTACGATGGCTTTTTTCTTTCGCTTCTGAGCACTGCTTTGATATACACGAGAACTCATTTTTAGAAATACGTGTGATCCTTTTTTCAACCTGAGATAAAACTAAAAATAACTAATTTATAAAAAATAACACCTTCATTTGCAAGGGACGTTGGATGAGTTTAGTCTACACTAAACAATATGATTTGCTCTTTATATATGTATACTATACCCTACCAAATATTTAAGGTTATTTGTCAAATTTACCAAAACATAAAATTATGTCGCAAAGCAAGTTGCAACATCAAACAAAAGTGGCAAAACCACCAAAAATATTACACTTCCTGTACTTTCGTTTGATACAAGTTAAATGAATGTTTTACTCGAGATCGACCACATAAACGACTAATTATTGCCATCCTTTTTGTTTTTTTAGTCTATTATATCGTAGGTAGATGGTGATAGCGTCTCCATACAACGTCTAAAAATAAAAAATACACAAGCACCCGTGTCGATGGTGCCACGGCTCGAATGATAAAGTTTTTAGTCATTCTAGAGCAGACGGCACAATCGAAATTTTCAAAACTTGTTTCGCGGGGAGCAGATTTGATTAGATCTCTAGAGAAACATTCTGAACTCAATGGCTAAACCTACTGCTTTGAAATTCAAAGGCCGTTAAAGCCATGATTTTTTTTAATTAGAAGCTTTTATTTTAGATGAAACTATGGAATAGTGGAAATAATTTTTTAACCTAATTTTATTTTTTTGGCCACTGGCATTGATTCCCACCCCTTCTTGTTCGTGATCGCGAGGGGGCCCCCAAAAGGTCGGGGGCCCAGGGAAACCTGTCTGGCAAACCCCGTGTACGCTACGCCACTGTGTATAAGCCTAGCGAAGATGAAGATGAATATGACCGAAATAATTTTTCTTTGGAAACTGAAGGGGACCAGATTTCAGAACAGCTGGTAAAGGAGACCAAGTTTGTAGTTTTTGAAAGCTGCTTGGATATGTTGCTTAGCCGAATTATATGTGACCAGGATTTGTGCACCAGTGTAGTAGATAAAAGCACTATTGCCAAAAAAGAAAATGAAGGTAGCCGACTTTCGGTTTCCTTTAATTGTTTGGATGGTCATAATAACGTTTGGAAATCACAGGCTTCACAGCCACTAATTGGGAAAATGCCCTGCGGTAATCTTCTATTAGCTTCATCTATTTTATTATCTGGAAGCACTTATCATCGAATAAATTCCGTATTCGAATATATGATCTCCAGCGTAAATTTATAGTTCCAGAAATTAATCAAGCTTGGGAGGAAGAACAAATGCAAGTACTACGTGAAATTAGTGAAAAATACTTTATTGGTGTTTCGGGCGATGGTCGTTGTTCATCACCAGGTTACTGTTCAAAGGATTCTGCTTACACATTCATAGAACAAGATAGTGATCTAATTATCCATTTTGAGCTAGTAAACAAAACTGAAGCCAATTACATATCGGGAAACATGGAACTTTTAGGACTGAAAATGGGTCTGGAAAAATTGTCTGACAAAAGAATAAAAATTAACCAAATAACTATTGACCGCCACATTCAATGTCGCGCATACTTAAGATCACAATTGATCACCAATTTGACCTATGGCACTTAGCCAAAAGTGTCCGAACAAAACTTTCAACTGCGGCCAAAAAAGATTCTGGTAAAGAATTAGCACCTTGGGTTAAAATGATAAATAGACATCTTTGGTACTGTTCAGAAAATGCCATGGTGGTGGTGACAAAGATGTACTAATTGATATGTGGAAGTCACTACTGTACCACTTGAGAGGCATCCACGAATTTCCAGATCTGGTAAATTTCCCTGAATGTGGGCATTCACCTTTAAATCCAGAAAAGGCAGCGTTGAAGAAATGGTTGAATGTTGAAAGCGGAGCGTATGAAAAATTGGAGAAAATTGTCACAAATACTAAACTACTAAAAGACCTCAGACAAGTCAACAAATATTCTCACACTTCAGAGCTAGAGAATTACCATAGCCTAGTCAACAAATATTGCCCGAAGAAACTTGATTTTGATCATGACATCATGGAAGCCAGGCTTCAATTAGCTGCTTTGGACCATAATAACATGTTGGACGTAAAACTTTGTATGAATTAAATGAAGGTAATGAAACTGGATTTTGTAAAGAAGAGTTTGCGTATTACTATTCGAAAGCAACAGCACAATGGAATGCACGTCCTCTTTAAGAACCCAAGGCATACTTCTATATTTTCCATATTCTTGAAAATATAATTAGGCGGAAAATCCGAGGCGATAGTGATGGGAAACAACTGACAATTATGCCGAATATAGCTCCAGTTGCTCGACCCAAAAAAGACGAATTAATAGCCGCTGCTAAAAGAAGAAAATTAAATAATAAACCAATTAGCTTTATCTTTTCAAATTTTATTTAATTTCAGTAATTATTTTTAATTTGGGGAATATTTAAAATTATAAATTTTTGGAACAGTCAAAACTATAAAATTTAGTAAAGAAGTTATCAAATTTAAGGTTTGTGGTCATTTTAAAATTCTGAAATTATCATATTTAAAAATTATCTTAATTGGTGATTAAGTAAATTATTAATTATTATTGATTTTAAATAAAAAATTTCAAATTATTTAGGGAAATTAACGCGTGAACAAGTTCAACCTAGAGCATGACCATCTTCGGGAACTCCCAAGCGTTTATAACCTATGTATTCATCTGCGCTAACTCCTGGAAATTCCATCCTTATTCGCAATAGAGCACACATGGGAAGCATTCTTCGTTTGTTTCTCCCAAAATTGTCGTAAATCATGTGAACAAAATCACGGTATGCAGAGTATCGGTATGTTCTATGATAAAAAAAAATCCCCATTAGAGACTAGAATTAATTTGATATAAGAAAGTTACACGCTTACCGATTTAGCAGTTGGTTGGGTATTGGGACGTTACGATTCTCTAGTTTACGATAATGAAGGTAGGATATGTAGAATGTTTTTAATACCATCTTATTTAAACACAAGGTTTTGAAGTTTGCATTTTCAACAATGCATTTCGGGTCTCCTGGGATGTTTGGATTTATAGCTAAAAATCTTAACACATCAGGAAATTGATGGCAACATAAGATGCCGAAATTAGTGTCATTTCCGTTGATCAATCTCCTCAAACCATTTTCCAAATCATTATCAAATTCTTGGGGTATTTTGATGCACCCACTATCACAAATACAGTTTCCTCTGATACCAGTAATTCCTCCATCAGCAAGAGCCAAGGGCCTAGCGATCGCGGCGCGGTTTCTCAAATCTTCCAGATCTTCTGGCGAATATTCCGGTTCAAATTCGTAACCCTGAACACGAATCCCTCGATTTTTTGTCATTATATACTAAAATTCGGCAGTAGCACGTTCATATAATAAGAAAGCTGTATAGCGTGTCCGCTAAATACTCTGCTGCTTTAACTATAAAGATAAATATATTTTCCGAATGACCAATAGAACTGCGAGAGGATACCACGTGATCAACAAAACACGGGAGCTAATCAGACATCGTTTTACAATCTACGTAATTAATAATAATGGCGCGTTTCATTTAAATTGCTAATTATTTTCTAATTAATTAAAATGAATTAGGAAACTTAAACTAATTGTATTTTTAAAACCCTCGTGTTCCGGCCTTTCTTTTAAAATTATATGTCGACGATGGTGGAATTTTCCTTCAACATAAAATACATACAAAACAATTAAAACACTACTAAAAACCTAAAAGCTAAATGGCCAAAGTCTCTACGCTAAACGCTATAATAAATTTTATACTAAAATGTTATTAAAATATTATACTAATTACAAATTCTTAAGATTATACATGAAATGAAATGATTAAAACAGCACTGACATTAAGTGGAAGATATACACAGCAATCTTGGCTATTTTTCGGTTCGGTAGTGACGAGTATAGTTTTAGATTTCTAAATTAGGTTTTTGACGAACAAAAACGGGGTACCCCACTGAATACCTAATGCGCGAGTAATTATCAAAAGCGGAGACAAACTCCTCAGAGATAAGTGAGGTGATATACCGATTTGTGAGTCCCTTTGGGGGTGAAACATTCCCCCTTTGAGGGTATGCAGTCCCCCCCGACAGCCCCCCATTTGCAATCATTTTCGGTAGGTCAATAGGTCAAATACCGATAGCTGGGGGCACCCCATTTGCGAACATTTTAGGTCAATAGGTCAGATGATTTATCTGACACGATGCAAACAGCTATAAACCCGAGTAACTTAAAACAAGCTTCCCTAAGTCTGACTAGCTTTGTAAGGTAATAATAAAATAGCTAAATATTTTTTGGGTTTAATAATTGTGATTCTTAGTGAAAATTTTGCATATATTACAGTATTAGGTTGGCTAATTATTTTTTTCACCTGCTACCATTCTCAACGGGTGAACATAGAATAACAAAGATAATTTTCCACTACATTTAAAGCAAACTTTCCTTACATTTCACTATGAAAACACTGAAGCTTCTTTCAATGCGATAACTTTATTACATGCAATTTTTTTCCCCAGAATTACAATTATTGAATCGAAAAAAATATGTAACCACCTTAGAATTACCCAACACAGGTATTCAGAAGAGATGGTTTTCAATTTAAAAAAAATTACTTTTTTTGGATCCACCCTATATCATTTATATAAAACCTGAAATTATTTATTTTTTTTATTCTAATTTAACCATCACTTTAAAAACCTTGTGCAAGTCAGAATAGTTGTGTAGAGTACTAATAACGTAGATAAATATTTCTTGGTTCAGTTATGTGTAGGGAAGCTTGTTTTAAGATAAGTTTAAAATTAATTTGGAAAAAAAAGCTTGAGCTTTTAAATATATGATACAGGGTGGATACCAAAATTTCAAAATAAAATGTAATAAAAGCTTGCTAAATGAAATTTTTTCACTTCCTTACATATTCAATAGGTGAACACAGACTTAAAAAGATAATTTTCAACTATATTTAACGGCAACTTCCCTTAAATTTCACCCTGAAAACACTAAAGTTTCTTGCAATCCAATAACTTTGACTTTTGAAAATTTTTCACTCAGAATCATCACATTAAATGTGATCCACTCTGTATCGTAAATTTAAAAGCTCAAGCAATTTTTTTTCCAAATTCATTTTTAACTTATCTTTAAACAAGCTTCCCTACACATAACTGAACCAAGAAATATTTATCTACGTTATTAGTACTCTACACAACTATTCTGACTTGCACAAGGTTTTTAAAGTGATGGTTAAATTAGAATAAAAAAAATAAATAATTTCAGGTTTTATATAAATGATATAGGGACACCCGCTGTGCCTATTTTACGCACTTGGGTAAGGGCAATCTACCTTTTACCCCTAGGTGGGGATATTCCGTAAGACGGATAGCTTTGCGCGTGGTGAAAGTGTTTGAAAATAATGTTACAGGGGGAAAGTGTTTGTCAGCGAAAATAGTTGTGAACAAAAGGCTCGACCCATTGAACTTCTTGGGTTTATTGCATAACACCACTCGCATGTGGAGAAAAGTGTTTGACAGATGCCGTAGGGAGACATTCCCTAAGACGGATAGGTTTTGACAAGTGGTTGAGAAATAATTAGGGACCTATTGACCTATAGGTAAGTAGGCCAATTACTCGGGTTTATAGCTACTAGCTGTTTGCATAACATCATGTCAGATGATTCCACCCCCCCCCTACCGAATAGGGACGCTAAAGGGGAGATCCTCCAGCTATCGATAAATCATTTGACCTATTGACCTACCGAAAATGTTCGCAAATGGGGGGCTATCGGTATACCAAAGGGGGGACTGCTTGCCCACCCCAAATATATAAATAAACCCTTATAATTTGTATACAGTCGGCTCTTTTTTTCACACCACTTTTAGCGAGGACACCCGCTGTGTCTATTTTACGCGCGGTGGTAAGGGCAATTCACTAGCTACCCTTTACCCCTTAGGGCCGATATTCCGTAAGACGGATAGCTTTGCGCGAAAGTGTTTGAAAATAATGGAAAGTGTTTGTCGGCGAAAACACCAAAGGCTCGCGCTGTGGCTATTTTACGGGCAAGCTACCCTTTACCCCTTAGGGCCGTAAGACAGCGAAAGTGTTTGAAAATAATGGTTTGCCGGCGGAAACACAAAAGGGTCGACCCATTTATTACATAACACCACTCGCACGTGGAGAAAGTGTTTGACAGATGCCGTAGGGGGACATGACGGACAGCTTTGCGCGAAAGTGTTTGAAAATAATGGAAAGTGTTTGTCGGCGAAAACACCAAAGGCTCGCGCTGTGGCTATTTTACGGGCAAGCTACCCTTTACCCCTTAGGGCCGTAAGACAGCGAAAGTGTTTGAAAATAATGGTTTACCGGCGGAAACATCAAAGGCTCGACCCATTTATTACATAACACCACTCGCACGAAAGACAGGTGCCGTAGGGGGGACATGACGGATAGGTTTTGACAAGTTGATGAGGGACCTATTGACCCATAGGTAAGTTACTCGGGTTTATAGCTGTTTGCATCGTGTCAGATAAATCATCTGACCTATTGACCTAAAATGTTCGCAAATCGGGTGCCCCCAGCTATCGGTATTTGACCTATTGACCTACCGAAAATGTTCACAAATGGGGGGCTGTCGGGGGGGACTGCTTACCCCCAAAGGGACTCACAAATCGGTATATCGCCTCACTTATCTCTCTCCTCAATACGAAGTTCTTGATAATGCCAACGAATGGCCTACGCGTGCAATCTGGGTAACCCAGCGAGTCAAATGTTACTTATCTCCGCGTGGGCTTATTAGAGCGTCGGCTCCGGCGTCTTATGGCTGCTGGGGTCGATCCCGTCGACAGAGCGTAGTTGGTGGCTGGTCGAAGAGTCCCATCGGTGAACGAAAACTAAATTTTCGGCAACAACTTGACGACTGCCCTAATTTAAACTGTTCACGACTGTGAAGCGTAGAGTTTCAGCTTCTGGTCGAAGTTGGATAGACGTGGTTAGTCGAACGTCCAAGTTCGTTCTGCCGTTTTGCGCTTCTCAATTATTTTTCTTTCCCGTCCAGTATTTCACCACACGACACACACTTTCTAAACTTTCCCATCTACGTCACTACCGTCCGGCTATTTTCACAAATTACGATATTTTGAACCGTATGAAATATTCCCGAAACATTTGAAAAATTATAACAAAGGGGTAAACCCTTGCGTTCTATTGTTAAAAAGGAGGGGGCGTTCTTGGGTAAAAACCCGCTGGCCAGGAGCGGAAATTGACCATCTTTCCCAACACTCCCCTTCGTAACGCTTTGGAAATTATGTTTTAGGCCTATATTATAACATTCAAATTATTATGGCGATGTTAATTATTTATTTTAATTAACCCAAAACTACCGTTACAAAGTAAGAAACTTAAAAAAAAAACCCCAAGGGAAAAAATGCGACGGGCTTTAGTTTTACCATGGCAACCGAAAACTTTTTTGTCAACTAATATATTATATTTCTCTTTGTAAATTGACATTGCAAAGTAGAAGATTCTAACGGTCCCTCCTCCCTTTTATGAAATTATTCAATTTTTTTTAACAAAGGTGGTTAGATATGGGTAAATATCTAATTTTGGGTAAATAACTCACTTTAGGTAAATGTCTAATATTGGGTAATTGTATAATTTTGGGTAAATAACTAATTTTGGGTATATGTCTATATTTGGGTATAGGTTTAGGTTTGGGTATATGTCTAAGTTTGGGTAAATGTCTAATTTTGGGTAAATGTCTAATTCTGGGTAAATATATAATTTTGGGTATATATCTACAATTGGGTAAATGTCTAATTTTGAGTAAATGTCTAATTTTCGCTAAATGTCTAAGTTTGGGTAAATGTCTAAATTTTGGTAAATGTCTAAGTTTGGGTAAATGTCTAATTTGGTTAAATATCTAATTTTTGAAAAATATCTAATTTTTAAAAAATATCTAATTTTTGGTAAATATCTAATTTGGTTAAATATCTAATTTTAGGTAAATATCTAATTTGGTAAAAATATCTAAATTTTGATAAATTTAGTAAATTTTGATAAATTTAGTAAATTTTGATAAATTTAGTAAATTTTGATAAATTTAGTAAATTTTGATAAATTTAGTAAATTTTGATAAATTTAGTAAATTTTGATAAATTTAGTAAATTTTGATAAATTTAGTAAATTTTGATAAATTTAGTAAATTTTGATAAATTTAGTAAATTTTGATAAATTTAGTAAATTTTGATAAATTTAGTAAATTTTGATAAATTTAGTAAATTTTGATAAATTTAGTAAATTTTGATAAATTTAGTAAATTTTGATAAATTTAGTAAATTTTGATAAATTTAGTAAATTTTGATAAATTTAGTAAATTTTGATAAATTTAGTAAATTTTGATAAATTTAGTAAATTTTGATAAATTTAGTAAATTTTGATAAATTTAGTAAATTTTGGTAAACTGAATAAATTGGAATGAAGTAAATTGGGTGAAATATCTTAAATTCGGCTGTGTTTGATATTAATAGTATTGGCGATGAATTACGTTCAATATAATTAGAGCTATCGTGAGTTCCGCGTCACATTATTTTGGTTGTCAGTCAATCAGAGCACTCACTCTGAGCTGAGACCAGTGGCATAACTACAGGGCGGCAGGGCTGGCAAAATGCCACGGGCCCCCGACCCGAGAGGGCCCCGGCCCCAGCGGCCGCGAGTTCAGAAATAGCCTAACTTTTTTAACAAAATATTGTACCTAGGTACTTAAAAATGTGACGATTTTTACTGGGAGGGGCCCATCCAAAGAATTTGCCACGGGCCTCAGATGGTATAGTTTCGCCACTGGCTGCGACTCTTTCTGTTGATTTCGGAAATTCAATATGGATGTTAATTCAATTAACGGAGCCCAATGTCTGTATAGTAAAATTAGAATTTCCGTCATTCAATGGAATTTCCGGTTTCTATAACGACAATGAATTTTTTTTGCAAAGAAGATTTTCAAAAGCATGTGTGTAATACTAACAGAATGCGTTTTGCAAGAGCAGCAAGAGGAGAAAGAACTATTTGGTAAGAATAACATGTGGTAATTTAGCAATATAAGGAAGTGCAGTAGACATGATTGATATTCTATATTATTAATAACTAAATAAAATTTAATTGGGTACTGAAAAAGGGAAACATTGAGATTTTTCGAATATAGAATTAAATTTACATAACCTACTCAAATTTTATTCAATTTAAAAACCGGATAAAATTTCATCCAATTCACAGTACCTGATAAATCAAAACAAATTTAGACATTAGATATGAATTTACCCAATGTATATAATAGTTTTGATTCTGGTGTAAAACTAAGAGCAGAAACGATAATCAATTTAAAATGAACGTATTTAAACATATAGAAATATACAATGAAAAGATAGAGTTTAAAGCATACATTGACACTTATCATACCAAAACTATATTAATGAACATTTAATAATACTTTACAAAATTGTTTATATTTCTTTCCACTAGGTTTACTGTTTAGTAAAATCGTAGACATAGTTCTCCAATTATATTTCTTTACAATATTTTTTTAAATACTACATAATTATATTTTTCAAAAACATTTTCGAGTGAGTACAATACAGCTCGTAATTTTGTTCTACATTGTTTAGATATTAAATGAAATTAAGCATTATCCAAAATCCCTATTTTAAATTAAAAATTTTGATCGCTGTGATTTCTAAACCACTTTATCAGGATCCTTTTTGGAATTGTATAATTAAAATTTATATTTCATATGTGCACGGTCTACATTTATGCAAATTTTCTGCCCAAAATAATTTCAGTTGCCTTAAAATTCCGTATTAGGTACTCTGAACTTCTTAGTAGAAAATAAATGAAACGAGAAAACACCCTTAATTTAAATGGAAACTAAAATACGGGTCACACGAAATAAATAACTTAATTTAAGTAACAACTAAATGAGAGGTCAAGCGATTTTTTTAAAAGGTGAGTCTACTTCGGGTAGTAAGCCAGCTCTAGACATTTCGTCACCTCTTTTTAAAGGAACAGTTTTTTTGTTCATTCACGTTGACTATTCCAAAAGTGATGGTGCCACATGAAGTGGAAGGTCAATAACAGCGTTAGAATTTAGTCACGCTTTTAGATAAATGCCCAAATTTATTTGGTTAGTTCCCATCAAAACCTAAGTACTTCGAGGAACTCGAGAAAAACACTTGAACAAATTCGTCAATTTTTTCGGAGCTTTACAAGAATTGTGTCTTGTCCTTATACAGTGTCGTGTCTCCAATCCTTTGTTGGAGAAACGACTTCCAGACTCTTTGAATGGCTTCATTTGCTCTTATGCATTCTCTGACTCCCACAGCCATATGGGTTAAAGGTATTCTCAGCTTCACTTTGATCAAGTAAGATTTTGAGATTTTTTCAAATTTAGTAGTATCAGTCCAGTTGAATGGAATTATAGGAATATGCCAGGAGTTCAACCAATATGCTAATTAGCAGGGTAACTACACGCTGCTTCCAAAAGTGGAATGGCTTTGACGAATCCATGATATTAAATACGATTTATTTTATGATGAACATAATTAAATTGCAGCTGTATAATTTGATTTTTCTATTCTGCTTTGCGGTGATTTCCTTTTCATATTAAACATCATTTGTTGCCAAAGTACGAAAATTGTTCTGAATTTGTTTTTATTATATCTGACTACTGTGTAGACATTTACAGCTGGCTTCCCTAAGATACTTTGAATTTAATACCAACAACGTACTCTATATCCTAAGTGAAACTAGCTTTAAGGAAAATATATACTTAATGAACATGTGTTTAATTATTAGGAACGAAAATAAATGGGACTTTTACTACAAAACCCGTGGGAATTAATGTCAGCTACTCTAAAAATATACTAGGAAGACGTCAATCTATATTCAATCTAATTTCTATTACGAAGAGCAAATACAATCGTTTTAAATTCTAATGAGTACAATCAATATGTTAATGCATGCATGAAGGAATAGTAGGGAGGGGAATTCCGAGGCGGCGTTAAATCCAACACCGTAGTGACAACTCGCCGCTGCCGGGAGGGGGGCATCGCAGAAAAGGGGGATGGTCGTGGTAGACTTTTTACACTCGATCGGTAGATCGCGTCCTCTATTAATAAGAATATACATTTAAAACCGTTGGAAATCACGTGGTAAGTTAGAATCTTTCATGATAATGGATCCCACTTATTGTAAAATAAAAGTAAGAAAATAACTAAGGCCCAAGTTGGGCCTTAGTTATTTTCTTAACTTTTATTTATAAGATTCAAACTTACCACGTGATTTCCAACGGTTTTGATGCTGCCCAACAGAAAAAGAAAGATAAAGGTACCTTCGCATTTCAGATTTTTGTTATTAAAAAACCACTTGTTAGGGGTCAAAACAATTTACCTATTTCTAGAAATAAATTATTTATACTTTGTTAACTTTGTATTTAATATTTATACATAAGCCTTGTCTTAATTTTCTCCTGGCTCTCCCTCGTTTTTCTTGTTTTCAGAATAACAATAAACACCGTCCGATAGATGGCTACACTGAATTCAGTTTTCCGTGTCACGTGTTAAAAGTCTACCACGAGATCCCCCTTTATTTTAACGGCCCCCACAGGGAAGAGGAATTACACTGCCTAGCCAGTTCAGACCAATAATTTCCCCTCCTTACTATTACTTCATGATGCATGTTCTTGCAATATTATGGCAGTATTTTGATAACAAAATGAAGGACAGACTGACCATATTTTGTGTAAAAAATACTGTTCAAATTATGTGGCGCGGTTGGTCTCCAACATATTATCCGTTATTCTAGCTTTTTTTTAAAGAGTATATCAATTTCCAATAGTATAAAAGCTAATTAAAGGCAAATTCACCCTTAGTATTTTTGTCGCCTCGAAAGGGTGAAAATGTTTCAGCTCCCGTTTTGGCTTTAGATATTAACGGCTTTGCTAGAAAATCCCTAAAGTTATAGGGTCAATGATAAAGATCGTCTTGGAGATAACCTTCCCTTTAGTAAAAGATTCGAATATTCTGTTAATATCGTGTAAGGACTAATTAGAGTAGTTTACCATTAATTAGCTGGATTATTTGTAGCTCTTGGCAATACATCTATACTACTCTTATTCTCAATTATTATATATTAGTTAGCCAAGAATAATTTCTAGCGTATTCTTTATTTCAGCACAATAGTGAAATATCCCTTCTTCCGTTGATGTTTGCTTAAGGACCTCACGTATTTGCAATTCCATATATTTCGCAATTTTACTCTTTTTCTAGAAGTAAACAATAAACGTTAGTTAAATGGTAGTAAAACCTTTTTCTTGAAGATACTTCGTTGTCGTTGCAAACTGTCCATCCCGTTTCAATCCCATGGCTTTTTAGAGCAACTATGTAGTGGCCATGTTCGCAGTCACTTCCGATGTGAACTACAGCGGCTTTAGTTTTAAAAAAGATTTCATTAATTTTCACTTTGTCAGAAATGAATCCTTTTATTGGAGTGTCAATTTTAAACCTTTCAGCCCCTTTATAAGAAATCCTCGCCAGATTAAGAAAGAGGAACTTACTGGAAGAATATAATGTCGTTCGACGTTCTTTCACTTCATTTTGGACAAATTTATTTTCAAAAAAGTTCCCAGTGTTCCAATAAATCGTTAACAATTTAGCTACTTTTGTCAGTTAAAACATTGACGATGTACGCGTAACCATCTTCAGGGGGAAATTTAAAAACTCACTCTAAAGGGCATCTATCTTGACATTGAATGCGACGCAAAAATAAATTTTGTATAACAACCTTTTCGTTTTTAAGCTTCTGTAAAAGACTAAATAAAAATTCAAGGGAGTCCTCTTGATTAAGACCCTGAAATCGAATATCCAGCGTTTTCCTTATTATTATTATTAGTAAGAGTTCGGGTGGTTGGGTAAGACCCAACCTAGCACTTCGACCAGAGGTTCATTGTGCACCCCCAGCCTTTTAAACATGGAAAAGCCCAGTCTCTGAAACGAAGCACAATATTTGCATCGCCGGGATGTTGGAAAGATCGCTCGTTTCCAGCCTATGCATACCAAGGTACTCAAACCTTCGAGCCGCATAACAATCACAGACACAAAGGAGATGAGAGGATCTTTCCTCCTCTGCAAGGCATGCCCTGCACATAGGACTATCACTGATACCAATCAGATGCAGATGTGTATTAAGCTGGCAGTGACCTAAAAGTAGGCCCGTAACCACCCTTATTCTTAGAGAGCGAGAGCAACTCAGTTGTTCTTTTCTTTGAAGGCCCAGGAATAAACTCCTCTGACCATCCGTCTCAAGCCAAAGCCTGGCCTGTCTCTCGGGCATAGCACCATGCACATGGCGGCGAACCAGGCCATTGGGTATCGGAATAGCAGGTTCAGCACCTACGAACCTAGCTTCCACACCCTCCTTGGCCAGAGTGTCAGCCATCTCATTGCCATGATGCCCATTATGACCAGGCACCCAATACATTTGAACCCTTTTATGGAGGCCCGGTACCGAAAGGAGATCCAGACAGCTAAGAACGAGATTAGAAGCATTTCCCTTACATAAGTGGTTCGTAAATAAGGAATATTAGAATCTAATTTGTCTCTCAGCAGTTGTTGCATTGCAGTAGTTGTTGATCTTGGAGTAATCACTTTTTCTTGAACGCTTCTTACAAATTCTGGCACGTATAAAAGAACTTGCAAAATAGATATAGCATAGCAAGAGTTATCGTTATTAATGAAACCTTTCAATGTAAGAGACGGAAGTTCGCTCTGAATGTTTGAACTGTTTTGTAGACACCGTAATTTTGGAAAGACTAACTTCAGTACACGTATCAATGTCCATGCGTGATTGCTGCAATACTTCTACGGGTATTGCAAAATTTTATTTAGTTTTTTCTTTATAAATAACTTGATTTGGGGCAAATCAGGCCTAAATTCAGCTTTGAGGCGATTATGCTCTCAATATTTTAGAAGCGTCTAAATCAAGTAAATAGACACCGTCTAAAGACGTAACTATTGAAAGAGCTACGTAAGCTATTCCACTTTGAAAAACATTCCTTCCAATGTTTATCTTGGCGCATTCTACACTCATACCTTGACTTATATGAATGGTAACTCTGTACGCTAAAACAACGGGAAACTGGGATCTTAGAGCACAAAAATTTGTCATAATTTTGAACTTCACATTAACTCTTTCAATTTTCTCTTCAGTGCCATGGTTATCGAATAAAACCAATAGATCAGAAATAGCTCCTTCTGAATTGGTTTTTAGCGTTTTCACGGTACCCATGGCTCCATTAACAAGCCCTTTTCCCAGTCTCGATTCCAAACCCGCTTTACCAGAGATATTAGTTTAATACTTTTCCATTTCTTTAACTGATCTTTCACTGTTTTTTTTTGGATTTCTTGGTGTCCGTGGTATTTGTCGTCATTCGTTATTTCTAAAATAGGGTTACCACATTTTTGAAGCATAATGTTATATATGGTGTCGCACATTTTGTTAGTTGGTAATAAACAAACTGTTTTTTTCCTTCTTTGGACAACCTGTCCTAATAGTTGGTAATCTCTTCAACATTGTCTGCTCTGGGAATTATACGTGTTTTCAAAACTTCATTTCTCCATAAGCATGGTCAAATTTTTGTCTCTTATTAATTGTTAATTCCTTAGAAAAACTGACGAAATAAATGAAATCCACCAACTGAACCAATAAGTTAACGAGCTTCCATATGATAAAATGGAAAAAACGAGATCCCTTTAATAGGCTGTAATGGCCAAACGTCTCCTAAGGCTAAAATGGAAATACCACCAAATGGTTCCTCTTTTCCAGTTATCTCGCAAAATCCCAAATGAATGTAAGCGAGCACAGCTGAAGAGACCGTTGAAATTTAACGATTATTAAATGGCCTAAAGTGTTTCGCATTACACGCAAGGAATTAGGACCCAATTTACAATACCATGCTCTTCTGCCGCGTTGAACCGGCAACATCAGCAAACGATGTAGAGTAACCCCTCCTATGCTATGAGTAACCAAACTGGTAGGAGCTGCCAATCCAACTAAAAGTGGGTACTCAAAGTGGCTACATAGAACTATTCCCGGAGTTTTTATCAAGAAACTCTTTCCAGTTCCTCCGTATCAGAATTTAAACTACTGAGGTCATTTCTCGTATGACTATCAAGATTATTTCTCTAACCACCAGCGTGGTTATTTCTCTTATCACCAGTGTGGTTATTTTTCGTACTACCAGTGTTATTTTCAAAGCTATCATTTTAAAAAATATTTAAATCTCAATATTTAAAAAAAAAAACAAGCATATGGCGAATTATTGAGTGTAGGTTTTTAACGCCATTAAAGATGTCGCTATACCTACTAAATTAGGCGGATACTAAAAAACCATTATATTTTCAGTAGGGAATGTATCATATGTACAGGGACCTCTGATTTTTACCGGTTAAAAAAGTTAATAAATATGCATTTAACTGCATTAGAATCGTCTTGTAATATAAAATTAAACATTACCTTAAGTGTTGGGGAGCATTTCAAATAATTTTTCAGTATTTTGTATTTTATTTCAAATACTTTTTCAGTATTTTGTATTTTATTTCAAATTCTTTTTCAGTATTTTGTATTTTATTTCAAATTCTTTTTCAGTATTTGGTATTTTATTTCAAATACTTTAAAGAAATGTATTTAGTATTATATTTTAAATACATTTTTTACAAAATACTGATTTTTTTTAGCAAAAATACTTTATCCATCAAATAGTCTCCATACAACACCATCAAGCGGAATATATACGCCCAATTCATGCTCACGCACAATCTCGTTAAAAATTCCGCTTATCGCACGTGGTGGCGTTGGAGTAGCCAGGGCTTAAGAGGCAATCTGCCTTTTAGATCGCGCATATAAGCAATGATGCACAAAACTTTTTATATACTATATTTTCTTTATTTCATAGATGGCGGTAGCGATTTTATCTTTTATTTTTTATTCTTCTACTATTTTAATTTTTTTATATATATTATTTCAAACGTTTTACATAGATGGCAGTGAATTCATTTAAAATTATATTATTTTTGAGATTTTTGCGGTGAAATATTTTAACGCTTTTTCAAGTATCTTTCAAATTGAACTGAATATTTCAAGTAGCTTTTTCCAATGTAGAAAACCCTAATGTAACATTTAAATATCATTTTCTTACATAGTTGTATCTTTCAATTTCAAATCAGTGCGACACACAAAAATTGTTCTATACTATATTTTCTATCTTTATTTCATAGATGATGGTAGCGATTATAATCTTTTATTTTTTTCTTCTATGTTTATACATTTTTTTAATATTATTTCAAACTTTATACATAGATGGCGGTGAATTCATTTAAAATTTTATTATTTTCGAGAATTTTACGGTAAAATATTTTAACGCTCTTTCAGGAATCCTTCTAATTGAACTGAATATTTCAAGTATCTTCTTCCAATGTAGTAAATCCTAATGTATCATTTAAATTTCTTGTATAGTAGTACCTTTCAATTTCAAATCACATAAAACTTGTTCTACTATTTTTTCATATATTTTATCATAGCATTAGTATAATGGAATTTTTTTACATCGTCTCATTTTTCTAATCTGATGGAAGGAGAATTATGAATTTTCATAATGAAATCACATATAACTATTCAAATGAATAAAAACCAAGACACGTTATGAACAGAATATAACTTTTAATGAATTCAAGTGTTTTGAAATCCAATTCTTAGGAACTCAAGTATATCACTAGTCACATGTTTTAAAAATTTATGAGGCATCTTTTTTTCCCAATTCTCCTAATCTGTATTCTCGAAAAAAGATTATTTGTTCCAACTTCTTTGGAGATAATCTTGCTCTCCTTGCTCTTTGTAAATATCCAGCGATACTAAATAAGCGCTCCACATCACCTGAGCTAGCTGGAAAGGACAGATATATCTTGGCTAGTGTCGAAAGCCTGCAATACAATTGGGTTTGAGTTTACTAAAATTCACTTATAATTGTAATTTAATTTTCATTACTTATGGTACTCATTTTCCTTTGTTTTCCAATATGATAGGATATCTTCCCCTTTAAACGACTCTTCAGCTAGATACCGATCCACTTCGTGAATTTTAGGAATTTTAGTACCTTGGGGAATTATTTCATCCATAAAGCTTTAAAACGCTGAAATAATTTCATTTTAATATTTGTCTCAAAAATTAGTGTTTAGAATAGGCCCATGAAAAAAGAAGGGTCGCAGAGAGACCTTGGATGGAAGTTTTGAATCACATTACACTGAGAGTGATTGGACCACACAGCAGCTAAAGCTCCCCATCTATTCTCAAGAGCCCATTTGTTCACTTACATGATTCTTGACTTCTCCCCAGACTTAAGGGAATCGTTGCCACATGAGATTTTTCATTTAAAAGGACATCAACAGAATCCAGAGTGTCTTTGATTATTTGTATAGCTTCACTTTTGGATTTCATACCAGTAAGAGATTTAGCCATATTAGCTAAATAAAGAAATTTTTATAATATTTAGTGAAACAAATATTGGGATGCAAAATAGTGGCTATGATGTATGACTCATTCATAAGTTCCTTTTCATATTTTTTTTTTAATTCATTGAGCAAAGATTGCTTAAAATGCTGATGATATTGTGTTGAAAGCATTTCAATTTTGTGAATTAAAAATACTATTATTGGAATGACCAATGAAGATGTTACACCATCTCCTTGCTAGGTGGTCAGTTTCCAATTGAAGAGGCTTCAGAATATTTACCAGATCCCCCACTAAAGCCCTAATACATAAAAAAAATTAAATAATTTAAATAATAGTGCAGAGTTGTAATGGCTTTTTTGTTAAGGTTTTTTGGAGGCTGAACGGACATTTTACGCTCAGAAAGCGCTCCAACCATGATTTTCTTTGCGGCAAAGAAAACGTCGTCCTAGAAAACAAAATTAAGTAGTGTACTTTTGTAGTTTTAATTGATTTAACTAATCTTTCAAACGCCAGAATGGGCCTTTAGCTTTGGATTAAAAAAGATAAGACTTTTGTTGTCTTTTAATTTTTTTAACGAAATATTTTGCAAAAGATAAATACAAAATTTTAATTTTACATTTTGAAATCTCTCAAGCGCAAAAAGAATATAGACCTTTTCGAACTACGTAAAGAACATGCGTAGTTGAAGCTTTGTATCAAAAGCAGACGACTCGTGGGAAAATGGAAGGGGATAGCCGTAGAACGTGCCTAGAGAAATTAAATGTTAAGAAGTTACAGGCGTTATGTGAAAATTTAAATATTAAATTTAAGTCAAAATGGAAAAAGGTTGATTACATTAATAATATTTGTGAATATTACAAACTAGTCAGTGATAATGTAACTGATAACGTTGAGAATATCTTAAGCCTTAGTTACAAACGAGTGAAACGGCTAATGTTAAAAGCGACTTTGGTCCGTCCGCGAATGTTATTGCTCAGCCTTTTACCACATCAACTCCTAAACAAAACTCCAAAGCGAAGAGGAAGGCATTGGCACAACTTCATTTTAATAGAGGTGTCCACCAATATTTTCAAGGTAAGCATTGCATGAAATTATATTATGGTCTACTGGAATTTTCAGATAAATGTGGTTGCGACGCAACACAGCCAGATGATATTAGGAATTGGGCAAAGAATCCTCATCCGTCAGTTATACCTGGCTTTACTGCCATTGAGGTCTTTGATTATCTAGTTCAAAAAAGAAATAATATTGACAACTCTGCAAATAGAAATATTAAAGGATTTAATAGAGCTGTGGCTCATGATGATGCTAATGATATAACTGGAGATATTGAATATTGCTTGGTAAATAACGACTCTGGCTTAAATGTATATATATTTGTTTGAAAAAACATTTTTGTGTGTATATTTCAGGTGGATAGTCAATTTTTATACGTTAAAGCGAGATGCTACCCATCAATGCGACTAGAAAGCTACAGAGTTGTAGCGTGCATAGACTCGACTGATGCTGTCATTTGTGGAGGAGCTTGCGAATGTGTTGTTGGGTAAATAACTTTTCCACTAAATAATTTAAATATTGAATTTCTATTGTAGGTTATCTGGTGGCTGTAGCCATGTCGGAGCTCTCCTTTTATTTTTGGTAAAATATTCTACTTTAAATGATGAAGAATTCCAAGTTGCTTGTACATCAAAACTATGCGCTTGGAAGGGACCTAAAACTAAAGTTGTGACAGCCAAACGATTAACTGAAATGAGCTTTCGTAAGCCTAAATTAAATCCAGGAAAGAAAATACTTGAACTCCCGAAAAATGAACTAGAAACTGAGGAATGTCGATTTTCCAAATTTGATCCTCGCCATCCAGATGACAGACAAGTAGACAAGAAGAAGTGTATAGCGGCTGTCCGAGAACTCTTAAAAATGTATCCCCAATCTGGAGCGGCTCATTTTTGGGATTTGGATAAAGAAGTGGAGGACAATTTCAGTGTTCCAGAACCAAGCTTTGAGGTAGAAATAGAAAATACATTGGCGACGGATATTCCAGATGACTCAGAGTTGGAAAATTCTACAACTGAATATAGGCAAGATTTTAAAATGGAAGTTCAGAAACTAATTTTCACACCAGGTAACTATTAAATTCTGAATCAAATTATCTTTACAATCGTTATATTGGTTTTTGTATTTAAATAGCTTTAACGTATGAAATTCGTTTGGATCCAGCTGTCGCGGAACGTTTTGTGAAAAGCCAGGTTGTGTTTAAAGAATTAGTAGACTACGTTCACAATCTTACAACTAGTCAGTCAACTAGTCATTGGTGGAAAAACTTAAGAGTAGCTAGAGTTACAAGTTCACTCTTTGGTCAGATTTTTCATTGCAGAGAAAAGAAATTTCCTACCTCTCTAGTCGATACTATACTAAATCCTACTAAAATGGACCGGTAAGTTAACAATATATTAGTTCATTATACAGATTTTAAAGAAAAATTTCTTTTCAGTTACTCAAAATTACCATATCCCATACGGAGAGGGCAGCAGCTGGAACCAATAGCTCGTAAAGGTTACGAAACCACCTTTAATGTAACAGTTGAAGCAAGTGGGTTAACCCTGCTAGAAGAGTTTTCTTTCATTGGTGCCAGTGGTGATGGATTAATTACCGACCCTTTTGAAAATACAAAGGGTGTTTTAGAAATCAAGGCCCCTTGTTCTGTGAAAGGGACAGATATTACCAAAATGCCAATTAGTGAAATAGTACAAAATTTCCCAGAGTTTTGTATAAAAAATATCGACGGAACAATTCAACTCGACCAAAAATCTAATTACTATTATCAAGTGCTAGGGGAAATGGGGGTCAAAAAATTGAAACATGCTACTTACCAATCTGGTCATTGTTATGGGCATTATTCCATCAAATATGTGAAATTATTTTACTCTCCCTATCGAACGTTCAACATTTATTCGCAATTCCGCAATTCTTCTCGTATCTAATATCTCTTTCTCTGTAAACTGCGCTCGATTTGTTAGGAAGGGTGGTAAGTTCAGACCACATTGTATATTCTTTAACAAATCTTCAATCAAAAAGCCTTTATCCGCCATCACATTATCACCAGGCTCTAGCAACAGTAGTAAACCAGATTCTTTAGTGATAACTTTAGCCAAAACTCTTCCGCCCCATGCTTCTGACACGAAGGAAATAACCCCTCCTGGGGTTATGCCTACTAAAAACTTTATAGTGTTGTGATTTTTATAGTTCGAAAATGTAAGGCTTTGTGTAGTGAACGAGGATGACTTCTCCACAAATATTTCGGTACAGTCGACTATAATTTTTGGGTTTGGATATTTTTTAAAGCATTCAGGCATATATTTATCCACAAGCTGTTTGGTAGGAAATGGGAATAATGCCGCTAATTCTACCTCCATTAAGGTGACCCAAGTAGAAAATATATCCGAGAATGTAGAAATTGAGATATTAAATCTGTCTGCAATGTCTTGTGAAAACAGTCTGACTTTAAGTCGAACCATAACAGCAAAAAACTGGTCAATCAGCGAGACTTTAAAATTTCTCTTCTTAGATGGTGGGGCTTGATTCTTCAGATCCTTGCATCCTCTCCAATAAGTCATCTTTTCGGCTTTAGGTTTCAACAAACTGGGAAGTAATTAAATAAATTATTATCTCCTTGAGTCATTTATAATTACAACTGTCTTTACGGCGAATGTTGGTAGACCCGTGTAGAATTTAGTTATTTCATCATTGCCGGATATTTTATCCGCACCAAACGTCATCCTTTTAATGGATGCCTTCAAGTTTTCAATTTCGCTCTTCAGATTCTTGTTTTCCATGTCTAAGTCTGTATAGGCAGTTTGCGTTCCAACAGAAACCATCTGTTTCAAGTTCGTATTATCTGTATGAATAAGGAAATTAGTAATAATACAAATTGTTATTTAAAAATAAAATATACATTACCATTAGGTATAGGTTCAAAGTGGTTGTAAATATTATCCACAGGCAGGGTAAAGGAAACATGGTCTATTAATGGAACTGAAATGGCAACGTTTCTTCCATGCTAATACTCTTAGATGAATAATCATGAAATTGCAGGGAAGTTTTTAGCCTTTTAGCTTCAACTTTTTCATTTAGAAAACACTGGTATTCAGCTTCCTGGAAAATTATTAAAGATGCTCTCAGATGTATACAGTAACTCTAACCTAGGCTTAACATTAACTAAAAATTTTACTATTTATATGACTAAATTGAAAACATACCCTTTTTCATTTCTTCCATTTAAACGATGTTTCCTTTTTTCATTATTGTCCAATGTCAATTTCGAAATGGTTTTACGGATAGTGGGCAAATTTAAAGTTGGTACCCAGTCAGGATCACTTTGTTCCCACCCAGGGTAGCCCGTTACAAAATGAGCACTACAAATGCGAGTACCATCGTTCGGTTTAAAATCTTTCCTATTCACAATTTTCGCCCAAAGGTGTTTCCTTTTTTTTGGAAATCGATGAAACTTAACATATGGTGTCGTAATTTTACTCTTGCAACCAACAACACAACACACAACCATTTTTCTAAACAAATTAAATTTACTAACGTTGGATCCTATGAGAAAAGCAATAATAATATTTCTAACATGGCGGAATTTGATACAAAGCACGTTCTGCGCAGAATCAGTTCGTTCCCCTTTTTTTCCCCTTTCTTACATCGAAAACGACTATAGTTCCATCGGGTGTTAACTGCCAGTTTTAAATCCATTTTATCCCTTGCCACAAGCTTGGCTAACTTATTTTAAGCATAAATCAAAAAATTCAAAATCAAAATATAAGGGACCTCAGCCTACCTGTATATTTGGGCGACTTCCTAACATATTTGACAAGGTCATCTGCTCGATTATCACATTTCAAAGCGGTTTTCACAGCCAACTGCAATGTATGAGCAGTGCATCTGGTTCTATCCCATGCAAGATTTGAAAAATCTGACTCAAACCCTTCAAGAACTGTAAAATATTTATTCTCATTAAAAACAAATTAAGGCCATAGGCATGAGGAGTAAAAACATACAATCTTCATCGCTGTCACTATTATGGAATTCTAAATCATCATCAGAAAATTCGTTTTCGTCCAAGTCGGCTAGAAAGGTGTCCTCATTATGGTCATGAAACTCAAACGCCTTCGTTATGTTTGATGCATTATCAGCAACAACTTTTCCGATCTATAAGAGATAAATTTTGAATATTATACATTTACAATTCTAATTGTAAAAGTAAGGGGTGGTAGAAAAGTGCATGTGAAAAATTAGAAAGACTAAACAATAAGAAATTTCGAAATATTAAATGCGATACTCGGAGTTAGATCTTTGACAATCAAGAAACGCGAAGCTCATGTCAGTAGGCTTTTGTAAAAAGGTTAAAATGCTCGATTTACCCAACAGTATACGGGTTTCGCTCTTCTTTCACTTATTTTAATAAAATGTTACTCACTCGTGATTGTGTCAGACCTACGGCTTCCAGAATTTCTTGTACTTTGGTTTTGATATTATCTCCACTGTGTTTTTCATTGAAAATAGTAAAACCAATGGTTTTTTGGTAAGAGTCCAATGAGAATTTATGAAATGAGCTCGCACACCCAATATTCCTTGTCTCGCACGCGAACTCCATATATCTAAAGTCAGATGAATTCCACCGTCTTCAATTCCATGATTTCCATCAAAAGAATTTTATTAGTTTTCCGCGCGAGCTCCGGGATAATTTCACCCAAATTTTTTAATCGGATTTCAAACATACGTTTTGTGCACTAGCCCCATTACCTCTACATTTACATATGTAAATCAAGTAGCAGGTCATGGCGACGTATTTACACGCATAATTATACAGGGTGTCCACTAAAAAACGATCCAAGGCGTATATCTCAGAAACCGTTTTCTCTAGGAATTTAATTTTTTTATCACTTATAGCGTTTTCCATTTGATTGCTCGAGATTCGCAACGAATCTGTCTCTGACGTCAAAGATCTCGCTCCAACCGACTAGAGTAAAACTGCAAATGGAACATTCCATTACATATTCATGCGCTTTGATGTTTTTCGTCTGCTAGTTATTTGAATTTTCGCGTCTTGGTCTGCCATTTTGCAAAAAAATCTAAAAGGAACACGCAAAAATTTGATCCGATCTCGATCTCGATCCGTTGATCTGTCGAAATCGGCAGATCGGTTTTAATCGATCTCGGAGCACCCGGGAGTGGGAAAAGGAACACGCGAAACTTGATCGGAGCAGATTCGAGCACGCAAATGGAACATAAAATGTTCATCAGAGCGATCTAGAGCGCTTGAGAGCAGTCAAATGGAAAACGCTATTAGCTTGGGCCGAAGAAGAATGATAACCTCGATAACCTTGAACCATATCTTAAAGGTCATTCAAAAATCATCTCGAGAACCGTTAGATTTAGAATCTTATATCCAATTAGAAAGTTGTTCCTCATCAAATTTTATGTCTAAATAAATTTGAACCGATTTAATTTTATCACTTGGGAGACTGAAAATTTCACGCGAAAAACAGGTTGGTCTTTGTTAAACTGGCTACACAAAAGTTATTATGAATCGGACAGGACTTATGTTATGTTCACAAAATTTTTATCTTAAGGGTATTTATCTTTGGCAATTTAAGTAAGAAACTTTTTATTGGCCTTGAACCATGTCTTCAAGGTCATTCGAAAATCATCTCGAGAACGGCTGCAGATACAAACTTGCTTCCAATTAGAAAGCTGCTCGTCATAAAATTTTATGTTCAAATAACTTTGAACCGATTTGATTTTGTCATTGGGAGCCAAAAATTAACACCGAAAACGAGATGGTCTTCAAGTTCTATCCGATTCATAATATTTTCCGCGTAGCCAGTTTAACATGATGACCAGCCTGTGTTTAGCGTAAAATTGTTAGTTAAAGTTAAGTCGGTTCAAAGTTATTTCGATCAGGGACAACTTTCTAACTGGAACCAAGTTTCTAAATCTAACGGTTCTCGAGAGGATTTTTGAATGACCTTTAAGATATGGTTCAAGGTCATCGAAGTTATCATTCTTCTTTGACCCCCTGCACGAGCTACGTAACATAAAAATTTTAAATTCCTAGAGAAAACGGTTTCTGAGATATTCGCCCTGGATCGTTTGTTAGTGGACACCCTGTAATTAAGAAATATATATATATATATAAGTGGAATATTTTCAATTTTTCGAACAGTCTTTAATTTTTTCCGCTTTTCAAGAAATCACAGTATTTTGAGTATTCTAGTATTTAAAAATTTGGAGCTGTAGTTGTATCGACATCTGGTGGTACCAATTTTTACAAGAACGCTTGTAAATTAATTTTTAGAGACTTATTTGGTAATTAATTTAATTAAATATACAAAAGCACACAGCCTACTCTTAAACGAAGATTCCTTTAAAAATTTTAAAACAATCGTATAAACCTTTCTTAAGTTAAAAATGCGCATATTGATTTTTCCATAGCGTGAAGCCCATTAGAAAGTCCCATAGCATTTTTGGAAAAACGGATTAATGTTTCCATAGTGTTACGATGGGGGAAGGAAGAGGTTTTAAAGTTAAACTCGAGACCAGCGCCGGATTAAGACTTTATGGGGCCCTAGGCCCAAGTTAATTTTGGTGCCCCCTTTCAATAGCGAGCGAAGCGATCTAGGTGCTTCCTCAATTTATAATTGAGAAATGGAAGGAAAATTCATTTTGCTGCCAGATTTAGTATGTCGTCAGGGGCTAGACGACAGTCCGTCAGAGAATGAGACAATCAAACGTTTTTGAAAATTACTCCGGAAAATATTTTGGGAAAAGCAAATAATTAAAGTTTTGTACTTTTTTTAGAACTCTCTGGTGCCCCTTGTAGGCTTGGTGCCCTAGGCACAGGCCTATTGATTAATCCGGCCCTGCTCGAGACTACCTATATATATACACAGACGACCGTTTGTGTGTCTAATAAAGACTTATCAATACGAAGTTGTTTTATTCCTAGTGGCAATACATGTATTAAAAAAAAATTAGTTAAACCAATTAAAATTGTTCATTATACGGTTTGATTTCAGGTGAACCTGCATAAAAGGTGTTTCTCTTTCGATTAAGCGATAAACAATGTAATAGTTATGGGCACTTTATACGAAACAGCATAATATTATTTAAAAAATTTATATCGATTTTCTTTAAAGCTCGATTAATTGAATCTAATTTGTACACCATCAAAAAATCTTCATAATTTGGGCCTACGGTATTTTCTACTTAAATAATATACTTTTGTTTTGGATATTTTCAAGTTTGTACAAGTAAGATTACCCAAATTATAAGATTTTACCTAATTGTATTCGAAATTTCCCAATTTATTATGAATTCAAACATAATTATTTCAGTTTTCTCAATATTTGTTGATATTGCCGAAATGTATTCCAATCTAACAACAATAATAATACAGAATTTTTCGCACCAAGAGATACATTGATATGCGCTATTTTGCATAAAGGTGCCGAATTTCTTTCAAAAGAAATAGGACGGAAAAGTTCAGAGGTCGTAGTAATAGGAACTTTACACTGAAACGTCATGGTAAAATGCGATTATAAATTGCCATTATTTGTATGAAATCTCCTCTAGCTTAAAAAAAAATAATACCCACCAAGAGGAATAGAGTGGCCGTTATGGAAGAGTTGATTGCGGATATTCATAAAATAAGCTTATTTTAGGATTATTGTGAGCTTTTTCTCGGTAACATATCCTACATCAATAGGTGCCCATTTTCCAGTTTCAACAAATGAAGCGCTTGACAAGGAAACTGTCAGCTCAACAGCCAAACCAAAAGAAGCCATGAGAAGCGCTGTCCTTTACCTACAGTCCCAAAATCTCATCCTACAAATATTAAATTCTATTCTAAATGAACGAAAGAAGAAATTAGAAGAGCAGTTCTATATCAACAGCCCTCAAAACCTATTCCCGCATCTGAAGCTCAATCAGTTGTAAATTATATTCTTAATTAAATGGTTGCGCCACGAGAACAAAATGCCCAATTTTTAATTGCGTTTTCAAATCATTTAGCGAATACTAATAACATTCTCGTTGGTATACATTATCCTTTGGTACACCGGGAAAATAAAACTAATGCCTCTTCTTTTGTTGAAAACTTAAACCAAAACGCACTTGTAGGGAGAGCTTAAATTAACTGGCGATTAAAGCGGACTGAAACACTCCAATCGCTGATTTCTCGACCTGACACGATGGGTTACGTGAGAATTAAAATTCTTTAAAAACAAAAAAAAACTACTTTATTTAAACTGATTTGACTAACATTGTAAGTACTTTAACTTATTTTACTAAATGCCCTAACACAAGGGGCGCTTAACGAGGAGACGGCCGCAGTCGCTCCTTTCTGGACTAAAACTCTTGCTTTTCTAACGGTTTTCTTTTGAATAAAACCTTTTTCTTTCTTAAGACTGACCCTAACGGCCAGTAATCCCTATTTTGGGGTTTTTCCAACACGTGTCCATCCCACGGATGGTCGACACTTTATGCACATTCCCTTTCATTTCTCAACATGAGAAAACAACTCCCTCTAGCTACTTGGGGAATTTCCACTCTACACTTTTTCGCTTCCCTTCATAGGAGGCTATTAGCTATTTATTTGACAAAATGTATTGACCTAAATGGCGCCTACAAAATACATGGGGAAATACCGATAACTAAATTCACAAAAACATACATACAATACACTACCGAAATTACAAATATTACAAAATTAAATTTAACATAACAATACACTAATTTACCTATATACATTAAAATTATTAAATTTAATTAATTAATTAAAATTAAAAACCATTTTATACAATCGAGATTTAACATCTTTCGGTCCTTTATATCAAGGGTTCCTACTCCTGAAACGGAAAACTGTCGTCGCTATATGTCTAATCCTGAAAAATCACCCTGACGTGTGTTAACAATTTACTTTTTCTCGAGATTTTAGATGAAAGCATATATTCATTTCTTAATTTTTATTCAAAGTCTTATGCTTAATTTTTTACCATACTCTGTCAACTGAACATTGTATATTTTTCTTAAAAATGTGTCTTTATCTAACAATTGGTATTTACATATAAATTATTCAATTTGGCTTTAATTTTGAATTTAGATTTTACGAACCTTTTACACTTTTAAGTACGCTTTATGAGTAATTAAATAATCATTATGGTGGAATATATGCCATAATATCAACCAATTTAAAATATTTTCATGATATAAATATATATATACAGGGTCTTTTTTTTTTGCTCGGAAAAGTTTTTTTTTTCAAAAACGATTTATAGTACCGATTTCAAATTTGGAAGGTCAATTCTCTATACCGGGGGACATCAGTTTGAGAAATTTGAGCGTTTTCGGTAATGTTTTTCACCAATTTTGAAAAATTATTTTTCGACCACTAGGTGCGAGATAAAAAATTTCTATTATAAAGTTGTAGGCCGTCATCGAAAACCCTTAAAAATTGTTCACTCGACGAAAAACAATTTATTTATCAGTGAAAATTCGAGCTTGAAAAATTTACAAGTTGGTGAAGCCAAATTACGATTGTTTGAAACGATAATTGAAACCGAATTACCTAATCCAGTTGAAACTTTGGTTAAAAAAACGACCGGATTTAAAAAACACGAGGCTATAGGTCAATCCTAAACATGCATTGGGTATTTAAAGGAAAACTTTGGGAGATTATTATCAGTGTTTGATAATATTACGAACAATGCCTCGTTATTCAGTACCGAGATAGTTGCCATTTACTATGGAGAAGCAGCGCAAAACCTTAGAAGAGTGACTGAAATCTTCGCAGAAAGACATCCAAATGGAGCACCATCTGTAAATACAGTAAGACGAGCAATTCACGATTTCAATCAATTTGGTCACTTGCAACCTAGGTTTCGCGGATTGGGTCAACCGGATTTAGACTTCGAGAACAATGTACTCGCGTACTTTGTGGCATATCCTCGTCACAGTTGCGCTAACGCCGCTGCTGATTTGGGTTGTTCTGCAAATCGTGTGTGGAAAATTCTTCGTAAGAATCGCTATCACCCATACAGAGCTACGCTCCACCAAGGACTAATTGACGGAGATCATCAAAGACGTTATGAATTTAGCAACTGGTTACTAAATGCTGTCCAAGAAGATAGACAATTTTTGCGCCATGTTTTGTTCTCCGACGAAGCGTCATTTTCTAGAGATGGGCCCTTTAATCATCAAAACAGCCATCTTTGGTCTGACATCAACCCACATTGGAGTTTTAAATATCATCACCAGGTTCAATTTGAACGGGTCAATGTTTGGGTTGGACTTGTTGGAAACCGTTTGATTGGTCCCTTTTTCCTGCCGACGAACCTCAACGGCCAAAGGTATTTACATTTTCTACAGAACGAACTGAGTGACGCAATCGACGACCTTCCATTGGCTGAAAGACGTCAGTTGTGGTTTCAGCAAGATGGCGCCCCTCCGCATTTTTCCCGGCAAGTAACTGAGCACCTCAACAACGAGTTTCCTGAAAGGTGGATAGGGAGAAATGGTCCAGTGCATTGGCCAGCAAGGTCACCTGACCTAACACCGCTGGATTATTTTCTCTGGGGATTCGTTAAAGCAAAGGTATACGCCACGCCCATTGAAACTAGGGAGGAACTCATTAGACGAATAATCAGTGCTTGCCGAGACGTCACACCAGAAATGGTAGAGAAAGCGTTTGAGAACTTAATTGTCCGCGCACAAACCTGTGTTGCAGCCAATGGTGATATTATTGAAAATGTTTTGTAAAAATTTATGTGAATAAAATATCTGCATTTAAAAACCAAACGTGTACATTTTTTCAAGTGTGAAAACTCTACTACGTTTGTATTAGACTTGTTCCCTTTTCAATTATCGTTTCAAACAATCGTAATTTGGCTTCACCAACTTGTAAATTTTTCAAGCTCGAATTTTCACTGATAAATAAGTTGTTTTTCGTCGAGTGAACAATTTTTAAGGGTTTTCGATGACGGCCTACAACTTTATAATAGAAATTTTTTATCTCGCACCTAGTGGTCGAAAAATAATTTTTCAAAATTGGTGAAAAACATTACCGAAAACGCTCAAACTGATGTCCCCCGGTATAGAGAATTGGCCTTCCAAATTTGAAATCGGTACTATAAATAGTTTTTTCCGAGCAAAAAAAAAGATCCTGTATATAATGATAAATATAAATAAAACCTAAGCAACGGTCGGCTCAATCATTGCCGCCCACATTACGATACGGCCTTTGTTTTAAAAGATGGCAACGAATCTATCGGATTCTTCGGAAAACGACTTTACTACTGCTGTGGGAGGCACTTAGACAAAAAAGAGCTATAGTATGTGAACTTTTCGTAAAGACTATAGAACTAGTTCAGCAGGACTAACAACATTTGTTATTCTTTGGTTTAAGATATTCGGCTTATGTCCTGTCTTTATATGAATACGAGTATGAATATTTTAGAGACGTACCTTTTAGGATTTTTAGGAGGGACCCTAGGTGTTGATTGTTGAAGTATGTTTGGGGTTATGAATATTTTCATGATCTAAGTTTCTTTTTAAACCCTTGGATTTGGGACTAGTATTTTGCTTATTTGCCATCATACATTTATTACAAAAATCACTTAAAATAAGAAAAACGGTACGGAAAGCCAGAAATTAGTGAAGCCTAGGCTAGCAACCACGCTCAAGGTTCGTCGAGAAAAATACACCATTATGTTTTTATATTAAAATGTACTCTTGATTAAAAGGATATTAAACCAAAATATATTGAATTCAATCTTCATATGTAACCATACCATAAACTATCTAATAAAAACCATTAAATATTTTAAAATTATTTAGGACGGTATAGGAAAAATTAAACATAAAAATAAATAGTATATAATAAATAATAAAAAACTTGAAATTATAATATAACGGTTACAATCCAAAACGATAAATATTAATATATCAGTTGCAATCTAAGACGAGAAATACTATATCAGTAACAATCCAAAACTTGAAATAGTAATATATCGGGTATAATCCAAAACGATAAATAAGAATATTTGTTACAATTCGAAACGTCAAATTGTTACATTAAAGGTTGGAATTAAAAGGTTGAAATTTTGACGTTTCTGTGTCATTTAGAAAAGCGCAAAGAGTGTACAATCAAGTGTTACAAATGAATTTTCAGAACAGACCACGCCAGGGCCGTGCAGAGGGGTGGGAGCAGGGGGGAAAATTCCCAGGGCCCGGGCGATTAGGGCCCATCGAAGAAGCTCGAGGGCAAATCCAGATAACTTGCGAAAAGTTTTCAGGGCTCAAGGGGGGAGAGGGCAAATCGAAGGGGCCCGTGAGTAAGTTTGACCCCGGGCCCCAGGTTACCTCTGCACGGCATCACCACGCTTCAGAATAATTTGAGGTTTTCACTCCTATTTGCGCCCCGCCACCCCTTGCTTTTTCCATTTTGCCAGGCACGCCTTGCTTCTATTTTGTAAATCATTTTTCTCGAATAAAGGGTGAGTGAATCTATTATAAATTTTGTCCGCAGGAAAATACCATGACAATTTGAAATGGTCACCCAGGTACGGCCAGCTTCGATCACGCTATAAATCGAAGTTGGCCGTACCCAGATAGCACGCCGGTTCTTTTTTTACGGACTACACTACTGCCGCGAACAGAACAATTTAACCGAATGTGCCGATTTCACCGAATATGCCGATTTCACCGAATGCTTTCCGGTGTGGTGCAAAAAAGTGAGCTGGGATTTCAAAAATTAAGCCGAGCCAAAACTGTAATCTTCATCTTTTGAAGAAAGCAAATAATTTGCACCCAATAACACACAAAGACACACACCGCATAAGTTATATATATTAACGCGAAGCGGAAGACGACTGAAAATTGTCAATGGCCATAATCATGAACACATTTTCCAATCTTGCTTTTCTCAAAGACACAATGCCGACTCCAACTTTCTTCGCTTACTAACTGGCACTCCGTTAAATCTCTACATTCACAAGTGCAACTGTTTCGAAAACATTTGGTCCCCCTTCCTTCAGCACATTCCTCTATACGTCTACAGTCTCTGTCTCTTTCACAGCCTAAAAAAACATAAATTTAATGGCATCTCTTCATATGAGTGGGATTTCCACCTTCTAACAGAACGTGGAATAGGCAGTGAACAATCGCTTAAACGGTAAAATTAGGAATATCTATTTTACATTGGCGGCTTGTTCGCTTGGTTCGGTTGGTTCAATTACGCCATAATCATTTGAGACAGTTCGAAAAAAAGGATAATTTTGGGCAAAACCATGAACAAAGTGAGGAATTTGACAAAGCGCTTACGGTCAACCTGTTAATAATTTCTACGATAAGCTAATTTCTACATCAATTTCATGGCGGGGGACTCATCGATTTCTGAAAATATTTTCACACTTTTCAATACAGTTATTAACCACTAGGTGCCAGATCAAAAATGTCAATGAGAAAGAATGTAGGGCGGTATCGAAAAAAAGACCAATTTTACATTGAAAAACGCGATTTTAAAAATTGAACAGTTGAGCAAGCCAAAATACACTTTCAATTCTATGCGGCTGCATACTTTTACTTAGAATTTACCATGTTAGGGTGACTATACCCACTGTTTAACATTGGTATATTTCGAAAGTTAAAGCATGTTTTCTATTGCCCTGTTTGTATTATGAAGATGGCCGAAGAAATCTAACCAAAGTGTGCGAGATTTTTCAGAACGGCATCGAAATAGGATACTATCGGTACGCGCAGTAATGACTCTGAGCGTTATGGTAATGTCCGACGAAGGTTTCGTGGTTTGGGTCGAAAAGTAATTACAACTATCATCTAGAGTCGTCAAATACCAAATAAAACGGCGAATTATTTTGGAGATAAATTCCGAGAAAGAAAATCAATGAAATAACTTCGAAATTTGAATAAATGCAACAATAATATACAATATAATATTACATATAATACTATCATTTTCTAAAGATTAGTTAGTATTAACTTTAAATTATCATATTAACTTTTTTCGACCGTAGCTTTAAGACAATCAAAAATTGGCGATAGATCGGTTGCGTAGGTCAATACAGTTGAAAATATTAAACTCACACTTGAGATCGCAAAACAAAAGTCAAACACTGCCTGTGGCCAGGTTGATGAACGTGTACACTAATAAGATTTTTAAAAGAATTCACAAAATTGAAATTTCTTACGTGGATAAATCGGCAATTTTTTTCCATTTCTATAGATCCCATCCTGCACAAAGATGGGTTAAAAAACATTAGTAAAGGAAAATTTGAAATTAATTTTATACGTGAAACACAACACGATGTTGAAAGCAAACGAATTTTCTAGTCTCCGAGTGAAAGACCCGTTTGAAAACTTGGAAAGGAGTTAAGGTCGTTTCAAAAAATTAACTTGTTCAATAAGTTTATTCCGAATATTGGAACCGATGCTCATGCTGGTCTCTTTGAAATAACGGCCCGGTCTGTGTCAAACGACGATGGTTTGAATAATTTAATTTCTATCTTCAAGTCGGATACCTCTAAATTTTAATTTTTATCTGACAGTTGGACTCTCCTCGAATTCCAACAGATTTTGGCTCTACTGAAATCTACTCAACGCAAAATTAGCCTCCCAAATTTCGGAGTCAGGGATAAATCGAACGAGAAGCAGTTTCCGTTCGGAGATTTCTAACTACGCTTTTGCGTAAAGTTTTGTTCGAGTATTGTACTGAAGAGTGCTTGCTGTGAGATGTACGACAAAAATTTAAGAATAAAGATTTTCGATTGAGAACTTTTTAATTTGTAAACATTAGGTGGTAGACAAAACGTTCTACAGGGAAAACCGCAAAAAATTCTCGAAACTCAAAAATCAAAGTTAAGATGGAGTTACGTGATCAGAAAATATGATACATTTCAGTTTAATGAACTCTGGTTTTAGTGAAAAATAATCAATTTTTCATCGAACTAATTTATGTTGTACGAGTTTTGAGTCAGTTTTACAGATTTCGTTTGAATAATTTCCATCTACAAACTACCTGTAGAAAACGCATTCCAATTGCTCAGATATTTACAATTTATAGTTCCCTTTTAAAAACATTTTCATTAAAAATTTCGTAACGTTTGAGACAATTTTAACATTAAATTCTGAAATGTGGGCGAAAATCAGTTGCAACATCAAAATAGCAACCTAAAAAACAAGAAATCAATACGAGAATCGCACTCTGAAATCTGAAAGAGAGTTTTTGATTTCCGAAATCTCTTTTATATTCAAAATCCCGTACGCAATTTTTTTTTAATGAAGGATCCCTCGGTCTATTGAGTTCTTAAGCTCGAGAAAATAAAACGTTTAATAGCTCGAAGAATATTTAAAACATCCTTTTGAGCTTTCAATCTGAATAAAATTTGTTAAGACACGGGAAATATGTTTGAAATGAACTTACCTCTTTTTTATGATTTATCGGAGAAGGTATGATTCTGATTTCAAAAGAATTCTTCGATGGCCACTTTAATCCTTTATAATAAAAATTGAAAAGTAAACGTTGAAATCAGGAAGGCAATCCGCGTTTTTCGTACTACTACAGTGTTGCAAATAATGTGTATGTCTATTCTAAGATGGCGCCACGCTCCAGGTAGCTCCGGGACTACCTGGTGTCATCCACCTGATAGCAATGAGACACCTCGGCTAGAGAGAGATCACGCCAAGCAAGATTAAAGAATGGAACGGCGGAACGCCAGTCTTGCAGCCTACCCCTTCCAGGAAATTTCGAACTAGTCGGGGGTAAAAAGGGGGAATCGATCTACGATTTTGAATGGGTAACGCCATCTATTTTTGACTTGAACCATACCATATTTTTGGAATTTTGCTATATTATTTGGCACATCTTAACCTTTCTCGCAATTTTGGCGCGTAAAAGCGATAGATTTTCACAAAGTATTAGGGGTGTGAAAAATATTTGGTTACACCAAATAATTCGATCGAATACCAAATCGAATATTCGATTCGTCGAATCGAATAGCATTTGGGAAAGATCGCGAATATTTGTTTTTCTTGATCTAATAGTTGAATATTCGAAAAGATAGGAAAAAAGTATTTGGTATTTTCAAATAGTTTGCAAACTGGTCGAATAACCGCGGGTCTTTTTCTAATTTGTTGAGTTTCAAGGCCATCAGAGGAGAACCGTGTGAAATTTCCGAACTAGTGCTTATTTCTGGCACCTCTCATTAGGCCACAGCGGCAAGGACCATAAAGAGTAACTTAATTGTACGTCCATTATTCATACCGTAAAACTTCTTAGCGAAAGACAGAAGCTGTTTATTCTTAGCGCCTCTTGGCTAGATTATTGGCGTTTTCTTTGTTATGGAATTTTCTAGAATAACAAAGTAAAACAAAAACGTAAACCAAGTCCATAACGGGCTAAAACTAATAACTGGGAGAAAGGTTGAAGTAAGTAACTTTTGGGATTTTACGGTTTTTAATTTTTGAGTTCACTAAATCTTTGGTTTAAAATTATTATAACTTAAATTAAATATTATGCTCCTTCGTGTTTTACATACAAGTGTTTGCAAAGCATGAATAATATAGCAGATCCTTTGATTTTAATTGTAGTAAGTAGTTACTAAAGAATAAAAGTCGCTAGCTAACTTGGACCTGGGGTATTTTAAATTTGTTTTGTAAACGTTTTCTTTGAAAATTTTTAGTATTTTAGTTTGAATTTATGAAATAAAATAAAATATAAATTATACGTTTGGTTTAGTATTTTACTAATATTGCAAGTAAAATGAACAGTGATTACTGATTTCAATTATTCTTTTATTTTTGGACAAATATGCAAACTATTTGGTTATTTCAAAATTCGAAATACTATTTGGTATTTGATCAGTTAGCTGGCTCTAAAAATATTCGACCAAATTATTTGACGTTATAAATTTTCGATTTGGTATTTGACGTGCCTTGAAAAAAATATTTGATGTTCGATTCGATCCCCAAAAAATGGTATTTGCACACCTCTACAAAGTATGTTTAATCTTTATCTTAAAAAATAGGCAAAGTTGTGTTTATGTTAGAAGAATTCTGAAGAGCTTTCTTATATATAGCTAAGCATTTTCCAATTAAAAATTCCATATTGTACAGCGGACCTAAAATTGACGAGTAATTTAAGCCTAAGTTATTAGGCTTTGCGTTTGACCAAGAACTCAAAGCAGGCAAATATTTCCAAGGAAGTTAAAAGAAGATTAATTACAGATACTTGAATCTTCCTCGATATTTCTTACCTTTATTAATATCAAAATCTTTCTTTGAATAAGTATGATCTTGTTTAATCGAATGCGTGATATCACAGTTTTGCTACTGAATAGATTAAGTACCCGTATCATACGGGCCGTATGATGTCGCTAGTTCCGTCAACTTTTACTCTCTTTAACTTAACTGAACCAAAGAGTTTTTCCCCCCTACGAACCTTGAACGGGTAAGATTAAAAATTCCATCAGAACGGCGTTCCATTCTTTAATGTTCCTTGATCACGCGGAGCTCGGACGTTAATTCAAAAAGCTAATCGTTATTTGTCTAAACTTCTCGTATCTTTATTACCTACTAACTTAAAACTATCAAGGCCCTACTGGCTACGTGAATCCACCTGGTAGTGAATAACCGAAACTTATCAATCGATCCCCCAATGCATGCTACCGGAAACTGCTTCGTAGATAGCAAGAGGTAGTATAGGTGTAGGGGTGAGGTTGATTGGGAGGATTTGCTCTGTTTCTCCGCCAGGTAGCGTAGATCCTAATTTTGATTTTTCACAAGCTTGTCTAGTTCTGAATACTTGTACTGTTATGCCCAATTCAAACTAATGGGGCCTAGGTAGGTTTATGCTTCTAAACATTGTCGATATCTACAACGACATTAACTACAACACGTAAGTAAGATCAATTTCATTTTGTAATTTCTCACTCACCAGCCAGAAGATTAATATTTTTAATTTAGCTAAGGTTACCTACTGAAGAGAAAATCTTCAAAAATATTAGAGTATTACAAAAAAAATCGCGATATTGCATACAATAAATTTCTTTACTAAGGCTAGCACAAATTAAGAAATAGGACTTAGAAATAAAATTTGGATCACATTGTGATAAAACTTGAATCAAATTGTGATAAAACTTTGAAAACATTCTGATTAAATCTCATCAAATGGTGATTTAATATCATTTATCAAAGTGTGATTTAATCTCATATATCAAATTGTGATTTAGTCTCATTTATCAAATTGTGATTTAATTGCATTTATCAAATTGTGATTTAGTCTCATTTATCAATTTGTGATTTAGTCTCATTTATCAAATTGTGATTAAATCTCATTTGTTTACAATCTTTGATCAAATTGTGATTAAATCTCATTTATCAAATTGTTATTAAATCTCATTATCAATTGGTTATTAAATCTCATTTATCTAATTGTTAATGTTGAAAGATTTTTTAGAATCCATGGAAAATAATAATTTAAACAAATTTTAACGGAGGAAACACGTTAAAAATTTTTTAATTTTTTTATATCTAATTGTTATTAAATATCATTTATCAAATTTTGATTAAATTTCATTTGTTTCCAATCTTTGATAAAATTTCATTTGTTTCCAATCTTTTATTAAATTTCATTTGTTTCCAATCTTTGATTAAATTTCATTTGATTCCAATCTTTGATTAAATTTCATTTGATTCCAATCTTTGATTAAATTTCATTTGATTCCAATCTTTGATTAAATTTCATTTGACTCCAATCTTTGATTAAATTTCATTGGTTTCCAATCTTTGATTAAATTTCATTTGTGTCCAATCTTTGATTAAATTTCATTTTTATTCAATCTTTGCTTAAATTTTTATTCAATCTTTGATTAAATTTTGATTACATCTCATTTATCATATGGTTATTATATCTCATTTATCATATGGTTATTAATTCTTATTTATCAAATTGTTATTAAATCTTATCAAATTGTTATTAAATCTTATCAAATTGTTATTAAATCTTATCAAATTGTTATTAAATCTTATCAAATTGTTAATAAATCTCATTTATCAAATTCTTAATAAATCTCATTTATCAAATTGTTATTAAATCCCATTTATCAAATTGTTACTAAATCTAATTCATCAAATTGTTACTAAATCTAATTCATCAAATTGTTATGAAATCTCACTGTCAAATGGTTTTTTAATATCATTTTTCAAATTGTTGCTAATACTCATTTATCAAATTGTTATTAAATCGCATTCATCATATTGTTATTAAATTTCATTTCTGAAATTTAATTTGAACAGATATGGACATTTTACCAAACTATTTTGTAAGGGATGAATTTAAAGCCCCGAAATGGCTATTCTTTTATAGAAATCAATTGGCTGTTCACGTTCGACGTACTCGTCGTGCTTTTATGGAAAACGCCAACAACAACCCTTTTGGTTGCGTCGAAAATGTGTAAAGAAATTAAACGGAGTGGCCAGTACTGAACCTTTTTTGGGGCTACTGGTATATTTCGCTTACGTTTCCTTTGAGATCTTATTATCAAAATGACTCTACCTTCAGCGTACTGCAATCCAACCACGAATATGACCAAAATCACAGCGGCGATGAAACTCGACTTCTCGAAAATTCCCATTATGTTCCGCTGTTTGCTAGAAGGAACTGTGTTTGGTCAATAATATTCGTATAACACTTACATAAAAATACTCGGTGTAGATGAAACATCTTTACCTTGGAGCAATCCACTACGAAACGTCTTACCACGGTTTAAGTTGCTGACTCTCGATAAAGCAATGTTTGGAGCTCAATACGTATTTATATGGAATTTTGTACGGGATTAAAGCCGACAATGGGCAACAATTCAGTTTCTATGTTCACGTATATACTCGATTTTACCCGGGAAATTCACAGCTTTGTGTGAAGGCCATTAATTGATAATTTGCTGTTGAAAACTGTCAAAAACAATATATTAACTATTCTTTTTGTTGCCTGTTCTTAAAATGCAATAATTTATATTTGACCTACATTGAAAAATGGAAAAGAACTTTCACTTACCTTGCAGATTCTGAAAATATATTTGAAGACCAGTTTCTTGTGACCTTATAATCACAAAGAACACGCTTCTAAAATGTATAATGAAAGTTCTAAATCAGTCTTTAGATGAATTTGATATTATTGTACACTCTGTTCGAAAAGTCTTCTACCGTGGGGATTTTTGCACTTAATTTTATTTTAATCGAAATCTATAAGAGTTCGTCGTTTGCATAGTGTTCCAAAAGCTCGATTTGGGGCCAAAACTCCAGAGAGTGCATATAATAAATATTATACATAAAATGCAATAATTTATATTTGACCTACATTCAAAAATGGAAAAAACTTTCACTTACCCAGCAAAATATTTGAAAACCAGTTTCCTGAGACCTTACAATCACGAAGAACACGCTTCTAAAATTTATAACGAAAGTTCAAAATCATTATTAGTGGAATTGGATATCATTGTACACTACACTTTTAAAAGGGGGTTTTTTAATGGTATCAAAATCATTATTAGTGGAATTGGATATCATTGTACACTACACTCTTAAAAGGGGGTTTTTTAATGGTATATTAAGGGTCTAAAACATATTAATATACAGGGTGTCCACTGAATAATGAAGCAGGGCGAATATCTCAAAATCTGTTTTAGGAACGATTTTGAAATTTTCAATTCGTATACAAGATCTAAAGGGAAACCTACTGCGAAAATGTCGATGACCTTGAACCATGTCTTCAAGGTCATCCAAAAACTAACTCGAGAACCGTAAGTGTTACAAAGTTGGTTCCAATTAAATAAGTGTTCCACGTGACTTTTTAAGTACAAATAGCTTTGAACTGATTGGATTTAACCAATAGGAAGCCGAGAAATGCTAAATGAAAACAAGAAGTTCGTGAAGTTGATAATGTGTCCCAAGCGAGGTTCGGGAGCTGATTACTCTAAAGATTCTCGTGTTAGAGTACTGAAATTTGCTACACATCCTCATCAGGACTAAAGGGCTTTAGTTTAAAAATTTCAATGACCTTGAACCATGTCTTCAAGGTCATCCAAAAACTAACGCGAGAACCGTAAGTGTTAAAAAGTTGCTTCCAATTATAAATGTGTTCCACGTCACATTGTAGGTCTAATTAGCTTTTATTCCATCGAATTGGACCAATAGGAAGTCGAGGAACGGTTTTTAAAAATCACAAAGGTCATTAAAGTGAAAATTGAAAGAAAACGCACATAACTCGAAACCAATTCGTGTTACATCGAAATTTCGTAGACAAACTCATTATGGTGGGAGTTTTTCAAGTTTGTAAAATTGGATGACCTTGAAGACGTGGTTTAAGGTGTGAAAACATTATCTCGCGATCCATTGGGCTTAGAAACTAGGTTTCAATAGGAAATTTGCTACTCACCACTTTCTCGTCAAAGTAGTTTTGAACCATGTCTTCAAAGACATTCAAAAATGACCTTGAGAAATAACTTGAAACTGAATCAGCTTAAATTACCACGTCTTCAAGGTCATCCGATTTTACAAACTTGAAAAACTCCCACCATAATGAGTTTGTCTAGCAAATTTCGATGTAACACGAATTGGTTTCGAGTTATGTGCGGTTTCTTTCAATTTTCATTTTAACGGCCTTTGTGATTTTTAAAAACAGTTCCTCGACTTCCTATTGGTCAAATTCGATCGAATCAAAGCTAAAGAGACCTACAATGTGAAGTGGAACCCTTTTCTAATTAGAACCAACTTTCTAACACTTACGGTTCTCGCGTTAAGCCCAGTTCACAAATGATAACCATAATTTTTTAACGCTGATTTCTCACTCCGACTTAAATCCTGTGGTCCAAACTAACTAGTCTAATGGAACGAAGGATACCGAACAATGTTGACGATTTTAGAAATATAGTACACGACGTCTTAGACCGTTTGCCAGCTCAATACTTGTGCTCTTTGACCAGTTCCTTTCGTCGAAGGTTAATGGAGTGCGTGAGGAAGAGATAAAATGCAATTAATAACTAATTAAAACAATTGTGCCATTGTTTTTTGTATTTTGTTTCGCATTTCCTGATAAATCAATAAAGCGTATTTGTCTTTCGTTATTTATTTTCTGTTCTGTTTCAATAATGTGGTAAATTCTACGGCATTTAAGATTTATTAGTTCAATATCCAAAATACCGGAAATGATGTGAAAATGTAGTTTTCGTTTTTGTAAAAAATTCCAGCGCTTCTGTCCGTGAACACGTTTGAAAAATTCACCACCAACCCTCCCCCTATCTCCTGAAAATAGCCTTAATCGAAGAATTTTATCAGTCTCAACACTTTACGGGGTCCTTTAGTTCGCTTCATCCCTCAAAGGATGACTGAGGTATCTCTCAAATCTAAATGCATTGCTCGCGAAGAAGCCTTTATAACCAGACTTTCTAGTATTTAGAACATGCCCTGGTCTAAAATAATACATACTTTCAAACCCGTTCAGCGTTTAGAAATCATAGTTAACATTTCTAGCATTATTTTACCCTTTAGATTAATATTTTTCAAACGTTGTCGAATCACTGTTGCCTTAATAGGGTTGGTTGCTCTTTTCGTAGAAGCAGGGGCGTACCGAAGAGAGTACGTTTGGGTGGGGGGGGAGGTAAGTGAAATTTGCCCAGTAAAAAACAAAGTTTGTCAAGTCGTCTAAGTTTGGATTGTTGTGGTACATTTCAATTTAAATGTTTTGTTAAAATTATAATCGGTGGTGCCATCCGCTGTTAGCGGCGGGAACTATATACTATACAATTGAATTAATGGTACTAATGTACTTTGAAAGTTATAGATGGCGGCACCCGTATAATGATAGAGTTGACGGTTGAGTGCGCCGACTCTAAATTTCAGAATTTGTTTCGCGAAACCACGACTACCGAACGCTGTTATGTCATTCTAGCGGTACTATTCCTAATTCAATGGCGAAAACAGCTTGGCGTCTAGTTATAGCAAAGCCAATTTAAACTCGTACCCTAGATTCGAATACAGAGAGCTTTCCCATTGACGGTTTTGTAACGAAGCGTTTACCCTTTCCCGGCACGTGACCTCAGAAAAATTGGGCTCCATCGATTGCGGTAAGGCGCAAACCGATGGAGACACACTATTTCCTCATCGTGTGTCCCGCTGTAGTAAAAAATAGATACATTTCATCCTGACGAATACTAGTTGTTTAACTGAACTGCTTTGAATAACTGGAATTATTCATACCCAAATATAACATAAACAATTCAAACACTTATTACCGAAATATTAACGTAAGAACAACCGACACTGTATCACACGTTATCTTTACCCAACGCACCTTTAGGAATATTGGCTTGTAAAATTTTCACTTTCCAAAAGAATATCACTATAATATTCACGACTTACCTAATTTACCCTAAGTAAAAAAAACTGTTACATCTCCTATAGAAATTAAAACTAGGTATTTTTAAAAATTTTATACAGATTGCCAATTTAACGTAGAAAAATAACACCCAAATAATAAGGAACAACCGATATTCTCTATCACGCGTCTATCTGCCTTTGAATTTTATAAGGTGCTGTAGGAAAAATGACTATTTAAAACTTTTACCACAAGGCTGAACTAAAGTTCCGACACACTAGCTGCCTAGCATATAAATCAAGTATTGTAAGTTGTACATAAGGAGAAGCAACTACATATAAATCTCAAACATAGTTAATGACTTTAGGAAAGTAACTTGCTGGGAAATTCTAAATGATTTGTTGCAACATCGTTTACAATCGATTTAGTAGTTTTTTAATTAACTAACATATATTTTTATTTTGCCAAGTCCACTTCGATTTGCCAACTCTACAAAGCTTTGGGGGGAGCCTCCCCCCGGTCCCCCCAAAGGTACGTCCCTACATAGAAGGCCGAGGGATCAACTCCTTGGCCTGCCTCTGATCATCCGTCTCAAGCCAAAGCTTGACCTGTCTTATCAGGATTGACGATGAGGCCAACTTCCCTACACCAGCCTTCCACAGAGATGGCAGCTTTCCTGATCATAGCTGAAATGGCTCCTGGGAACTTCCCATGAATAATCATTGCGACATCGGCAGCGTAACCAAGACGAGACAGCCATCCCTGTGTAGCTTCACCAAGAGTTCGTACACAACCAGGCCCCACATAAGTCTCTGTATTTGTACCCCGCTGCTCCGCTTTAAGCACTACAGTGGCCCACAACACAGGCAGGGGTGAAAGCTTGAGTGACCCTCAGCGCAGTGGCGTAACTAGGGATCCGCAGAGCCCGCGACCGTGGGGGGGGGCATGACATTTTCACTAAATAGGGGCCCTTTCGTCTTAAGAATTAATTTTTTTGCTACAAAAATTGTACTAATGCTTGATAACCAATAAAAAAGTTTTTTTTTATAAAGGGCCCTTTTGATATCCTGGGGGTGGGGGGCAAACGTTGTCGTTACACCACTGCCTCAGCGATTCGCCAAGCAAGGAGGCCGTCGCGACCGGATCCATAGACACAACGTATCATTGATAGCGAAACGTTTAGCAGCCTTAAGAATGACAGCCTTAGAGACTCGATGTCTACAAAAACAGCTTACGCTATTTCTTTGAACTCAAGGCAATTAATTATGCCAATAAGTGTAGTCTCAGTAGATTTGCCCTTTTTTAGACATATTGAGCGTCAGCGAGGGGTTTAACACTCAAAACCTCCTCTCTATTTTGTCTATCAACTAATTTCTTCAAGACCTCTAGAAGAAATGAAATTAGACTGATTGTTCTAAATGCCTTAGCCTCGAGATAACTAGTTTTCCCGGGCTTAGGAATAAAGATAACCTTTGAATGCTTCCAAGAGCTCAGTATATTTTTTAAGGACTTTCGAAGTCCCCCTTTCCGCCCCTCCATCCATTGGATGAAGTTCTTGCCACAGATAGAAGTGACTACTCTCCAACGGTTCGAATTGAGCTTGTTGTTGTAAAGGAACAACCTCTTAAGAAGGACTTCTGTAGCTTTCGTCCAGACATCCTTAGTCCATTTCATATGGAAATTATCAACCGGAAATACATTATTTTTATCTATTGAAATCTTAAGTAGTTCCGGTAAAAATACAATGGACTATCCGACAACTTTAATGAGATTCTCAAAATATGCTGGTATAAAATTAGGGGCTATAAAAATGTCTGGGAAACATACCAAATTAAACCTTGTTTTTATTTTTTTGGTTTTACCGATTTACCAATTCAAGAAACTTAATTTAACTGAATACCATTGCCCTTTTAATTTTTTTTTATTTTTGATAAAAGTGAACTTTTTCCATTGCGTTTCTAAGTTTTTAAGTCCAAAACGACCATCTGTAGTATCTTGAAACACGGTCTTACTGTGAAGATAATGTCTAGCCGGTCCACAAATCAAACAGCCACTTTGAAACCTCTACGGGATAGCTTATTATAGTCGAACTGAAATAAAATTTACCAATTTCTTTGTTACAAATCTGTAATCGCGTCTTGTAAGAAAAACTGTTTCTGAAAGGAAAGTATATAGATATATTTATTTAAAGTTTTTTCTTTCAGGGCATTAATGCAACTATGTTCCTAATGATCGTTTACATAAGACGTTATACCAAGTATCTCAATTTTTTGGTTTCTCCATTTTAATCCAAAGGTTTTATCACTTCTACTTTTCCATGCTCGAAGCCAAAGAGAGAGGGGGATGGACACAAAGCTGTTGCTTGGCTCCCGCCGTTCACCCGCTCCTTTCCCCCATTGCGTTCCTCCCTTAATCACCAGAATTTCTAATCACCAGATTCTCTCTCTCGTTCACCAGCTGCTTTCCCCCATCCCCATTCACTGGATACTTTATCTCTCTCGTTCACCAGCTCCTTTCCCCCACCCCCATTCACTGGATACTTTATCTCTCTCGTTCACCAGCTGCTTTCCCCCGTTGCTATCCCCACTCGCTGGAAGGACATAAAACTCTTTTCCCCCATTCAGTGGTTCCGTCAACCCTCCATTCACTGGCTCCTTTCCCCCTTCCAACCCTCCGCATTCTCCAAAATCAGTTTTCCTCGTGCAGATATCTGGAGATTAGATGTTACCCGTTTGCTTTTCCCCAATCACCAGAAATTCTTTTCGCTTCCAAACCCTTTTAATTTCTAGGATATAAGCAATAATAACAAGTTATTTAAATTAAATTACAGTACCCAAAATTGGACCGCCAGTTTATTATTCTTTTTAGGGGAATCTCTATGGGAGTTTAACATTACAATAAAGCTAAAAGGTCCAGTTTGGGGTACATTTGGTCCGAAATGGGGTACATAGGGCCGAAAATGGTGACTTTGGTCGTTTTCAGGGTACATTTGGTCCATTTTGGGGTACATCAGAATTGCAGTTGGAAAAACGACGAGCCGTAATTTTTTCCACCCTTCCCTAAACTCCTTAAATTTATCGCTATAATTCCGAAACTCTATAATTTCTTTATCACTTCCGAACCCCCTTAATTTCTAGAATATAATTAATAAGGACAAGTTATTTAAATTTAATTTTTATTTTAGAACTTTTGTTTACATGATTACTACTAATCCGATATTATATATATATAATCCGTTTAAATCGTAATTTATCTATATAATTGTAATTAATTCGACATTTAAAGGGTTGAAACGAACTACCTTCAGCAACTTGTATAAATAATTTAATTAAAAATTCTAACTCACGTATTTGTAGTGTCTAACAGCAGTACCATTTATCACAAGAGGGACAGTCACAATCGTCGTCTTCTTCTTCAGGTACAGGTGAGATATATTTGTCAGCAACCGTAGTTGCTTTTGGCGTCGGTGGAATGTCCCATTCTAGCGAGATGTGTTTTTTTTTCCGATGGTGAATTATCCCTAGCCGGACAGTGTGGAAAGAATCTGGCATGTTCAAGTTCTGGTACGTCTCCTGATTTCCATCCTTCTAATACGCCATGGCATTTGTAGCATCTGACTGCGTCGTCTTGTTGAATATAGTAGAATCCAGCCTTCGCTAGTTGCTCCTTAGTGACGTGCGGATTTTTCCAGTGACGAAACGTTTCAAGTCGATACACTTCGATGTCCATAGCTGATCTAGACCAAATACGTTCTATAGTTTCAAATGATACATTCTCTAAGCCTACATTTACCCCTAAGTCTACTAAACCTAATTTTATCAATATGGTTAAATTTCTACGCTAAAATTCTCAATATAAACGCTTTTTTCAATATGCAAATTGTTTTAAATATGTCTAAAAATATAGTCTATTACAAAGAAAAAATAGTTACTTACTTTACGGGTAGAAATCCTTTGTCGAGCTGTAGAAAAGACTGAGCGATCCGTCAGCAGGTCTTTACTCGTCAATGCGCCGTAGAGAAATGACGCATGGAAGATTAATTTATTCCTATCTTGTTGAGAATAATTCATCACGTGATCTAAACTTCAAATAACCCTCAAATTCTATTGGCTGTCTCTCTCTGACAGTTTAAACTGCCTCTAATGATTGGCGGCACATATTAACCCACTTGAGTATTTGGAAAAAACCCTTTGCTACTCGAAGGAGAGTTTTGGAAATATCACGTTGACGATATCAAAATCGAGCTCTCACTTGAAAATGTTTACGGAAAACAATCCTCTTGGAAAATTGAGTTACGTAGAAGATTGCTAAAAAATGGCTAAGTGTTATGTTTTTTTTCAATAATGAGTCTTATTTTTTAAATTTTAAAGTATTTATTAAGAGTGAAAAATCCCATGACTACACTGACGGCATATCTTAAGTACCGGTGGAAAAAAAACCATTGCTCAAAGTTCAGTTATCTTATTAAACGTGCGCGTGCACAGAAAAATGAACGAGTCACGTGATAGTAACTTAATTTCTACGTTAATCTTACCCCTACTAGGCCTAATTTCTGTCTAATACATTTCCAATATATATATAAAAGAATGCCTAAAAATTTCATTTTAAATATAATAAAATAGCCTAGCTGATTATTATTATTATTATTATTATTATAACTTACTTTTCAGCGTGACCTTCAATGACTATTCCCAATGCTAAGACTCTTTATTGAGATAACGAAAACTGTAACTAAGAATTGATTCCCATGACTACACTGACGGCATATCTTAAGTACCAGTGGAAAAAAATCCATTGCTCAAAGTTCAGTTATCTTATTAATCGGGTGCGCGCGCACAGAAAATGAAAGTCACGTGAGAATCGGTACGTCACTGAAAATAGTGGAAGTGTCATCACTAGAGTTCTTTTATCAATATATTTAATTAAGGATTATTTCAAAGTTTAGATGGCGCCATGGTTCTCAAAGCAGTGATATTAAAAGATCTCAACGGGTGGAATTGGAGAAACGCTAAAAATATTCTCGACATATTCATTCTCCCTGAGTATAAATAAATAAATAAATAAATACATTCTTGGCGTAGTAGTAGGATTTTAAGAAAAAAATTAAATACGGAAAATCAATTATTTTATTTTAAAGGTTTTGTGATTTCCCACCAAACAATTTCAACATCTTCAATGTAGGCTATCACACTCAGGGGCATCTCAAAAATCTTTTCCTCTGATCTCCTAGTTTCTGCCTCTGTCTTTAGTATTTATAAATATTTTCCTATCCATAAACCATTTCCTAACTGGTGGACTTTGATAACACTAAAATTTTACTTATAATAATATGCTGAAATACATTTTCCAATACGCAAAAAAATAAAGCTAGACCTAAAAACCTGTAAAGTGTAAATAGTTAAGACTAAATTTCTAAGCCTAACCCATGAAAGTACATTTTCCGTAAATCATATCCTAACATGAATGCATTTGTTAAGAATAAATGTTTTTTTTTAAAAATATGCTAATTAATTTCGTAAACAAGCATAAATTTTAGTTCGCCCTTCCTCCAAAATATCTAATAGAGCTAGTACATTCTCGAAAAATATACATGTTCTTGGGGAATAAGAGACGTTTTTTATCAAAGTAAGCCAAGTTTAAAGCTTATTGTCATTGGTTCCATAACAAAAACCACATTGTAACGTGATAATGGCTGCTCACTAATCCCAATTCCATGTGAAACTCTTTCAGTTTCTTTAAGTTCCTTTTGAGTTTCAAAATAGGGTTTTTGAAATAGATTTTTCCTATTTCATTAAATATAAGTATTAAAATTAGAATTGCTTCATTAAATTATGCATTTGTACTGTACTGTACACAATGACTGCATTTGAAATTGCATAACATAAAAACATAGTTTTAAAAAAAAATATATCAAGGTTTTCAATTCAGTTAAAAATAATTATATTAGATGTATTGTGTTTATATTTTTAACTTAATTGCATTGATGTTTTAAAAGCAAACCTCGGGCCTAAGAAACAGGCAAAGTGTAAATTGCTAAGACTGAATTTCTAACTCTAATAATGTGTAAATCAATTATACAATTATCTATTCATAAGTGTTAGAGACTTTATTACAATGAAATAAAACCATGTAGAAATGTATATGATATAAATTTAAGAAAACTCAAACATTCGACAGACATAACTTTTCTGTTTTAAATCTACAATTTTATTATTCTTTCTTATCATTTTTTTATACAACCATTTGTTTTTATATAGATAACCTGAGGACGGCTATAATATGAACATATACCTAAAAAAAATCGGGGATTAAACAAAAACAACCTTAAGTTTACTATTTTTATATATTCACACGTCCTCAATTATGCAAATTTTATATTAACATTTCTACTATACATATTTCTCAATTAATATTTACATAAATAATTATTTTTTATATAAAATCGTACAATTCTATCAGAACTTAAACCGGAAGATTCAGGCATATAATTTCCAAAAACACAAACTACATTTGGAGTACTAATATTTATACTCACACAATTATATTTCACCATCTTTTAAACTTTCAAATACTGCCAAGTGTTCGTCGCATATTTTTGTACTTCTCAAGGTGTTAAAGAAAAAGTGGTTCACACCAGAGCAAACTTTTTTCAATTGATAAAGCATTTCACTCCCCGAAACTGTCACTTGCTGACAATGTACAAATTTGGGCTTACGGGATTTCAAGTAATTTAAAATCCACGATTTTCCTTCATTTCCATCTTTTCCTATTACAAATATTATTTTTCTGTCTGAGAGAATTAAATGTTCCAATAAACTTTTTTGCCATGGTCTAAGTTCTATATCTTTGTTTATTCGTTTATGGGTTTTCATTTGTTCCACCCAAGCACTTGTCAAATTTCCAAAGAGAGGCGATGGTAGTCCAGATCGAGCAACGGCTTCTGCGCGGACTCGTTGTTTATCAATTTCCGCTTCTACTTTGCCTAAGTTTACTTTGAGTGGGCTTAGACTGCAACGTCTAATATGTCGACTCAGTTGTGATTTAAACGATTTATTGCACGTTGTACACGACGTACGTTTACATTTATGGGTTCTTAATCTATAGCTACGTATTCGTTTCTCGCAACTTGGACACTGAATATATTTGTTTCGACCCATTTTGAATATATTCAAAGGAGACAAACACGTACGTTTTACTCGAACCAAGTTTATTCATAAACTGTTATCGATTTTTGTGGGATCTCCGTATATAAAGTATAAAATGTGGGTTCTGAGGGTAGAAATAATATCAGCCCTATTTTGATTTTCTTCCAAGTTAAGTGTTTCAGATAACGTTTACTTATTCCACACCTTCATTCCATTTTTTTTTACATTAATTTGATATAACCTTGTATCTTCCAACAATTCAGTTTTATGCTATGTACAATTCCCTTATTCATTACATCATTCCAAATTTAGCCTAATTCATACACAGGCGTTGATCTTCTGAAATGGATATTCCAATAAAAACCTTTTCTTATATCATCGCTTCTAATTAATCTGAATGTTGTCAATATAAAAAACGAAATGGAATAATTAAGTAAATAAGCATAAATTTTAGATCGCCTTTCCTCCAAATATCTAATAGCTCTAGTACATTCTCGATAAATATGCAAGTTCTTGTGAATAAGAGACGTTTTTTATCATGGGATCTCCGTATATAAAGTATAAAATGTGGGTTCTGAGGGTAGAAATAATATCAGCCCTATTTTGATTTTCTTCCAAGTTAAGTGTTTCAGATAACGTTTACTTATTCCACACCTTCATTCCATTTTTTTTTTACATTAATTTGATATAACCTTGTATCTTCCAACAATTCAGTTTTATGCTATGTACAATTCCCTTATTCATTACATCATTCCAAATTTAGCCTAATTCATACACAGGCGTTGATCTTCTGAAATGGATATTCCAATAAAAACCTTTTCTTATATCATCGCTTCTAATTAATCTGAATGTTGTCAATATAAAAAACGAAATGGAATAATTAAGTAAATAAGCATAAATTTTAGATCGCCTTTCCTCCAAAATATCTAATAGCTCTAGTACATTCTCGATAAATATGCAAGTTCTTGTGAATAAGAGACGTTTTTTATCATGGGATCTCCGTATATAAAGTATAAAATGTGGGTTCTGAGGGTAGAAATAATATCAGCCCTATTTTGATTTTCTTCCAAGTTAAGTGTTTCAGATAACGTTTACTTATTCAACACCTTCATTCCATTTTTTTTTACATTAATTTGATATAACCTTGTATCTTCCAACAATTCAGTTTTATGCTATGTACAATTCCCTTATTCATTACATCATTCCAAATTTAGCCTAATTCATACACAGGCGTTGATCTTCTGAAATGGATATTCCAATAAAAACCTTTTCTTATATCATCGCTTCTAATTAATCTGAATGTTGTCAATATAAAAAACATCATATGTTTTATTTAAATATAAAGAATAAACACTGGTAAGGTTAAGGTTAGAGTGAAATGGAATAATTAAGTAAATAAGCATAAATTTTAGATCGCCTTTCCTCCAAAATATCTAATAGCTCTAGTACATTCTCGATAAATATACAAGTTCTTGTGAATCAGAGACGTTTTTTATCAAATAATCATAGATTAAAAACTTTGCTCAACGAAAAACTAAATAACGATAAATAATGTACAATTAATTTATTAAATAACGAGAAAATGTCTTATGGTAATAAAAAAATAAAACAAGCAATTAATTAATCATTAAAAGTAAATTATTATCAATTTGATGATTGTTTAAGGATATCGATTAGGATCAATGTTTGTACTACAGTGTTCATATCCGAAATGAAGTTAAATGAAATAATTAAGTAAACAAGCATAAATTTTAGATCGCCCTTCCTCCAAAATGTCCAATAGAGCTAGTACATTCTCGATAAATATACATGTGCTTGTGGAATAAGAGACGTTTTTTTATCAAAGTAAGCCAAGTTTAAAGCTTATTGTAATTGGTTCCATAACAAAAACCACATTGTAACGTAATAATGGTTACCTCTATCTGTAAACTTATCAAGATAAGAAATGGCAAATAACTAGATAATTATGTATTAATTTTTTTTAATAAGTTAAGAATCATTAATTTTAGTTGGTCTATATATATATCTCTCTCTCTCTCTCACTTAAAGAAATCTTATTGTAATAAGCTTAAAAATTTAGGAATAAACTTATATTATAGGATGAAGAAAAGTCAATAGACATTTATTTGTAAATTATTCGCAATTTTATTTATTTATTTATTTATAAAACGAACTACAGTTCGGTCTCTGGGAGGCTTTGGGTAATGACAGCATCCCATGAAATCGAACTCCACGCACTCCTCCTGTCGTCGGCTGCGCTTTGACCCTCTTCTTCCACAGTACGTACAACGAAGATGGGGCAGGAAATCCGTTATCAGATGCCCGGGGATGTGTTTGGTATAGACATTACCATGACGAAAAATTACACTCCTTTGATAATGCTCGCACTCTCTGCCCCAGCAAAAGAAGAGTCCTCCGCCTCTTACTGTCAATTCTTCTGTACATTCGCCACAATGAAAGCAAATCATAGATTCGGTTGTCGTACCGACGTACTCTTCTCCGGATGCCAATTTTATGGAAATATGGTCCATTTACTATACAACCGAATCTTTGATTTGCTTTACAGATAGAGGTAACCATTATTACGTTATAATGTGGTTTTTGTTATGGAACCAATGACAATAAGCTTTAAACTTGGCTTACTTTGAAAAAAAAAGTCTCTTATTCCCCAAGAACATGTATATTTATCGAGAATGTACTAGAGCTATTAGATATTTTGGAGGAAAGGCGATCTAAAATTTATGCTTATTTACTTAATTATTCCATTTCGTTTTTTATATTGACAACATTCAGATTAATTAGAAGCGATGATATAAGAAAAGGTTTTTATTGGAATATCCATTTCAGAAGATCAACGCCTGTGTATGAATTAGGCTAAATTTGGAATGATGTAATGAATAAGGGAATTGTACATAGCATAAAACTGAATTGTTGGAAGATACAAGGTTATATCAAATTTATGTAAAAAAAAATGGAATGAAGGTGATGAATAAGTAAACGTTATCTGAAACACTTAACTTGGAAGAAAATCAAAATAGGGCTGATATTATTTCTACCCTCAGAACCCACATTTTATACTTTATATACGGAGATCCCATGATAAAAAACGTCTCTTATTCACAAGAACTTGTATATTTATCGAGAATGTACTAGAGCTATTAGATATTTTGGAGGAAAGGCGATCTAAAATTTATGCTTATTTACTTAATTATTCCATTTCACTCTAACCTTAACCTTACCAGTGTTTATTCTTTATATTTAAATAAAACATATGATGTTTTTTTTATATTGACAATATTCAGATTAATTAGAAGCGATGATATAAGAAAAGGTTTTTATTGGAATAACCATTTCAGAAGATCAACGCCTGTGTATGAATTAGGCTAAATTTGGAATGATGTAATGAATAAGGGAATTGTACATAGCATAAAACTGAATTGTTGGAAGATACAAGGTTATATCAAATTAATGTAAAAAAAAATGGAATGAAGGTGTGGAATAAGTAAACGTTATCTGAAACACTTAACTTGGAAGAAAATCAAAATAGGGCTGATATTATTTCTACCCTCAGAACCCACATTTTATACTTTATATACGGAGATCCCATGATAAAAAACGTCTCTTATTCACAAGAACTTGTATATTTATCGAGAATGTACTAGAGCTATTAGATATTTTGGAGGAAAGGCGATCTAAAATTTATGCTTATTTACTTAATTATTCCATTTCACTCTAACCTTAACCTTACCAGTGTTTATTCTTTATATTTAAATAAAACATATGATGTTTTTTTATATTGACAATATTCAGATTAATTAGAAGCGATGATATAAGAAAAGGTTTTTATTGGAATATCCATTTCAGAAGATCAACGCCTGTGTATGAATTAGGCTAAATTTGGAATGATGTAATGAATAAGGGAATTGTACATAGCATAAAACTGAATTGTTGGAAGATACAAGGTTATATCAAATTAATGTAAAAAAAAATGGAATGAAGGTGTGGAATAAGTAAACGTTATCTGAAACACTTAACTTGGAAGAAAATCAAAATAGGGCTGATATTATTTCTACCCTCAGAACCCACATTTTATACTTTATATACGGAGATCCCATGATAAAAAACGTCTCTTATTCACAAGAACTTGTATATTTATCGAGAATGTACTAGAGCTATTAGATATTTTGGAGGAAAGGCGATCTAAAATTTATGCTTATTTACTTAATTATTCCATTTCACTCTAACCTTAACCTTACCAGTGTTTATTCTTTATATTTAAATAAAACATATGATGTTTTTTTATATTGACAATATTCAGATTAATTTGAAGCGATGATATAAGAAAAGGTTTTTATTGGAATAACCATTTCAGAAGATCAACGCCTGTGTATGAATTAGGCTAAATTTGGAATGATGTAATGAATAAGGGAATTGTACATAGCATAAAACTGAATTGTTGGAAGATACAAGGTTATATCAAATTAATGTAAAAAAAAATGGAATGAAGGTGATGAATAAGTAAACGTTATCTGAAACACTTAACTTGGAAGAAAATCAAAATAGGGCTGATATTATTTCTACCCTCAGAACCCACATTTTATACTTTATATACGGAGATCCCACAAAAATCGATAACAGTTTATGAATAAACTCGGTTCGAGTAAAACGTACGTGTTTGTCTCCTTTGAATATATTCAAAATGGGTCGAAACAAATATATTCAGTGTCCAAGTTGCGAGAAACGAATACGTAGCTATAGATTAAGAACCCATAAATGTAAACGTACGTCGTGTACAACGTGCAATAAATCGTTTAAATCACAACTGAGTCGACATATTAGACGTTGCAGTCTAAGCCCACTCAAAGTAAACTTAGGCAAAGTAGAAGCGGAAATTGATAAACAACGAGTCCGCGCAGAAGCCGTTGCTCGATCTGGACTACCATCGCATCTCTTTGGAAATTTGACAAGTGCTTGGGTGGAACAAATGAAAACCCATAAACGAATAAACAAAGATATAGAACTTAGACCATGGCAAAAAAGTTTATTGGAACATTTAATTCTCTCAGACAGAAAAAAAAATATTTGTAATAGGAAAAGATGGAAATGAAGGAAAATCGTGGATTTTAAATTACTTGAAATCCCGTAAGCCCAAATTTGTACATTGTCAGCAAGTGACAGTTTCGGGGAGTGAAATGCTTTTTCAATTGAAAAAAGTTTTCTCTGGTGTGAACCACTTTTTCTTTAACACCTTGAGAAGTACAAAAATATGCGACGAACACTTGGCAGTATTTGAAAGTTTAAAAGATGGTGAAATATAATTGTGTGAGTATAAATATTAGTACTCCAAATGTAGTTTGTGTTTTTGGAAATTATATGCCTGAATCTTCCGGTTTAAGTTCTGATAGAATTGTACGATTTTATATAAAAAATAATTATTTATGTAAATATTAATTATGAAATATGTATAGTAGAAATGTTAATATAAAATTTAAATAATTGAGGACGTGTGAATATATAAAAATAGTAAACTTAAGGTTGTTTTTGTTTAATCCCCGATTTTTTTTCGGTATATGTTCATATTATAGCCGTCCTCAGGTTATCTATATAAAAACAAATGGTTGTATAAAAAAATGATAAGAAAGAATAATAAAATTGTTGATTTAAAACAGAAAAGGTATGTCTGTCGAATGTTTGAGTTTTCTTAAATTTATATCATATACATTTCTACATGGTTTTATTTCATTGTAATAAAGTCTCTAACACTTATGCATAGATAATTGTATAATTGATTTTCACATTATTAGAGTTAGAAATTTAGTCTTAGCAATTTACACTTTGCCTGTTTCTTAGGCCCGAGGTTTGCTTTTAAAACATCAATGCAATTAAGTTAAAAATATAAACACAATACATCTAATATAATTATTTTTAACTGAATTGAAAACCTTGATATTTTTTTTTTTAAAACTGTGTTTTTATGTTATACAATTTCAAATGCAGTCATTGTGTACAGTACAGTGCAAATGCATAATTTAATGAAGCAATTCTAATTTTAATACTTATATTTAATGAAATAGGAAAAATCTATTTCAAAAACCCTATTTTGAAACTCAAAAGGAACTTAAAGAAACTGAAAGAGTTTCACATGGAATTGGGATTAGTGAGCAGCCATTATCACGTTACAATGTGGTTTTTGTTATGGAACCAATGACAATAAGCTTTAAACTTGGCTTACTTTGATAAAAAACGTCTCTTATTCCCCAAGAACATGTATATTTTTCGAGAATGTACTAGCTCTATTAGATATTTTGGAGGAAGGGCGAACTAAAATTTATGCTTGTTTACGAAATTAATTAGCATATTTAAAAAAAACATTTATTCTTAACAAATGCATTCATGTTAGGATATGATTTACGGAAAATGTACTTTCATGGGTTAGGCTTAGAAATTTAGTCTTAACTATTTACACTTTACAGGTTTTTAGGTCTAGCTTTATTTTTTTGCGTATTGGAAAATGTATTTCAGCATATTATTATAAGTAAAATTTTAGTGTTATCAAAGTCCACCAGTTAGGAAATGGTTTATGGATAGGAAAATATTTATAAATACTAAAGACAGAGGCAGAAACTAGGAGATCAGAGGAAAAGATTTTTGAGATGCCCCTGAGTGTGATAGCCTACATTGAAGATGTTGAAATTGTTTGGTGGGAAATCACAAAACCTTTAAAATAAAATAATTGATTTTCCGTATTTAATTTTTTTCTTAAAATCCTACTACTACGCCAAGAATGTATTTATTTATTTATTTATTTATACTCAGGGAGAATGAATATGTCGAGAATATTTTTAGCGTTTCTCCAATTCCACCCGTTGAGATCTTTTAATATCACTGCTTTGAGAACCATGGCGCCATCTAAACTTTGAAATAATCCTTAATTAAATATATTGATAAAAGAACTCTAGTGATGACACTTCCACTATTTTCAGTGACGTACCGATTCTCACGTGACTTTCATTTTCTGTGCGCGCGCACCCGATTAATAAGATAACTGAACTTTGAGCAATGGATTTTTTTCCACTGGTACTTAAGATATGCCGTCAGTGTAGTCATGGGAATCAATTCTTAGTTACAGTTTTCGTTATCTCAATAAAGAGTCTTAGCATTGGGAATAGTCATTGAAGGTCACGCTGAAAAGTAAGTTATAATAATAATAATAATAATAATAATCAGCTAGGCTATTTTATTATATTTAAAATGAAATTTTTAGGCATTCTTTTATATATATATTGAAAATGTATTAGACAGAAATTAGGCCTAGTAGGGGTAAGATTAACGTAGAAATTAAGTTACTATCACGTGACTCGTTCATTTTTCTGTGCACGCGCACGTTTAATAAGATAACTGAACTTTGAGCAATGGTTTTTTTTCCACCGGTACTTAAGATATGCCGTCAGTGTAGTCATGGGATTTTTCACTCTTAATAAATACTTTAAAATGTAAAAAATAAGACTCATTATTGAAAAAAAACATAACACTTAGCCATTTTTTAGCAATCTTCTACGTAACTCAATTTTCCAAGAGGATTGTTTTCCGTAAACATTTTCAAGTGAGAGCTCGATTTTGATATCGTCAACGTGGTATTTCCAAAACTCTCCTTCGAGTAGCAAAGGGTTTTTTCCAAATACTCAAGTGGGTTAATATGTGCCGCCAATCATTAGAGGCAGTTTAAACTGTCAGAGAGAGACAGCCAATAGAATTTGAGGGTTATTTGAAGTTTAGATCACGTGATGAATTATTCTCAACAAGATAGGAATAAATTAATCTTCCATGCGTCATTTCTCTACGGCGCATTGACGAGTAAAGACCTGCTGACGGATCGCTCAGTCTTTTCTACAGCTCGACAAAGGATTTCTACCCGTAAAGTAAGTAACTATTTTTTCTTTGTAATAGACTATATTTTTAGACATATTTAAAACAATTTGCATATTGAAAAAAGCGTTTATATTGAGAATTTTAGCGTAGAAATTTAACCATATTGATAAAATTAGGTTTAGTAGACTTAGGGGTAAATGTAGGCTTAGAGAATGTATCATTTGAAACTATAGAACGTATTTGGTCTAGATCAGCTATGGACATCGAAGTGTATCGACTTGAAACGTTTCGTCACTGGAAAAATCCGCACGTCTATAAGGAGCAACTAGCGAAGGCTGGATTCTACTATATTCAACAAGACGACGCAGTCAGATGCTACAAATGCCATGGCGTATTAGAAGGATGGAAATCAGGAGACCTACCAGAACTTGAACATGCCAGATTCTTTCCACACTGTCCGGCTAGGGATAATTCACCATCGGAAAAAAAAACACATCTCGCTAGAATGGGACATTCCACCGACGCCAAAAGCAACTACGGTCGCTGACAAATATATCTCACCTGTACCTGAAGAAGAAGACGACGATTGTGACTGTCCCTCTTGTGATAAATGGTACTGCTGTTAGACACTACAAATACGTGAGTTAGAATTTTTAATTAAATTATTTATACAAGTTGCTGAAGGTAGTTCGTTTCAACCCTTTAAATGTCGAATTAATTACAATTATATAGATAAATTACGATTTAAACGGATTATATATATATAATATCGGATTAGTAGTAATCATGTAAACAAAAGTTCTAAAATAAAAAATTAAATTTAAATAACTTGTCCTTATTAATTATATTCTAGAAATTAAGGGGGTTTGGAAGTGATAAAGAAATTATAGAGTTTCGGAATTATAGCGATAAATTTAAGGAGTTTAGGGAAGGGTGGAAAAAATTACGGCTCGTCGTTTTTCCAACTGCAATTCTGATGTACCCAAAAATGGACCAAATGTACCCTGAAAACGACCAAAGTCACCATTTTCGGCCCTATGTACCCCATTTCGGACCAAATGTACCCCAAACTGGACCTTTTAGCTTTATTGTAATGTTAAACTCCCATAGAGATTCCCCTAAAAAGAATAATAAACTGGCGGTCCAATTTTGGGTACTGTAATTTAATTTAAATAACTTGTTATATTTGCTTATATCCTAGAAATTAAAAGGGTTTGGAAGCGAAAAGAATTTCTGGTGATTGGGGAAAAGCAAACGGGTAACATCTAATCTCCAGATATCTGCACGAGGAAAACTGATTTTGGAGAATGCGGAGGGTTGGAAGGGGGAAAGGAGCCAGTGAATGGAGGGTTGACGGAACCAGTGAATGGGGGAAAAGAGTTTTATGTCCTTCCAGCGAGTGGGGATAGCAACGGGGGAAAGTAGCTGGTGAACGAGAGAGATAAAGTATCCAGTGAATGGGGGTGGGGGAAAGGAGCTGGTGAACGAGAGAGATAAAGTATCCAGTGAATGGGGATGGGGGAAAGCAGCTGGTGAACGAGAGAGAGAATCTGGTGATTAGAAATTCTGGTGATTAAGGGAGGAACGCAATGGGGGAAAGGAGCGGGTGAACGGCGGGAGCCAAGCAACAGCTTTGTGTCCATCCGGTGAATGAGAATGAAATTCTCATTCACCGGATGGACACCCCCCTCTCTCCAAAGACCCTGACGTTTATCCAGATTTACTAAACCATTTCTAACTGCACTATAAATTTTACATTATTTGTTCAATTATTATATTTATTATCATAATCATTATCATTATCATTTTTTTAATATCATAATCATCAATTTTATTATCATTATTTTATAATCATTATCAATATTTTTTAATCATTATTGATATTTTTATAATCATCATCATTATTTCAGATAATGTTTGGATCTACAGAGTTAATTTCAGACTAATATTTTCATAACGAAATATGAAAAAAAGCTTTTTTTTTTAAACCGGTGGTTCCGGGTTTAAGCAAGTTGGCAAGCTGGCCAAAATATACCTCTCCTCGGAAGAATTTGCCCTCGGGTGTATTAACTACTGGACACGGTACTCAATGATAATTCGCCATCAAAAGCGTCCTCCAAAAAAAGTTATCCCGCTGCTATCCCAACCAGTAGATTATTTTTTATTTTAATTATAAATATAACAAATTTCCAATATCAATAGAACATAAACCAACTTTAGACCCAAAACGTTAATTAATTACCAAAACAACAAAATGAGAAATAGAAAATACAAAATTTAAAATTATTAGTACGCTAACGAAACGTAAAATATACGTGCAAGAAAATATTTTATAGCGAAAAGTAACCCATTGTATTATAGGTCTTAAACAATCAAATTTATATGGAAAAACAAAAGTTAAAGCGAAAACCAAAACTATAAGTGAGAGCACTAATAAAAACTGCGTGGGATCATGACGACAACCCACTGTGGTGGGACAAGGCACTGCCGTTCAGGATATAATTTAAGCGAAAAATAAAGAGTGGACTATTTGTACTAAAAAATTGTTTGTAGCTTAATAAAATTCGTTTAGTTTTCTTTTGGTATTAATGTTCAATTAACATAAATACGACATTACTAAAGTTATACAACTCTTCGACAACTCCGTAATTCACGATTATCGTAGCGCCCACGCTCTGCTCAAGTCTTTGTCGAGAATGACGGCTCCGGGTTTTGAGACGTCCTAGTCATTAAGCTTTAAAAAGGCTCAGAAATTTTTCAAGTAGATCACAACCAATAATACAGTCGTTGACTAATCCATCCGCAATATGAACAGCCCAACGTTGCTTGACTGATCCGAATTTCTATTCTACTTCCTTTACACCAAGAACACGAATGACATCCCCGGTAATTGATAAAGTAAAGGTTGGTTGCCTTCTAATTTACCCTTGACAAGCCAACAAGATCACGAGCCAAGTACGATCGAATGATACTAATAGACGATCCGCTGTCGACGAGGGCATTCAATTGAACTCCATTTATTTTTATAGCAACGTAATAGGTCACTCAATCTTATCCTTTAATTTGACTAGTTTGGTTTCTACGATTAGTTTGGATATTTCCCTTTTATCCCAAATATTGATAAGTCCGGCGTTGAAATTGTCGGTTGTCTTCCCGGTGTCGATTCTCGTCGACTTGACGTTTATAACAAAATCGTTGAAGATGACCTTTTCTCCCACAATAATAGCAAGTTGTTTTTCTATAGAACATTATAAAGTGCTTTAAGGGGTTGTAAAGTTTTCTAAGTCTAGTGAAAAATTTCTTACTACACGTTTAGTAAAATATTTCTATAGATAACTTGAGAAAAATCTTTAGAAAATATTTTTAGGGCGTTAATTTTTTCTTTTGGTAGAAAAAAATAAGGTATTTCATAATTAACCTGAATTACGATTTTGTGTTATTTTTAATTTATTTCTAAATTTAGTTAGTCTATTATCTTTGAAATTTTTAATACATGTGTATGCCTTATGACCTTAAGTCTAGTTATACTGTTCGCCAATCGATACGTTTTTCGGTCATATTTGCTGCACACAATTGCGAATATTTGATAGAAATTGTCTAAAAATGCGAATTGATTGCATTGTTTTACAAGTTAGGTAAACAAAAAACGGTGAAAGATTTCTGAACGTTGCGCAGCTTTTCTAGTTAATTTCCTTCTAGAACACAATTTATGTCGCAAAGAAAGAGTTTATTTTCGAGTTTGACTTACAAACACATATTAACACGTTAATTTAAATTAAATATGACGTCCTTGGTCGTTTCTTCATATTCCAGAATATGTGTACACTAATATTTCTAAAGATATTCTTTCGAAAAATGTAAGGGTATTTCTAGAGAAAATCTTTATAAAATTCTATAGGAAAACCCAATATTTTTCTTAAGAAAAAGGGGCCAATATTCCGAAATATTCTTTAGGATAATCTAAAGGAATTCTTTAAAAATTTACATTTAAATTTCCTTTAGAAAACCCCAGAAAATTTTCATAAGGGCTGATACTGAGGTGGTTCAAAACGCGGTGAAATCACATTGGGTTTTGGGTAATATTGACCTGATTCCAATGCACGCGGCTCGTAAATTGGTTGCTGAACGTTTACCGGGTAGGGCTGAGGTTGACTGAATTGTCTTCCACTTTCGAAACGTGATGGATGGAATCGTGGAGGCTGGAACTCTGTAGCATTAGGATTCATTCCCTCACGAGTCAAACCCGATTCCTGGTGTTATATTTGCAACTGTAACTCTGCGATTTCAGCAGCCAGCTTCGAAACCGTTTTCTTCAATGAATCCATGGGTTCGTTCGAAGGTTTGCTCGGTCTTGTGATTTCAGGAGTACTAACAGTCGCTCCCTGTGAGGTTCCGTGACAATGGTTGTATGGGCGAAACTCATTCCGTCGTAATTCTTTAAGTGCTTCAAACCGTTTCGCGACGGACAAAGCCTCCTTCAAATCCTTGGGGTTAGACTGAAATACCCGGTCTTGCAGTTCTGGTCTTATTGGCACATTGAGGGTAATTATGGCACTTATGCTATAACATATGTTTTCGGAATCAGGACCTAAAACGCTATCTTATGAAGAACACTCAATTAAAAATTAAATTGTTTCCCTAGCTGACACTATCTCTTTAACGTACGCTCCCTTCTGATTCGGTGTTAACGTATCAAAGGCGTTGAAGGCCCGACCCGTCAAAAATGTAGGGAGATTTCGTCACTTCCGGTCGTCGTCCCATTCGTTCGCTACAGCACACCCCTCAAAGTATTTTACCCATGTTCCGAAATAGCCAAAACCATCGTACTTCTCAGGAGTGGCATAGCAACATCATCTGGATCTGGTTGTCGTCGAGGCATATTTTTCCAGCATTTTATTTTTAGTAGATTGTATTATAGCTTGGTTTGACACGTCCGATCCCACCCTTGCCACCAAAAGGAATAAAATGTATGGTGATTTATAACAAACTAAACTCTTTCACACTGAATACTTTTAGTCATACAACTCAGATTCAACAAAATGTCTTTTCTCATTCCAACCCCTAAATACCACTGACAAATTCCAAACATAAAACACGCGCTCTTTTTCATACGTGGCACATTTTAAAACGCTTTATACTATATTTTCCATTATTTCTTACAATTTTGATAATAAGACCTAAACATTATTTTACAAATCCATATACCTACTTTAATGAAAATTGTAATAGAAAAAACCAAAAACACTTTACGGTTAACAATTCCCGGCTTATAGCTGGTTTCTTACTCGACGGAAAATTAGCAGCGTAAAGTTGAACGTTAGAGGTAATCGAATGGGAATCAATTTTCAGCTCGGCGTTTATTATCATATTTCCGGCATATTTTCCGTCGAGTGTTAAACCAGCTTAAAACGCACACAAAAAACCCTTAACTGTATAGTGAAGCGCATATCTCAAAATATAAAACCAACGTAACCAAATTAATGAAAATGTATTTAAAGCCGATAAGAAAACATGTAAAATAAATTACGAAGTTACGAGTAAAGTAAGCAAAACGAAAAGGGTGCGTTGTATACAACTTGAAATTGTATTCATAAATGACCCTTAACGGTTCAAAAGTACCGATAGACAAAAAACTAACTAAGTGGACTACCCACGGGTTCTACCCTTTAACTCTCTTATCTCTGTTGACTGTGCTAAAACTAGATTTGTTCTTTAAAATTTCATACGTAAAAAATGTAGACTTTAAAAACTATTAATATACTCTTCCGCTTAAACTGAGCTTATAATTTTCAGTAGAGCGTAACAGTTATCGGTGGTTCTGTGGTAGAGCACTAGACTGTCATGCAGGAGGGCTCGGGTTCGAAACCCGACCGATGACTATGACGTATACCGTGAACATTTGCCGGAAACCCTGCCATTGGGACGTTGAGACGTATACCGTAACCATCAGCATTCGGTCCGTCCCAAACGTCAAAGATTCTTTACGTACAATCACAAGCCGGAAAGGAAAATTATAATACACCCAATGACAAAAAAGGTATTTTTTGGAAAAACCTTTTCCCTAATTCTAAGAAACTGCGTACGCAGCGATTCCACTTTGCTCCGAAAATGTGAACGCGTTCGCAGCCCAGACAGACAGACACGGTGATTTAATAACCCCTCCTAGGGGAAATAGTCAACTTGGAGAAGTAAAAAGTTCGTAGCTTCAAATTTGAAGTGTTTATGATAAGTTTCGATACACTGTCTGAAAAGGAGACCTCTAAATAGAAGTTGACTATCTTTGCTTCACCGATATTTTCTTTTTCGAAGAATTCTAGCGGACATTCACGAGCGAGATCGGTTTTGATTGAAGCAACGCTGTAGTTTTCTTTGTCGAAAATGTCTTCGAAATTGACTTCCACTTGAAATAGTGAATTCTTTATTGGAGAAATTAACATTGTGGCCAAATTTGGAGGTTTGATCAGTCGAACCACGATCGTTTTCTAGAAACCAAATAGGTTTTTATAAAATCTTGGTAGGTAATTTGTATTAATATCATTGTCGCTATAGCTGAGGACCATATTTGACTAAAAGTTGACTTAATGTAGTAGCCAATAAAGTCCAGTTCAATCGTAAGGCCCTTACTCAATATAGACTGTTTCTTAACTTCCGCAACGTGAATTTCTTCCATAAGGTTTCAAGGGTTTGAACACCAATCCGCCTTCATTAGTCTTTAGAATTGTGATGTTTGCTTAGCACCAATGTTTGTTCTCACCAAAACAGATAAATTCAAGATTTTTACTCAGGCTATAATTGAATTTACTTTGGATATAATTAAAATTTTGGGCGCGTCACTTATATGATAAGGTTGGTATAATGGTTTTGATATTTTCTAGAGTCATCATAACACCCTGCTTGATGATTTCCAATTGTTGGTGCCACCAGTTGAAAGAAGTTATAAAATAAATGCATTTTTATTTAGTTGCTGTTGCACGTCAATCCTTAAGGTGTATCCGTGCTACCTTTAAAAGTAGAGCTTGGCGGAACAGATATATTTCGGTTAACTGTTTATTTATGGATATTATTCGCGGTTATAAAACGATATAACATGCAAAAAATTAAGTTTTTATTCGGATAATTTTCGGCTATGGATAAAAACAAATAAAATTGATATTTCGTATCCAAACACCGAGCTCAATTTCCTAGGGCCCACCCAAAGACCACTACTTTTCTTAAGAGTAAAATTTGCGTTACTTGCCTTACTATATTTTAGGTCACATAGTTTTCGCCAAAGGGGGTAAGCACATTTTTACCCATTATTCATCCCCTATGCTCACCCCAGTGCAGGACTACCGGGCACTTTCTGGGGTAAGCTCTAACAGACGTCTTTTACCACTAGCATTGCTTTTCACATAGAGTTACCAAGGCCTAACGTTATGATTAATTTAAAATGAGTTTAACAGCTTCTAAAAAAAATTTCAAAGGGTATTTTGATTCCCTTCTTGATAGTGATAAACCTATCTACCAAAAAAAATATCTTAAGTATATCGGATTCGACCCATATGAACAAATTTATCATATTTTAAATGTGACCCTTCAGAATGGCCAAGGGTACAATTTCCAGATATTTCAATGTACCTTTTGCACACTATGAACTCCGTAACATTACAAGAAATGAAAAACCACAAGAGTATGGAGTCACATACATTTCTTACAAGTGGAAATATCTGTAATGTTCTAGTCAAGAATTTGAATGCAGATTTGAAATTGATTTTGGGAAAGGTGTGTATGAACAGTTACAGACTAACTTAGTCTTAATTTCAATTACTTATTGCATATTCATATTCTAGGTAAAACATTTTCAAAAGGCTAATGACGATTATTTATATAATTGGATTGTTGCAAAAGAAAGTGGTGAGGTTGTGACTGCACATTGTTCATGCATGGCTGGCCTCGGAGAGTCATGCTCCCATGTTGGTTTCATGGTATCGTTTAAAATCCCAAATTATGGCGATATCTGAGTTAATACTCCGACCTGGTAAGCCGTCTGTTTGATCTTCGTTAATAATTAAGCCAAAATTTTACGTATTTGGTTTGCCAGCACCTTAGCCCGGTTCTTATAATCGGCATTTTGGAGAGAAAAGGGTTGCCAATTTTGTAGCAGTAAAATAATTGTGGCGATAGAAAAGGAACTCGGAATTGATTCAAGAATTGTGAACGTGCAATATAGATTAAATAATTTATTACCAATTTTAGACCAAAAGTGTTGGTAAAATTCGACCAGAGCCAAGGTCTGCAAACCGTTATTTACGAGAGCGGCTTTACGATGTCGTAAAGTTACGATTTTGTAAATCGAAATCGCGGTGCCGAGACAATTTTTCGGGCTCTCGTAAATGACGAGTCTGGTATTTTTGAATTTGTTTTTGTTTATGCTCCGCCCACTTATTAACCAATGAGAAAGCGTTATTTTGACGCAAAAATTTAAACATTTGTTCGAAGGCTCAACTCTATTTTGAAAGTTACTTATGTTTTTGTGATTTTACACATTTTAAGAAAATAAGTTAGCTGAAAGTAGTTTTTTGAGAAAGAATATGGGGAAAATGAAACCAGGTGAAGAGAGACAACCAAACTTTAGTACAAGAGAACTTCAAGCAATTATTAATGGTTTGGAAGCTAGGCCTGATTTATTGAAAACCTACAAAAGTAGTGAAGATGTGGAGAAGGCCTAGACAGAAATTGCCCACGAAATTGCCTGTGTATATGGGTATGGGCCTCATAAGAACGACAGTAAAAATAAGAGCCAAGTGGACTGATTACAAAAGCACCGTTAAAAAAAGTCCCAAATCCACTTCCAGAATTGACTGAAATGGAGGTGTCCGTTTGCCGTTTAATAAGTGAAGCTGCGTTGTACGGGATTAGAGGAGGAGTTGATAGCTCACAAGTCAGGCACCAGGTTGGTTGTTCGTGCAAAGCTAGTGTTTTCAAATGAAACCACGATAGTCTAATTAATTTTTAATTTTAATGAAAAGCTAGAAAATCATCCACTGTAACAAGTGAAAGTATTTCAGTGCAGCAAGACTCATTGGCACTCCTAACTCTGGGCTATTTCGGGTTACCCCCCTTAATATGCCAGCAAGTGTGGGTGTTGAAGCTATAGATTTTCACTGAAGAGACATGGTAAAATGGGCTAAGATGTAGAATCACAGTTTCATTGGTTAAAGATAATCTTGTTTAGCTTCCCAAATTGATGAGCTTGCAGGAGAAAAGAAGTTTAGAAATATGGAAGAGTTGGTCGCGGATATTGGTACATTTCAATAAGGTCACGTAAAAACTATCAAGTGCTTTACCTTATTTGTACTTTCAAAAACAGATGCAAGCGCAATGGGTAGTGAAAACCCATTTCCTCCACCTAGGCCTACAATTAAACCTAGGGCTCAGTTTCGTGTTTCAAAGGCAAATCTGATACTCGTATCGTTGTTCACATTTTGCCAGAACAATCTGAGTACCGGATTTTCACAGGTTTAAAGCTTGGTTCACATACGTTAGCAACTTTTCCATTTTCTCTGTGTTCTTGCGTTCCACAGCACTACAGAAGGCCGAGTGGGAAATGATAAAACACAGAAAATTTATCCCAGATAACCAAGTTTAAGAATTTTAAAATTAAAAAAAACTTAAACTGGGTTTTAAATTTTAGTGGGAAAGATTTTTAAGTTAAAATGTAAGTACATTATAAAGTAAAAATTGCGTAATTTTGTGTCAAATATTCAGGGTAAAATCTACAAAACTTAAGAGCATTTGAACGATAATAATTGTGGCTTTACCGTGGAATGGGGTTGATTAAGACTTTTGAAAATATTGATAAACTTACCTGACAGTTCAAAAAGAAGTCACAAAAGGCAAACTACCAGACACCCAGAACTTAAGCCTTCTTTAACAGCTGCTAACACCTTAGTCAGTTGTGAATTATCAAGAAAAATTAAATGCTTCAATACTTTCCGAAATGGTAGCCAAACGGTCACAAGATGCCTAACTTGTCATTTCATTTTCCAATCATTTAGAAAATGCAAATAGAATTCTTATTGGCATTCACAACACTCTAGTACCTGTTGAAAATCTTTACATTGGTGTTACATCAATTCCACTTCCTAACCCTAAAACATAAAATCATTGCTATGTCTAATCTTTCAAAATAAAACTGGTGCAAATTATTAATTACTTCAAATATATTATCATCCTTTCATATGCCTTATTTCAATCTATTTATATTTTGTAAACCACTCTATAGACTAAAGGCAAGGGGGAAATTTGAAACGTCATAGGGGAGCTAAATTTCGAGGGGGTGGGCAAAAAATTGCGATCGTACGGCCATCTATGATAGATTCGGTAAACTATTATTCATTTATTTTAGCCATCTAGACCACCATTTTGGTCGCTGAGTATAATTCATTTCGGATCGCTGATTTTGATTTGTTTTTTGAGATGGGTAAAAAACGAAAGCGATGTTGCGTTAACGGTTGTTTGGGAGAAACAGTGTCATCAGAAAACATAAGTTTTTATCGAATCCCGAAAGTTATAGAAGGCCAGGGCGATAAAACAAAACTGGTTTCTGCGGATAGACAACGTCTATGGATCAGTAAGCTAAGGCTTAATTGCTACGATGAAAACCTTCGTATATGTTCAAAACATGTTTCATCAGGTAATCTAATATTAGAACCAATTACCATGTAAAACAATGATTAATATAATTAATTTTAGGGAAACCATCACAGCTGTATGATGAGACACATCCTGACTGGATTCCCAGTCGCTATCTTGAAAGCGATCAATCTAGCTTTGGTCAAGACAACTCTAGCGGAATTGAAGATAAGTAACGATATAGCGTTATAATAAATTCAGGCCACGGGAAATCTAGAGTGTATACTTCAGTTTGATAGCACCCACACTAGAAATTAACGTAAGGCTACCTAGAGCAGTGTTGTCATGCGGCAGCGCAATTTGAATGGACCCTTTACTTATCAATATTAAGAGTATATTGCTATACTTAATATTAATATAGACATTAAATTTAACGAATTAACAGATCTATACTTCCAGTAAAGACTATATAGTTATTCTTCATTTGACTTTTTACTATTTTATTTTTAAATCTTATAAAATAGTAAAAGGTCAAATGAGGGCATTTTATTAATTTTGTTAAATAATTATATCATTGATAAGTAAAGGGGATACACGCATAAACCGCTATGAAAGAGCAAAGCTTGAATACTGCAATACGCCAAAAACTCCAAAGGCTGGAAAGGTTTTAAAGAATAATTTTCCAGTTGCTACATCAACACCAATAACAAAAGACTCCTGCAACGAAGTTGAATACGGAAATGCGTCATTTGATACTATTGTTTCCATTATTAATGAAAATGAACTATCTACCAGTGAAAATGTTTCTTCTATTGAAAACGATCTACGAACATTACCAGAGCATCATACATTTGGAATACAAACAGATATGCGTGAATGCATAAATGCAGATATGTGTACGCAAACTACCCCTAGCACCAAATGTTTCACTATGCAAACCCAACCATGTATGACAGACAGGTACGTCCAAACCAAAACCAACCTCGTGGAATGTTCAACTCAAACTGGAATGAGCTTCGTAGAACATTCAAGCCAAACAGACAGAAACATCGCAAATGGATATTCACAAACAGTGCTATGAGTTTGTCCAAGATTTGAACTTGAAGGAGCCCAAATTGAAGTAGAAGAACTCCAGAAGTCAATTGAAAACCTAAATTTACAGCTGGAACATGCAAATGAAATGTTATGCATCAGCCGAAATCCAATTTTGCAGTTGTCATTGGAAATATAATCTAAAGCTGAGGAAATTGTAAAGTACCAATTCAGTCCATCATATTTTTCAGGGGATAACGAAAAAGTTATTTTCTTCACGGGTCTTGAACGCTTAGAACTCTTAAACATTTTAGTTGAAGAAATTAGCCCTTTCTTATTCAAGAACTCCAAACTAACACCGTTCCAACAGTTTGTTACCGAACTCATTACCTTTACTATAGTTGATTAATTAACGATTGTATTTTTAAATTAATTTAATTTAATAAGACTGGACCTCTTTGTATATCAGATGTATCTGAAAGAGTTTTCCAATAAAAGCCTTTTTATTATTATTATTATTATTTATTTTGACTGTTACTAAACTTCGACTGGCCTCATCAAATAGAGAATTAGCTTATAGGTTCTTTATTTCGGAAAGAACTGTAGGCAGAATTTTTTACAATTGTTTAAACGCGTTATATAACCGCCTGAATAGATTCATCAAGTGGCCATAAAGAGACGAATTACAAGCAACAATGCCAATGTGCTTTAGGGAGAAATTTGGGTCAAAGTGCGCTGTGATCATAGATTGTTTTGAGGTTTTCACAGAGAAACCATCCAGTGTTATATCTCGAGCTAATACTTGGTCCAGCTATAAGCACAATAACACAGTAAAATTTTTAATTGGAATTACACCTCAAGAATCCATAAGCTTTATCTCTAAGGGATGGGGGTAGGGTGTCAGACAAACATTTAACGGAACATTGTGGGTTCTTAGAGAAACTAATTCCGGGAGATTTAATTCTTGCTGATAGAGGGTTTGATATTGATGATTCCGTCGGTTTTTACTGTGCAACTATAAAATACCCCACCTTCACCCATGGTAAAAACAATTATTACCCAATGATGTAAAAAGTACACGTCAATTAGCAAATGTCAGAATTCACGTCGAAAGGGTAATTGGGCAACTACGACAGAAGTATAAAATACTTCATACTAAAGTTCCCGTTGAACTACTACACAGGGCCACAGATGAAAATTTTGCCACAATTGACAAAATTGCTACCGTGTGCTGTGCATTAACAAATCTTACACTATCAGTAGTTTCAGTTGAATAAATAAAAAGTTTAAAACCTTATTTTTTTTAATGTATCTTGAATTTTTGTTTTAAAAACCCTAATTTTTGAAATAGCATAGGAAATTTAAACTTTTAAATTGCACTACAATCACATTTTCATCCTCCTTCTCTTCGATCTGGTTTCTCTATTAACTTTTGCACATTCTGGGCAAAACCATTTTCCTTTTGGTATTAAATTTATCTTTAAGCATTCGATGTGAAACCATTCAATAGAACAATTAAGATTTTCACAACATATCATGTCACCAGATTCTGGTAATTTGCAGTAACACCAGGTTTCACATCTGTTACCTTTGCTAAACCCGATTCCCTTTTGGGGACTAGAATTGGAATCAACAATTTTTTGGCTAGGCAATATAAAATTGTCAGTGACTCTTGCTGTTGGTGGTTCATTCGGAACTTTTGATGGGGTGATAGAATAATTGAAGCTGGAAGTCGATGGTGCATTGACATTTTTAGATGGTGATGAAAAACTGAGTGCAGAGACAATATTCGGTGTTTTAGTTGGCATTCGGTTTTTATCATATTTCTTAGTTGGAGATAAAATATCTGTGGTGGTTGACTTCACCACTTTACTCCCCACGTTTCTTTCTGCCCGGGTTTTCGTTAATGGATGTATCTTTGGTGAAAAAATGTCCAGACAATTCAGGAATAAATGCTTAAAAAAAACTCCTTGGCTTTGTTGTTAGCTATTTTCCAAAAACTTTCCTCTGGATATATTCTCTCAATGTGCAAATCCTTCTTGGTCCATACGCAAAAGTCAACATACACCCTTTCAGTCACAAACAGCTGTGTTTGAATTTGGTAATAGTACGTATGACATTCCAATCACCAGGAATATTTAACTAAGGTTAAGTCTTTAAAAATTTGATAACAGATTTTAAATATAGGCGATATTGATTAAGGCATCAAACTATGATAGCAAAAATTCCTTAATGTCGATATTTGGGTTATGTGTATAAGAAAAACAGAAAGTATTAAATGATACTTTACGTGATCAACTCCCTTCGTTCACCGACTTCAGGGACGCTCATTCGGCTATTTCCCCCGAGCAAAAACCAGCCTAATCTGGCTATGTTAATGGTTAATATATTGAATAATAATAAAAAATAAGGGCCTATAAAGGACTGAAAATGAAGTTAAAAAGGATTAACTTCTAACTGTTTATGAAGTAAAATGGATAAAATAGTGTAAAATAAGTACATACACACTCCACAAAATGACTGAATTTGGAGAGCAGAAGGTTTAAATTTAAATATGTTTTATGTAAAAGGGCACTTCAACTCAATGGCACCTTTACCGCAACAGTCGCAACATACAAACCCATCAGGGGATGCTCCAAGATGAGGATATTTAACATTCAAACAAAGGCCAGAGCTTTCAATTTTAAAATTCCGGTGAGTTTTCATCATAGCATTGTGATAAGCTTTTCGAGCAGTCTCTTCGTTGTGGGTACCCCACTTCATTGCTTCATTTTCAAATTTCTTTTCACTGGGATAACATATTGTAGAAATCAATGAGGCTGAAGGCATGGCAGGATTACTGTGGCAGACTGCTTTGAAATTTGAAGCTGTTATACGCCCAGCCCAAAAACGATGCCACAACTTGTTCTTTGCTTGACTTTTTGTTTCCAATTCTAGTTTTTCTGCTTGCTGAGGAGTAAAACCTACATCTATTTTTTCACAATGCTTAAGTATTTCGTGAAACTGCAAATCAAGTAATTTGTCATCATAGAGCTCAGTTAATACTTTAGGGAATGAATCGTTTATAAATTTTGGCTTATACTTTTCTTGATATTTTCTATCTATACTAAAATAAGAGGTTTTACAGCCAAGGTTAAATATTTGGTCTGCAAGCTTGTAATGTTCATCATTTGTAATTTGAGTGGTAAATTTCTGGACTAGTACGCTACCCTTATGTTTTGATTCAAAACTGTCGTCTAATTCTAATATTTTATCCAATTCATTTTTCCTGTATTTTACAGAAGATAAGTTCATTTCACTTATTGGAGCGTAGCTTGCTTCTTTTCTTAAAGGCACTAACCAATACGCTTTAACTCCGGTGACTGTTGTCCGTTCTCGAAATCTTACTACATAATCCACATAGAATAAAAGTCCTGCAATATGCGAACATGACTCATCGAGCCCAGCCATACAAGTGCAATGACCAGATTCAATTGCCCCATCCTTCTGTGTAATTATTACCCAAGGTTTTAAAGGCGTTTCTCTTAGCCTTTGGGAATGCATTACCTTAAATACAAACATTTTGTTAGGATTTTTACCTGTGTAAGATACTAGACAAAATACTTACAGTGGCTTTAACGAGAACGTAGTTACTACCATCAAAATTCTTCACCATGACATCTCTTACGAATCCACATACAAAAAGGTTATACGCGTTCAAACTTTTATAATTTTTAAATTTTTTCTCAATTAAATAGAGATAAATATCTGCAAAGTTTATGGAGGGCAAATAGCTAAAACTTTCAATATCATTTGGTTCAATTAACTTGCAATCTTTAGCTTTGACTAGATATGGGTCGTTATAAAAAATAAATGATATTTTATCTCTGTATCTACATTTCACGTTAACTCTAAGCTTTCATAATATTCAGAATTAGAAGGATTTACATTAACTACTTTATCCGACATATTCGCGACCAAGATGGCTGCCTCAACTGGCTAGCAAAAAAAGGTACAAGGACAATATAGTTAAAATCACTGCCAGTCCAATGTGACTATAGAGTCTTTGCTTTTAGCAGACGAACTAATGTTTTTTCCCCCAACTGCCTGTACTCTATAAACTCATTGTTCATTATGTACATCTTTCATTTTTCACAGCTGTTATTTTTTAACTCTGATCAGCTGGTTTTTTTCTAATAAGAAGCCTCCATCTACCCACCAGATTTTTTTCGCAAAATAAAAGGCGCCCTTTTTGAATTTTTAATTATTCTAATAAATTACCATGTTTTCTTTTAATATATTTTTTTATTGGCGAAGAGCAATTAATTTACATTGGAAAAAATATTTGAAAGTAATCGACGAATATCATATTATTGAGCCAGTAATAAATAACAAAGAGTAATATCACAAGAGAACAATATCATTGGAGTTATTAGATAAACTAAACTAGAGTTTTTAGTTCCATAATGAGAATCCTTGACCACGTGATTACATTATAAGCAAATTTGTTCTACAAGTATGCCCCCAAGGTTAAATTTAATAGCGGGAAAGGGTGGTTTTAATTTTAAAAATCAAATCATATCGTAGAAAAATGAAATTATTCTTGATGTAAATTTCTTTGTACATTCAAGTTTCCAACCAATTGATTTAAAATTTGATTAGCCCGAGCATGTAATTGAGCATTAGTGAGCTAACATGAGGGATCCTGTTCGCTTGGGCCATGTCGTTCTTCTACCATTGCCTCGGGCATTTCCACACCCTTGTCAAGGTAGAAATTGTACAAGATGAAACAAGCGAATACCATTTTGCAAACCTTATATCTGGGGCAAACAGCAAATTGCCTCCGTAATCACTCAATGATCCTCGATACTGTGGATCTCTCCACCATGTGGCGATGATCATTGGCCGTCACCCACGGTATGCTTCCAGTCGCGTAAAAATGCAAGCAAATGAGTATCTATAGAAAATAACAATGATTAGAAGTGGCAACATATGAGCATTAAAGAGCAACACAAGGTAGGAAAATGTTAAAAGACCAAATTATTTTACACTGTTTTACACTCACAAGGATAGTACCTGAGGTGTTTATTGCCGATTTTGTTCAAAGTCGGACGTAATGTAGACCTTTATGATATATGAAATTTCCCAACAGGAGACGTTGCACTACCCATTTGATTTGCCATGGCAACCGAAAATGTTTTGACCACTTAAAAAAAATAATTTCGACCACATTTAGGTAAATGTCTTCAAGTTTGGGTAAATTAGAACATTTTTGGGGTAAACTTGTAACAAGTTTTGGGTTAAAAAAGGAAAATATCTTATTTTTTGTTTTAAATGGTCCAAAACATTTCCGGTTGCTTTGGAAAATCGAATGGATAGTGCAACGTCTCCTTTTTTGGAAATTTCATATCTCATATAGGTCTACATTACGCCCGACTTTGAACAAAATTGGCGATAAACACCTCGGGTACTCTCCTTGTCAGTTATTTGCCCTATGCAAATTTTTTAACCTCCGATGGTACAGTCCTGATCAAAAGTTTCTGGCCGTTTTGTTTGGCAGTCAATTTGTTTCTATTTTAGGTAGAGAGCCGAGTGAGGGCTTCACGGAAAGAATACCCTCACGGAAATATTATGCCGGTTACGATAATGCGCTACCACTAGTAGGGCACAACCCATACCGGAAATAGTAAAACCCCTCCGAAATGGCGTCACGAACAAATTAGTATAATTTGTCGTGTTTACGCTCGTTCGACGCGTTATCCTATTTAAAAACCAAATCTGGGTTCACTTTTCTAATCGGAATTGTGGTTGAAAAGTTATTGAAGAAATAGTGACGAGACCATTTATTTAATAAATTATAATTATAAATTTTAATAAATGGTCTCGCGCGATATTATTTCAAATATTACTACTTTCACGTTTGCTTTTGTTTCACTTGAAAACCAAATTAGGGTTAATTTTCGTGTTTTACGTCGTCACTATTTCTTCAATAAATTTTCAACCACAATTCCGATTAGAAAAGTGAACCCAGATTTGGTTTTTAAATAGAATAACGCGTCGAACGAGCGTAAACACGACAAATTATACTAATTTGTTCGTGACGCCATTTCGGAGGGGTTTTACTATTTCCGGTATGGGTTGTGCCCTACTAGTGGTAGCGCATTATCGTAACCGGCATAATATTTTCGTGGGGGTATTCTTTCCGTGAAGCCCTCACTCGGCTCTCTACCTAAAATAGAAACAAATTGACTGCCAAACAAAAACGGCCAGAAACTTTTGATCAGGACTGTACATCTCCCAAAAACTGACCCTATACCACGAATTTTCTCTGGTTTGGTTTTGCACCCCTAGCTCACGAAAGGGGTGAGGTAACTTCCTTCCCAGATATTTTCTTCAACCTATGCCCAATCGCTTTTCTTACTCATTTACTACTCAAAAACTAAGCTTAGATAAAATATCAGTTTTGAGTATGAAAGAGTAGGATAAAAATATGTTATCCAAAAGGTTGTACAAAGAGTTAACAAAAGTGTTTGTCATATAACCAGTGTTAAAGCACATAATAGTAGTTAAAAAAATTTGCATAGTGATAAAAAATATATTCCTACCTGGGAAGCTGCAGATACTGGTCTCAATGTTTCATGGTCAAGGTCGGGCCTTGGCTCCTCCAAAAGTTTAATGAGTACCCTTTTTGGAAGTCGATAATGTGCTAAAAACTCTGTCTGACCAAAGGGTCTGGTCTCTCGTGATAAATCCTCTCATTTCCAACTGGTCCAACAACGTTTATTCCACGATTAATTTCCTCAGCTCTTCGCGTCGCGAGCAGAGCGACAAACTCCGCCATTTTTGTTATCAATATTTCGCGTCGTTTACGTCTTTACGAGACCTCCAGAGCACTCGTAACTTTACGAGCGAAAGTCACTCGTAAAGTTACGAGCCTATTGTCTCTGCACACCATTTTCGCGAAAAAAATCGTAAGTTCTTTGGCCACGCCCACTTCCTCGTAAATTTACGAGGATTGTAAAGTTACGAGAGTGAAAAAACGTCTCTGCACCGGGCCCCCTTCAAACCATTTGGTTACTAAAAAGGGTCTAATCAATTATTTTAGACCCTTTTTACTCTTTCATGTTGAATACAATACCTTTAGGGAACGAGCCCTCAGAATAAACCTTTTCCAGTCCTGGTGGTCAAGGTATAAAAAAGTGATGTTCTAACATTTAGTACTTTTGAATACCTATTTAATTCCCTTAAACGGAGAAAAAAATTATATGGACCAATTTCGAGATTAGTATTTGAATACTACGTTATTTATTTTATTCATATTTTCTTTAATATAACTTAATGCGAAGACATTCCAATCACCAGGAATATTTAACTAAGGTTAAGTCTTTAAAAATTTGATAACAGATTTTAAATATAGGCGATATTGATTAAGGCATCAAACTATGATAGCAAAAATTCCTTAATGTCGATATTTAGGTTATGTGTATATAAAAAACAGAAAGTATTAAATGATACTTTACGTGATCAACTCCCTTTGTTCATCGACTTCAGGGACGCTCATTCGGCTATCTCCCCCGAGCAAAAACCAGCCTAATCTGGCTATGTTAATGGTTAATACATAGACATAATAAAGAAATAGACACCTTACGCGGAGTTTGATTTGCCAAAAATATACGGGAGCGATAACTAGCAGACAACCGGTATTTGTTCCGTATTCCTGTGGTACCACGTTTAAGCGACGCCTGTCGATTAGGCGAGAAAATACCAAATCATCACGTGACACGTCACACATGTTCGTGTTTGTAATCTTTTAGGTACTCTGACGTGATTCGCGAATTTTTTGGCTGTGAGAATTTAAAATAAGGTAAATTTTTATTATAATTTTTAAATAAGTCAATTAATTCTTTCAAAACCCAAATAAAAAGCAGCAGATGATCTTATAATTAAAAACAAAAAATTCTAATTGCGAAATGATATTTTGTCAAAGGCTTAAGTAACTATCGGGTTTGTTGTGGTTATGGCTTGTTATGGGAATATTCTGAGATTCTAAATTATAAACAAAAGTAAATGGAATTTTGATGAAAAGGATGATTCTACCTTGGATTAATAATGATTCTACTAAAGGTATGTAGCTATTGTCCTTGAAATAAAATTAGCTTTGACAATTTAAGTCTGATGGCTTGACCCTTCATTTCTAGATTTTTGTCCTTCGCTAATTTGTGGAGTCTGAGCTTGCAATATAAATTAATAACTTTCTTAATGATGATGTTCGATTCCAACTTCAGGATCAAAAATGTTCGTGGTGATCTGGTAAGATGTCCATGCCAACAATATTTCGTAATACAGCAAGTTCTAGCAAGACTACATTTCTTTTAAAATCTTTTTATAACGAAACCTACAACACTTTCTCAATGGACAATTGCTGTAAATCGCGACACATTCAAATCATGATTTAATTTGTAATGATCACTTTTTAGAACGGGATATACAAATTGTAAACGGCAAAAGGTGGGTCACACCAAAAGCCATTCCAACTCTGGTTTGGTTTCCATAGAATTAAAACAAGTAACAAAAGTCTAAATAATTTTTTTATTTAATTTAAAGAAATTACATCCAGTTGAAAGTGAAATAGAAAAAACCGGTGATGCTAACTTCTCACCTTTAAATTTTGACCAAGGATCATTTCGTGTAGGTTTAATTATGTTATTATAATTTGAGTAAGATCTCCTTGGTTTTTAGCCAATTTTGTTTAGTTGTTATGAAGAGATATTCCTCTCTCTATAAAAGAAATGTAGTCTTGCTAGAACTTGCTGTATTACGAAATATTGTTGGCATGGACATCTTACCAGATCACCACGAACATGTTTGATCCTGAAGTTGGAATCGAACATCATCATTAAGAAAGTTATTAATTTATATTGCAAGCTCAGACTCCACAAATTAGCGAAGGACAAAAATCTAGATATGAAGTGTCAAGCCATCAGACTTAAATTGTCAAAGCTAATTTTTTTTCAAGGACAATAGCTACATACCTTTAGTAGAATCATTATTAATCCAAGGTAGAATCATCCTTTTCATCAAAATTCCATTTACTTTTGTTTACAATTTAGAATCTCAGAATATTCCCATAACAAGCCATAACCACAAGTTCCACAACAAACCGGATAGTTACTTAAGCCTTTGACAAAATATCATTTCGCAAATACAATTTTTTGTTTTTAATTATAAGATCATCTGCTGCTTTTTATTTGGGTTTTGAAAGAATTAATTGACTTATTTAAAAATTATAATAAAAATTTACCTTATTTTAAATTATCACAGCCAAAATATTCGCGAATCACGTCAGAGTACCTAAAAGATTACAAACACGAACATGTGTGACGTGTCACGTGATGATTTTGTATTTTCTCGTCTAATCGACAGGCGTCGCTTAAACGTGGTACCACAGGAATACGGAACAAATACCGGCTGTCTGCTAGTTATCGCTCCCGTATTTACCCCCCGTAGAATCTTGGGTCTATTTCTTTATTATGTCTATGGGTTAATATATTGAATAATAATAAAAATAAGGGCCTATAAAGGACTGAAAATGAAGTTAAAAAGGATTAACTTCTTACTGTTTATGAAGTAAAATGGATAAAATAGTGTAAAATAAGTACATACACACTCCACAAAATGACTGAATTTGGGGAGCAGAAGGTTTAAATTTAAATGTTTTATGATAAAACCCTGAATGGTCTTAAATATTGGAAAAAGTTTTAACCACTTTAGAGGTCTAAATTAAAACCTTTATTTTTAACAGTGTATCAAAGGTATGTACTCCGTTATTGACTTTCTTCAACTAAATTTAAATCGCCGATAAGATAGCTTGCCGATAGTCTAGTTTGTTATTTTTCACTCGGTAACAAATAATAGGACTTAGCTCTCCCAAACCCGGTAGATATCACTAAAAATTCTACAGGGTGCAAGAAACCCGGGAATAACGGCAAAATCACGAATAAACTTTCGGGAAGAACTTTTGGTTAAAAACAGAACTTATGGTGGGTGGCGACGGCAACAAAACCTCGTCATCGGAGTCAAACGCTCAGAAAACCGGGCAACAAACCAAACAAATCGGCGGTGACGGCAACTAAACCTCGTCATCGAACTCAAACACCCAAGAAACACGGCAAAAAATCAAAAAGATGTTTCCAAACGGCCAGGAAACAGGACAGCAAAACAACGCAACGGGCAGCGACGACCACGAATCCTAGTCAACGGACGCAACCGCAGATAATTCGGCACACGACAAGTCAACAACGATTGCCACCAAGCTTTCAAAATTGAAAGCGTCACGAAAACCAGTACGGACGCTAGCGACAAAGCACATCAACAATACGGAGGGCCTGTTGACAAATGCCGAAGCAGATTACGACGATCTCGAGGCAGCACTGGCGATCCTTCAAAAAATGAGGAGGACCTCATACAGTATGATAGCAAAATTGAGGAGCTCATCGACAACGACAAAGAGCTCGATAAAGAAACCACGGAGTCCAAAGAAAAGTACAGGGAGAAGTTGACGGTCCTCGTATTACGACTACAGCGGCGTCTTCACGGTCAGTCAGCGACATCCTCAAATGGGTCATCGGACGGCACTATTATCACTCGTCACGTCGTGGAACCGACGCCTCGGCCAAAAACCAAGCTTCCGAAGTTGGTCATCTGCAAGTTCAACGGAGACATCACTCGTTGGAGCAGTTTCTGGAATCAATACAAAGCGGCCATCCACAAAACGAGGACTTGGAGAAGGTAGAAAAATACAATTATCTTTTATCGTACTTAGAAGGCGAGGCTAAATTAGCTTTAGAAGGGTTATTATTCGAATCAAATCAAACGTATGACGAAGCTATTAAAATTTTAAAAACTAGATTTAAAGATAAGGATTTAGTAATGCATACGCGTATGAATAGATTGTTAGAAATGGAACCGGTCTCTAGCTCACATGATTTTAAATTGTTAAGAAAATTTCATGATAAATGTGAAGTCAATATTAGGAGTTTAAAGTCACTCGGAGTCAATTCTACCGCCCAAGGTACGGGTTTGTGTTCCGCGCTCCTAAAGCGTTTACCCAAAGACATTCGTCTACAATATCGCCGCATCCGTAAAACGTATGGCCATTGGAATGTAGATTTACTTTTAGAATTTGTAAGAGAGGAATTACTAAGTAGAGAAACTTGCGAAATTTTAGAGGCTGGGTCTCAACCCCCTGAACCACGAAATAGTTCAGGGGGTTCAAATAATTTTGGTTATAAAAAACATAGAGAAAGTAGACCACAATCGTCTTCCGCGGCGGCACTTTCGGTGGGAATGAACAACCCTAAGGTTATCCCCCAAGCCCAGAGCGGTAACGTTTACTGCGTATTTGTTTAAGAAAATCACATCACGCTTGGGATTGTGGGTCAAAATTCAGTACGTGCAAAAATTGCCGAAAAAGGCATAATTATGCAATTTGCGAAAACAAGAAGTCGCATAGGGAATCGCCAAAGGTCGATCAAACGAGCGAGGGAGATAGGGTTAGTGTAGGGTCAATAGTATCTACAGCTGCCACGGATGGCGGAGAAACGGTATTGTTACAAACAGCAACGGTATTAGCGAAAAATCAAACGGGGTCGGAAAGTATGTCTGTCAGGAAATAAAACCTCTAAAGAGGAAGTTAGAAACAAGATAAAATTGACTGTGCAAAATCTAGATAATCCCTCCCTCTCTATCGAAATTGTAGCCATAGAGGTTCCTTATTTGTGTAGGGCAGAAGCTAACCAAAAATGTCACGAAGAAGAAAGCTATATAAAAGCTAAAGGTTGGCAATTAGCGGACAAACCGTGTAATCAATTAATAGATAGTACTAGTATGGATGTATTAGTAGGAGATGATTATTACTGGGCTATTGTCACGGGAACCATAGAAAGATTTGGTCCCGCCTTAGTGGCGCTCGTAACAAAATTCGGATGGGCAATACAGGGTAAGTGTCATGGAAAGAGAAATAGTGAGCACTCAAAAGAAATTCTGGGAATTAGAAAGTATCGGGATTAATAGCGAAGATATTAAAACTCCCAGCCACGAGGGGGCGGAAGTCGTCTCTAAATTTAACTCTGAAATCTAAATGCTTAATGACAGGTATCACGTTAATTTCCCTTGGAAGGACGGAAAAAAATGTTACCCAACAACTTAGGGGTCGCCCAAAATAGGCTTAAAAGTTTGATAAGACGGTTTGAAAGGGAGCCAATATTGTACAATGACTACAAAAATGTCATTGATGAACAATTAAAAACGGGAATAGTGGAAGTGGTAGAAAACCCCTCGGATGAGAAACCGGGTAGGTCTTATCTTCCGCATCAACCGGTACAAAGGAAAAGCGGTACCACTAAACTTAGGGTTGTGTTTGACGCGTCATCACACGCGCGGGGGGGGTCCCTTCTCTAAATGATTGTTTGTCATCGGGCCCAAATCTAAACCCCAAACTCTTGACGCTTTTGTTAAAATTTAGGACTCCAACAAACAAAATGTTTGTAGGTACAATGATCCCATCCTCTAGATCAGCGGTTCCCAATTTTATTTTGCTATGGAACCCTAATTTATCCACCTAATTCTGGCGGAACCCCAACTCATTTTTTTACTCATCTTAAACTCTTGACACAAACAAAGATGACTGCGCTGCGAATTCTCGGAAACCCTGTGACCCTTTTACGGAACCCCAGGGTTCCGCGGAACACCTTTTGGGAACCGCTGCTCTAGATACCGCTTACAGACAGCTTCTACAAGCTGCTTCCTAACTTGCATGAAACGATCATAAAAAAACCGAAATGCCCAGAGCATGTTATGTTCGGATATTTTATTTCTGCTTGTCATTGGAATGAAGCTTCAATCCCAAGTAAAAAGGAAAGTGTGTTTCTCTGTCCTTTCGTGGATAGGGAGTGATGGCTTGACTGGATTGGTTCGTTGAGTTGCTACAAATCAGCTGAGAAATGGTGCACGCCACTTTGATTCTGGCCCTTATATTGGTCTGGTCATCATCTGTAATAGTTTCTGCTTTGGTGCTTGACCCTGGGAGCTAGACATTTATCAGGGTCAAAAGATTCACTAACAAGGAGACTACCCGCGGAGTTACACACTGATTTTGTTCAAACTCGGGGGATTGGTAGACCTTCATGTAACTTGAGAAATCCTAAAGGGATTTTATTCAATGGGCACCGGTTTTCCTATGGCAACGAAAAATGTTTTTGACAACATCAAATGGAAATTTTCCCATTGAAAATAACATGGGATTTTAACCGATTCCAAGGGTCCTTCCCCCCCCCCCCTGTGAAAAATTTAAATAAATTGTAAAAATTTTAAAATACCAAAATTGTAAAACATTTATAAAAATTGACGAAAAAAATCAAAATGGATCACATTTTGATCAATTTGAATCAAATGGGTGAAAATGAACCGATATGGCTAAAACTGGAGGAAAAAATACAAACATTGAAAAAAATATTTCAAAATTGATTAAAATAATGTTTTTTCAAAATTCAAAAAAAAATATTAAAATTGAAAAAATATTGATCAAAAACAGTAGTTTTGATCGAAATTCATAGGAAATTTATAAGTTGTGTAAAATTGAATTATTGTATAGATAATTTGCGATTTTTTTAAAAGCAAAGTATTTATTTTGCTCAATTTGATCAAACTTGACCAAAATTGGAAAATAATTTATCTAAATTAGCCCAATTTCAAAGTTTTGAAAAATTATATAAAAATAAACTTAATTCGACCAACTATCTCAAAATTTATGAAATATTTTTTTTCAAAATTGAAAAATGTTAATAACACTGAAAAAATTATCAAAATCAATAGTTTTGATCCAAAACGATCAAAATTGATAGGAATTGATGGAAATTTATTTATATAGATAAATTGCCTTTTAAAATTATTTTCTAAATTTGGAAAATAATAGATCAAAATTAGCAAAAAAAATTTAAATTTTGTAAATACAAATTTAAAAAAATCAGTAGTTTTGATCAAAAACCGCGTTAATTTCCAATCTATATCCATAGTGGTTTTGGTTCTAGAAATTCTAAAATATTAAACCGCATTAATTTCCAATCTATATCCATAGTGGTTTTGGTTCTAAAAGTTCTAAAATATTATTTACTTAAATAATATATAAAAAATAAATGAAATTAATTCAAAATTATTGATATCAAATAAAATTGGGTAAAATCCTTTTAAAAATTAAATATTAGGATTAAATTGGGTAAACCTTTGAAAATAAGTTATTTGTAATAAAATTGGGTGAAATTCATTTAAAATTATTTATATCAAATCAAATTGGGTTAAATTCATGAAATTGGGTGAAATAAATAAATTAAGCTAAAATTGACCCAAATTGGGAAAAAATAGTTTAGAAAATTCGCTAAAATTGAACCAAATTGGGAGAAAAATAAAAAAATACTAAAATTGGATAAAATAAAGAGATTTCGCTGAAAATGACCCAAATTGGGTAAAATGTAGAATAGTCACCCAATGACAGCGATTTGGACGATTTTGGGCTTTTATAGGTAATTTTGCATGCCTAAAATTAAATACGGATGGAAGCGAATAAATTTGGGTAAAACCAATTAATATTAGTTACTTCAAGTAAAATTGGGAAAAATTACTAATTATTTCCAATAAAATTGGGTAAACGCGTAAATAATTTCAATTATACTTGAGTAAACCATCGAATAAGTTACTTTTAATTATATTCACAATTGTTAGTAAAAAATCATGTTGGTTGGTAGAAAACGGAAATGAACCAATTTCTTTCCTACATAGTATTATAGTACTGTATATAAATATGTTTGTGTAAATATAACGTACTCAAAAAGGCAAAATATGAGAAAACAAATGATTAGAAAAACCGAGAAACGTTTAATAACAACGAATAAAACAATTTTGTATTACACTGTTTCTTAAAATAATCAATAGTTTCTTATGTTGAGTTTAAAAATGCATATTGTAATCGAAGCACAAAATATCTCTGCAATGCGTACATTTCATAAACCTATTCTTATCACAATTAGAACGGACATAAGTAAGAGTCTTTTGCATCAAATGAAAAGCACGCTTATTTATCGTGTAAAAAAGTGGTTTTTCACCCGAAAGTCCAGAGGAGAACCAAGAGTATTTGATCAAAGCGTTGAAAATGGGTGCCGAAAATAGGTTGTGTAGTAATGAATGGAATGGTATCATGTTGTTTCTTGTAGTAATTTCGACGGAGCGATTTTCATATGAAAAGTTTAAAGTAACCGTGCACTATAGAGGCTGGCAAATCGAGCTTGTTTTTTCAGGAATCAACTAATTTATTTCACATTTAGGATTACCATTACACCAAAACGTTTATCATAAATCTTTTGAAGAAAATATTCCACGTGGGAGGTTGATAATTTTCCCGATACACAACAAGTTAGCGCTACGTAAAGCGATAAAGGAAAAGTCCAGGTTGGGTAAAACTTGGGTCTATTTGAAAGATCATGTTTAAATATACTCAAAAATATCAATCGTAAAATGGTATCTTTTTAATGACGAGAAATTAATTTCTAAACGAGCGCAATTTACCCGCCAAGCGAGCTGCCATTTTCTTTCACCTTCCCTCCGCGGAGCGAGGGCGCAGGGAACAGAGCGCTGTTATAGCGCGAACAGCGCGTGATGAAAGTCCTAAATCCATAGAGATAGAAAAAAAATAGAGGCCCTATTGTATCTGACGAAGTTGACCACGAGTGCTGACCCCCTTTTCGCCAATGTAGCTAGCCATGAGATGGGCAGATTACGTGGCGCCATCGACGCGCGGTGAAATGAAATACATTATACCTTTTTGAAAATCAACTGTCATTTGATGCAAACAAAGAAAGGATAGATGGCGCTGCAAATTCTGCCCATCTCCGCTTTCATAAATGCGTGGGGGGAGATGAATTTTCCCGGTCAAAAACAGGGGTGCCTTAACGCGGTAATCTTCCCTCTATTTATTTTCTATCTCTATGGCTTACACGTCACCGCGAAACAAAATGGCAGATCACTTAGCGGGTAAATTTGGCTCGTTTAAAAATTAATTTCTCGTCATTAAAAAAAGATTTTACGACTGATATTTTTGAGTTTATTTAAACATGATCATTCAAATAAATCCAAATCTTACCCAACCTGATCTTTCCCTTTAAAAAACTAGCTACAAATAAGAAATATATGAACAATTTTATTTTTTTATATATATTCAATTAAATATATACGTTACATGTACTTTTTAACAATAAATATCTATATACGAAAATAGCGATTATCAATTATATTTAAAAGCACTTGTTATCTTCTAATATGTAAGATATCATTATTAAAATAGCGTATATTGTAGGTATTCGGAGCCTGACTCCTAGCTTTAATAGACTTCTCAATACCGCCATCGTTTCAGACATCTTTCATTTTACTGGAGGGGGAAGACATTTTCTTGAGTTTACCCTTCCGATGGTGGCAGGTGCTACAGCGTCTAGCCAATGAGAAATGTACACGCGAAAATGGGCGTCGTTCTCCTTATGTGGGGTGTGGTTGTTGTTTCAGGCTTGATTGCCAGAACTTTAATATCATTTCTGGCAGTAAAATGAATAACTGTCGGTAGCACAAACTCTATATTAAAATTATTTTACGGTTACTCAAACAATGCATCGCGATGATGAGTTGGCGAGCGAGTACTTGCCATATTTTAACAAACATTTAGATGGCGCTAGTAGTCTGATCCCTGTAAGTTAACTTCGTCCTGAGCTGCGGGTGTAATACTCTTATAGGCGCCCAGTAGCTACAATCAGATTAATTTTATTTTACATTGTGATTTGTTTATTTCGAATATTAATATATAAAATTCGATTAAATATTATTTATTTTTAGTATTCATACCTTTCGCTAATGATACAATAAAATACATTTTTTCCTAAATAATATATAATTAAGTTTATTTGTTTCGAGTAATAGTATTAATATAACTAAATCCATTTAGAAAGGAATATAATTTAAGTTTTCTCCTAGGTCCATTCCGGACCACAAAAGCAAAAGTTAGAAATACATTTGGAAATATAGTAATCATTGATTGATCTACAATAATGGTTCGAATGTTCGCAATCTTTTTTGCTTTGACATTGACAACGGCATTTATTTCCGGCAGTCGACCCTGGTGTTGGAACACAGAGGAGCTTATTCTTTCCAACGCATGGATTATCTTTATGGCATACCGCGTTTAGGTTTTTCCAGCCACAACCTACAAAAAAAAGGGAAAATAAAAGACATTAGGTGAATAGTCGTTGTTAAAAGACCAAAACCTTGCTATGAAGATCGGAAAAATTCGTGGATGCGCTGTGGAAACTGCGCTTCCAATAGCGTGCTTACCGTTTTATGCACTTGGAAAGCCCAGGGGAGGGGGGATGCACTGGGGGGTAATTTCATCGGCTGTCCAATGAAAAAATTGCATTTCGAGACACGCGACCCTCAATTTCCCTGCCAAAATGGACGATAAATTTAGCTCTGATATTCTATGGAACAATAAATTCGATATTATTTTAACATAATTATATTTTCTGTACATTATTTAGTTGTTTTATATTATTTATTACCGAGAGTTTATTCCGTTCATTTATGGCTTGCCATTGTATTAGTATAACATTGCCTGAGAATAATACCATTGTAATTCTGCTTTGACAATATTTATAATTGAAGCTATTTTATTAATCATAGCCAAAGATACAGGGTGCTATAAATTGATCGCCCCAGGCATATAACTCAAAACCATATTACCAAGAAATGTGAAATTTTCCGGATGTACACCATCGGGAAAGGTCGTTGTTTTTTTTTTTAAACTTTCAGCAAAAACGTGACATTGTTCACGGTTTTGGAATCTCTACAAGTTGTAGAGCATACTCGATCACCTTAAATGAAATTTTTTTGGTTGGAATAGGTCAATTGGACACTGAGATATTAGGTTGTGAAAAATAACAAGTTGGTAGTAGGTGGCCTGAGCCTCTTCACAATTAGTTTAAAAAGAAACCTATCTTAGTGGAAATGTTTGTATGACTGCTAAAATTGAACGTTTTTTTAATAATTGTTTTTATTGGTAATTAATTTTGAGATAAAAAAACTATTTCCGAAAGTATTACGAAATTTACAACAGACGCAGGCTATAAGAAGTCTACAAAAATGTAATTTAGGCCAACGGAATTTCCCAAAGCTTTGGTGTGCATTTGCACGTCGTTTCCTTTTAAGTATTTATAAAATCATAATCTCTCGTACTTCGGTCATTTTGTAAGCCTCGATATCGCCGTGAACAGAGGTCCAAGATGGTAGAATTTTACTACGACGATGGTCATCAAAACGCACGTCTAGTAAGTCAGTTATTTCAAATGATCTATCCTAACAGTCGACCAGATCACCACAATATTATCCGTGCTGTTTGTTACTTCGAAGGCGATGGCAAAGTTAATCCCGGATACCGATCATACCGTCGACGGGGACATTATAACATTAATATATAATTTTGAGATAGTTGGTCGAATTTAGTTTATTTTTATATAATTTTTACAAAACTTTAAAATTGGACTAATTTATATCTATTATTTTCCAATTTTGGTCAAGTTTAATCAAATTGACCTAATTAGTACTTTGTTTTTCAAAAAATCGCAATTAATCTATACATTAATCCAATTTTACACAACTTAAAAATTTCCGTCAATTCCTATGAATTTTGATCGAAACTACTGTTTTTGATCAATATTTATTCAATTTTATATTTTTTTTTTCAATTTTGAAAAAAAACATTACTTTAATCAATTTTTGTATTTTTTAAATTTTTTTCTCGCATTTTTTCCAATTTTAGCCATATCGATTCATTTTCACCCTTTTGGTTCAAAAATAGTATGACAAGACTATAGAAATGTTTAAATAAGATAAACATTCCAAGAAATTGGGATTCATTTCACACCGTTCTAACACCATTTACACTCAATTTGATAAGTCCAACCCAGATTTAACACATTAACCAAACAATTAAACCGGTTTTATGCACTCTCCACAGTTTGTGAAACAATAAATACAATAAAATGTAAACGCACTTTTAATCAGTTATGACGCATCTTTTAAGCGTAAATACGCCCTTTATTAAGAGTGAAATCACTAGGGATGCAACGGATAACCGGAACCGGAACCGGAACCGAGAAGAACCGAGTAAATTCTAGGAACCGGAACCGAAACCGGAACCGATAATATAAAAATTTGATAACCGTATTTGTAAAAAAATGATAACCGGAACCGAGATTTTCATGGTTTTAAACGGTTTTTAAACGTTTCTATAACTTTATTTACCAACACTTAGCGCATGTTGAAATTTAGTAATTAAACTTCCTAATTTACTATTAGTTTTTCATATAAGCTCATCTTTATCCTATATCAGATAACTCTATGCGGGTTTCTACGTAACTGTCAACTGACACACCCTTCCGTATTCTCAATTGAAAATGGGCTCGTCCTCCAAATGTTTGCTTTAAAAACTGGCCTAATCCGGAAATCCGCCATAGTTTTAGTTTTAATTTCTTCAGTCGGAAAACTTGACACAATTTCACAAATGTAGAAAAGACCGCAAAAAATATTTGTCGTCTACTGCTACTAGTGTGCCTTCCGAGCAATTATTTAGTGGGGCAATGGGCAAGCATAAGTTTTGATCCCCTTCGGAACCGACTTAGAGGAGAAACGGCAGAAAGCCAGTGGCGTAAATAACGCCCCGGCAGACTTCGCAATGCGGGGGGGGCTTCCATCGAGGGAACCCCAAATTGCCTATGGGACTTCGTACAGTCCAACCTCGTGAGGCCTCGTCTAATTTTTACTCTTGTCAGCTCAAGTTAATGTTTTACTTGCTTCAAATATTTCTTTATGTTTCAACAGGCGCGCCCAAAACTTTATAAATACAACCACAATAACCGTCACATAAATATCCAAACAACGTACATAATGAAAGTAACATACTGAAGTTTGAAAGGTATCGAGACACGTGTTTTATAGCAGATCATTAAACCTTGTAAATTAATAACTAAGTTGTGTTTCTGAATTTAAAGTTTTTAAGCTAAGGCTCATTCGTTTGCATAATATAATCGCTGGCCTGGGTAATTTTTGTTTAGAAAATCTAAAATTTCAACTTATGGATTTGCTTACAATCACAAATGACAATGCTTATTGAACGAAATAATATGGACTCCATTTAGAACGACATACTCAACTGAAATCAAAACGAGTCATAGAAATCCCGTCTTTATATTTTAAAATGAAATGAGGCCAGGGCGTAGGAACCAGGCGGGCAATGCTCCTCCCTAGAATTTTGCTGGGAGGGACAACTCATGTTATTGCCCCTTCAACTTTTTCGTCAGTTGAAATCTTCAAAAGCTCAAATTCTCAATTTAAAAGCATATAAAGCTTATAGAAGCTCAACTGTGTCTTTTCCCGCCAATTTACTCCAGACTTCCAAGTTCTACCAGAACCTTTGCTTTTAATGCTCCAGACGCTGATTGCCGTGATTTATCTTAATCGTTTCACTTACAAGGAGATATCCCGAAATGTAACCCACCGTTATTGTTCAAACTCGAGGGATTGGTAGACCTTCATGTAATTTGAAAAATCCTAAAGGGAATTTATTCAATGGGCAACCGTTTTTCCATGGCAACGAAAAATGTTTTTGACAACAACAAATGGAAATTTTCCCATTGAAAATAACATGGGAAGAAATTTCGAAATTTCGAAAATGCCAAAAATAGAAAAAATAGATAAAAATTTATAAAAAAACCATCAAAATTGATCAACTGTTGATCAATTTGAGGTCAAAATCCCATGTAATTTTCAATGGGAAAATTTAATATTTTGTGTTGTGATAAACATTTTTCGTTGCTATGGCAAAACGGGTACCCATTGAATAAAATACCTTATGGATTTTTCAAGTTACGTGAAGGCTTACCAATCCCCCGAGTTTGAACAGAATCGGTGGGTTACACTTCGGGATGTCTCCTTGTTAGGGCTTAAAGCCATTTCTTTTATATATTTAACATGCAAGTACGTGTTAAATCTAATTGTAGAAGGCGATACATGTTCGCCCTAACTCTTAATGGCGATCATCGCGACTCGGCCTTAATGATTATAAAGGACCCCAAAAAGAGTTTCGCGGGAGGACCGCGAACCCATAGCTACGTCACTGAGAAAGCTACTATTTTTAAAATATAATTTATAAAAAACAAATTTTATATTCTAAATAATTAAATGTGGTGGATTTTATTTATCTTTAACTTCATTTGAATTGCTTGTGTATTTAAATTTAATTAATACTAAACACACTGGAACCGTATAGGAACCGTTTATGAACCGGAACCGATCGGTTCTAAATTTTGAGAACCGGAACCGAAACCGGAACCGATAAATTAAAATTTTAAGAACCGGAACCGTAACCGGAACCGATAAAGCAAAAATTTAGGAACCGGAACCGGATCCGGAACCGAGATAGTTAAAAAAAAAGTGGAACCGTTGCATCCCTAGAAATCACACCGTTAAAAGTGTTAATATGCCCTTTTTGGAGCTAATCACACCTTTAAAAGTGTTAATACGCCCTTTTTAGAGTTAAATCACACCTTTAAAAGTGTTAATACGCCCTTTTTAGAGTTAATCACACCTTTAAAAGTGTTAATACGCCCTTTTTAGAGTTAAATCACACCTTTACAAGTGTTAATACGCCCTTTTTAGAGTTAAATCACACCTTTAAAAGTGTTAATACGCCCTTTTGTTAGAGTTAAATCACACCTTTAAAAGTGTTAATACGCCTTTTTGTTAGAGTTAAATCACACCTTTAAAAGTGTTAATACGCCCTTTTTAGAGTTAAATCACACCGTTAAAAGTGTTAATACGCCCTTTTTAGAGTTAAATCACACCTTTAAAAGTGTTAATACGCCCTTTTGTTAGAGTTCAATCACACCTTTGAAAGTGTTCATACGCCCTTTTGTTAGAGTTAAATCTAACCTTTAAAAGTGTTAATACGCCATTTTGTTAGAGTTAAATCTAACCTTTAAAAGTGTTCATACGCCATTTTGTTAGAGTTAAATCACACCTTTAAAAGTGTTAATACGCCCTTTTGTTAGAGTTCAATCACACCTTTAAAAGTGTTCATACGCCCTTTTGTTAGAGTTAAATCTAACCTTTAAAAGTGTTAATACGCCCTTTTGTTAGAGTTAAATCTAACCTTTAAAAGTGTTCATACGCCCTTTTGTTAGAGTTAAATCTAACCTTTAAAAGTGTTAATACGCCATTTTGTTAGAGTTAAATCTAACCTTTAAAAGTGTTCATACGCCCTTTTGTTAGAGTTAAATCTAACCTTTAAAAGTGTTAATACGCCATTTTGTTAGAGTTAAATCTAACCTTTAAAAGTGTTAATACGCCATTTTGTTAGAGTTAAATCTAACCTTTAAAAGTGTTAATACGCCCTTTTGTTAGAGTTAAATCTAACCTTTAAAAGTGTTAATACGCCCTTTTGTTAGAGTTAAATCTAACCTTTAAAAGTGTTCATACGCCCTTTTGTTAGAGTTAAATCTAACCTTTAAAAGTGTTAATACGCCATTTTGTTAGAGTTAAATCTAACCTTTAAAAGTGTTCATACGCCCTTTTGTTAGAGTTAAATCTAACCTTTAAAAGTGTTAATACGCCATTTTGTTAGAGTTAAATCTAACCTTTAAAAGTGTTAATACGCCCTTTTGTTAGAATTAAATCTAACCTTAAAAAGTGTTAATTTGCCCTTTTGTAAGAGTTAAATCACACCTTTAAAAGTGTTAATACGCCATTTTTAATAGTAAAATCACACCTTTAAAAGTGTTAATACGCCATTTTTAATAGTGAAATCACACCTTTAAAAGTGTTAATACGCCATTTTTAATAGTGAAATCACACCTTTAAAAGTGTTAATACGCCATTTTTAATAGTTAAATAACAATATTAAATCTACAACGCCTGGGCCAATAAAATAATCCATAATCCCGAATTTCACCATCGCGCAAAGTATATCAACATCCGTGAATTCTATGTAACAGGGCTGGTCCGAGATCATCAGCCATTACGCCTTAAGTATAATTTTCATCGAGGGTGATCACTTAAGAAAAATGCGATGAAGGCATTTTTTGTTCTTAAGCTATCAATAATCAGTAGTGTTTTAGGTATATACCTATTAGCGCAGTTGCCGTTAGCGAAGTTCCCATTTGCGCAGTTCCCATTTGCGCGGTTTCCCAAAAGCGCATTGTACCAAAAGCGCGGCTCCCAAAAGCGCAGTTCCCAATAGCGCGGTTACCCAATAGCGCGGCTCCCAATAGCGCGGTTACCCAATAGCGCGGCTCCCAAAAGCGCAGTTCCCAATAGCGCGGTTACCCAATAGCGCGGCTCCCAAAAGCGCAGTTCCCAATAGCGCGGTTACCCAATAGCGCGGTTTCCCAATAGCGCGGTTTCCCAAAAGCGCGGTTTCGATTATTACGTATATGTATATAAAAATTAATGAAAATAAACCAAAGGAAATTTACAGGAGGTTCCAACCATCCATGGTCTCAAGGTACAGCTTCCGAGTGCTGTTTAGGAAATCCGAGTATGAATCTCCGTTGGGGAAAGTATGTTCAAAAATATATTTCGATAATTTCGATTAATTATCCAAATTTCAGTGTATATAACTTTGAATATGGAATGACTAGGTTAGGTTAGGTGTGTAAAGTTTATTTTTGGGAATAAAATAAGGGATTAAACTTGAAATTTTTTACTCTTTGTTTTTTAACTGTGGCGGTGGAAAACCACATGAGGCCCCACGCTTTCGAGAAAGTGCGCAAACGGGAAAGTGCGCAAACAGGAAACCGCGCTTTTGGGAAACCGCGCTATTGGGAACTGCGCAAATGGGAACCTTGCTTTTGGGAAGGCGCGCAAATGGGAACTGCGCAAGTGGGCATAAAGCGTTTTTTATACATATTTTATCTCTCTGTCATTTTGTTTTTTAGCAGATAAGAATACTTTTTGTCGCGCTTGGTTTTCGGTATAAAACACCCGGGCACTATTGCTCTTTGTCGCAGTTAAAATAACGTCTTAGGCGAAGCATGTTCATTGTGGCGTTGTTTTAGTTATACTTAACGTTTATGTAAATTGTCTGCATAATTTTACCGTTGCGCCCAGTTTGTCGTGATGTGATCTGCAACACTGTTTTCAATCGTTTTTTAATTCATAAAAGGTTTTAAGAGCACTTCACAAATGACATAGTAACACCATTAAAATTGTTATTGAGCTCTTGTAGGTGGAATGTACCTATGAAAAAGCATTTTAACACCTACATGTATATCGGTGTTATTTATCTCTTACCAAGTGTAATTTCACTGTTTAAAAGTGTGATTTTACTCTTTTAAAGAACGTTTTTACACCTCTAGAGTTGTGATTAAACTCTCATCAGGTACAATTTTTATATTTTAAAGTGCGTATTTACACCTTTAAGAGTGTTTTTTTATTCTTTAAAATGGCTTATTTACACCTCTAAAGGTTACCTCTAACTCCTTCACGGGTGTGACTTTACTCTTGAAATGGGAGTATTAACACCTTTAAAGGTTTGATTTAACGCTTACAAGGTGCAAAATGACTATTTAAAGGTGTGTTATTACAGGGGTATTGGAAATATTTTGTGTCACAAACAAAGAATGATAAAACAGTGTTTAAATAGTGTGGAAAAGGACTTTTAAATCTCATTTTTGACACCTTTTTTTTAAGACAAAAATCTTGAAGGTGTTAATACGGGGTTTGATTTGTGTAATAAAACGCCCCTACACTCTAAGAAATTACCGTAACTGAACAGTAATTCCATGGTTAAATTAACAGTAATACGATTGTTTCAAATTGTGCCGTTAAATAAACGGTCAAATTAATGTTGTGCTATTTAACAGTAATCTGACATTGAAAATTACGGTGAAATGAAACTTCAATTTTTTACTGTTACATTAACTGTCAAATTAATGTTGTCATATTTAACAGTAATCTAATATTAAAAATAACGGTGAATTAGACCTTGCTTTTCTTTACCGTTAAATTAACGCTCAAATTAATGTTGTGCTATTTAACAGTAATCTGACATTGAAAATTACGGTGAATTAAATTTAACCGTTAACTTAACAGTAAAATGATTGTTATACCACTTAACACTAATTTGACATTTAAAATTACGGTGAAATGAATGTGGAAATTTTTACCGTTAAATTTATGGTGATATTAATGTTACGCTACTTAACGGTAATCCAACATTTAAAATGATTGTGAAATGAAACTTGCATTTTTACCTTTAAATTAAGGGACAAATGAATGTTATGCTACGTAACGGTAATCTAACATTTAAAATTATGGTGAAACGAAATTTGAATTTTTTTCCGTTAAATTAACGGTCAAATTATGTTATGCTACTTAACTGTAATCTGACATTTAATATTAGGTTGAAATTAATCAATAACATTTAAACGTTAAATTAACGGTCAAAGTAATGATAATTTTACATTTTTAATTTCGGTGAAATGAAACTTGGATCTTTACCGTAAATTTAACGGTAAAACTAATGTTATGCGACTTAACGGCAATCTGACATTTAAAACGAAACTTTACCGTTGTTTTTTTACTCAAATAAAAAAATTAACAGTTTTTCGTGTGGAGAGGCGAAAGTTTTTTCATTTTCGGGCTCAACGTATATGGCTGCCATATTTACTACTTTGGAAATTTCTCGGTCTTTTAGCGAATCTTCCTTGCGGAAACAGAACTCTAGTTAACTCTTGCCAAGGATTCTATATTTTAACAAATGGAATATACGAAGAATACATAATTTTGAACATGAAACAAATTATAAATCGAACTGGAGCAGCCCATAGACATAATAAAGAAATAGACAGATTCTTCGGGCGGTTAGACAATCATTTCTTCCTAGGGTACTATGCCTGTCGAGTGGGTGATAAAATCAAAAAATTCACACGTGTTCATGTTTGTAATTTTTTAGGGACTCTCACATGGTTCGCGAATATTTCGCCGTGGTGGAGCTTTAAAATTGTTTTTCACGAGCGCGAGTCATAATGTTATTTTCTTTACGAGCGTAAAAACGTTTGTACGTCTCAAAGCTGAGAAACGCGTCGTTACGGCCACTAGTGGAAAACAAGTATATGGAAGTGGAACAGAACACTAACCAGTTATTGCTCCCGTATATTTTAGGCGAATCACATTCCGTGTAAGGTATCTATTTCTTTTTTATATAATTGGAGCAGCTACAGAAAGCTTATAAACTGACCGTAGACAGTGTTGCCAATGTGTGGGATTTTTAACTTTTTTTTTGCTGTGAGGGCTAAAGAGATTTTTAGGCGAAAATTATTGATTTTGTAGTATTTTTTTGAACGTTAAAGGTTTTCACATTTTTTTTTTGAGAAAAACCACTATCTCAAAAAAATTTATCTAGTCAATCTATTTATGTATTGTATAATGCCTTAAGAGTTTTGTATTTTGTAAGAATTTTTTGTAATTCATGATTCATCTATTACTTGCCCTCGCTAGCGTATGAAAGATATGTTTTCGCTGAGTTTTGGGAGAGGGCGTGGCTAAAAGGTTTGGTTTGGCTGAAAATTTTAAAACTGAAAGCGTAAGGCAGCGTTTCCAGACCAAAACCTCGGTCACACTTACACCTCGAAATCGTTTTGAAGCGCTTTGTTACTGGTTTTCAACGCGTTCACACTTGCCAGAAACAGCTTTAGAGTGTTTCAGAGCGGTTTCCAGGTGTTCGTGTGAACACTCGTTTTCGAGGTTTTCTATAATTTTAACTGTATACTATATTCCGCCAGGACAGGGCCGCGGTAAAATAAGAATTCAGGCAGTTTTCTTGGGGCCCGGGGCAAAATTTTTACTCGCGGGCGCTTCGTTTTGCACCCTCCCTTGAGATTTAAAATCCTCTTTAAAATCTTTCTGATTTGCACCCCCCTTGAACTTTTTCGGTGGACCCCTACAGATGTGGGCCCCCTACCAGTCCCTCATGGGCCCTTTTTAGCCGGACCCTGGGGATTTTGCCCCTCTGCCCCCCGTTACTAGAAGTATCTCTATGATTTCGGAAGACACCAAACCCGGGTACCTCCAGTCTGCCCCATAGAAATGAGAAGGTAACTTGAACGATTTCGATGTAACGGCGGACGAGTAAGTCTCGTTTAATTTATTTGCACGGGAAAGAATTGTAGATCCCTCCTACAAAAATCGGCACGATTTTCCTAAAATTTTCGCCCAAATCGGAAGCAGTCGTTATACAAATTATAAGTACACCACACAGGTGATATTAATTTTTTTGGTAGTTGGGTAAATGAAATAATTGATCTGGCTAAAGTGGAAGTAGCGAGTTGACTATTGTAGTTTTAAGTACACCACACAGGTGTCGTGGGTATTACATTTTTTTTAGGATTTGAGTGAATAGATTACATTTTCCTGGCTAAAGTTCCAGAGTTGAAGTAGTGACTATGTTAGTTTTAAGTATACCACACAGGTGTAGTGGATATTATTGTTTTTGGTAGTTTTTTGAATAATTTTTTCTGACTAAAGTGCCAGAGTGGAAGTGGATATTTTTTTGGGAGTTGGGTGAAAAAATATATTTTTCTGGCTAATTGGGACTCTGTTAGCTTGAAGAACACCACACGGGTGTGGTTGATATTATCAAGGTAGCATAAACTTAAAAATTTCGATGTTAGAAAAAAAAATAAAAAATATATAGGTATGTAAGTCGGGTAAATAACCAGTGGTTAGGGTATTTTTAAATAGGTATTTACCCGGGTATTTACCTCATGCCCGGATTAATACCCAAAACTTGGGTTTTTATGATTGGGGCGTCAGTTAGTATCGGGTCGAGTGGCACTATCTGTTATCCTCCTGGTCTACATCTTTTGCTTTGTTTCGGCTTATTAGGTAGGGCAATTTGGGTAAACTACATTTTTTAAATGCAGTTTTATTTTAGTATTTTATTTCTAGCCTGGGAGTTATTCAAAGATAAAATAAAGGTGTTGTATTCAAATATTTCTGTTAGGAGTACAAACATTCTAATGTCAACAAAATGACAAAGCATATCAGGAAATGTTTTATTGGCCCAAATGAAATGAATAAAATCCTTAATTGCTCATGTTACTGTTAGTGAGCCTGCTAATAAAATAGTCATGATGAAGAGTCTGAGGAGAGCCAGGGGCCGCAGAGACGGATATTTCAAGTGATCGTCCAGAAAATGAATAAATGATATATGTAAAACTTGCAAAAAAAGTAAGAAACAATAATTAAAATTAATATGAGTATAAGTTGGTGTGTTTGTGGGTTTTTCAATTACCGTACTCTTAATTGAATAAATTAAAAAAAATAACAAAGAAATTAATGGTGTTTATAAACACCTTGGTTTTTATGTATTTTGGGTATTTACCTGGGTAAGTACCTAAGGTATTTACCCTGAGTTATAAATACCCGGGTATTTTACATCATATATTGAATAGCTTTCCAATTTTGTATAATTTCACCAAATGATTTTTAATACAATGTTGTACTTCTGAAGTTAATTTACAAACAATACACTTTTAGCTTTAATACGGGTTTGTGCAGAACCTGGAAACTTGGATAAGCCAGGGATCTGTTAAATAGAGGAAGAAAGGTCACGGATAACAGGGATGTTAATAATTTTGTAAAACGTCAGGGATAAGTAAAGGATTTTAGTTAGTCAAGTAAACCACACAATGCCGATAATGTTTCTGTTTCATTAGAATACATTCAGAGGTATCTAAAATATTGTATTATTGTATTAACATGTTTTTCAAATATTGACCAATTTTTACGTCAATAGTCGTTTTATCTAACACTTTGTATTTAGTTTCATGTTATTTTTCCAGGCGTCTCATGGGTATTGACCCTCTCAATGGAGCCAAGGGAATGAAAAATGGTGTAAACAATAAAATTTTAACTTTAAGAAACCGACTTTCAGTTTCTCAAAGAACAGATATCGATGATCCGAAATAGAAAGGTTTATTTACTTATGTCCTATAATTTTCAGATCTCTTTTTTTATATTTGTTACTCTCAATTACCTCGCCTAGAAGAATAAGTGTGTAGTTGTCTTACTTATCTATTGGTATATTTAAATTCTTAGTCATTTGTTACTTTATTGCGCTACTTAATAAGGTAGCTATTTGTAATGATAACAACGTAGTCTAGTAAATTAAAGAATTATGACAAAATGGCAACTTTTTTCAAATAAGAGATCTGGTAATCATGACAAGCCCTTCTGTTACAAATAATAAGGCAATTTTATTTTTGACGACACTCGTGGTTGCAAATATTCAAGATTCCTATTTTTGTTTTAATGTAAAATTACTGCATTAAAGGTTATTTACAGCAGTGTTATTTGGTTTTTTTTACCAAATTAATAGAATATGGTTCATATTTTGAATATATAATTTTGATGTAGTATTAATGTACACCGTAACATTCTGTTAAGTCAACGTACAAAGCATAGGCACGTCACCGGAAATGCACAGGCACGTCACCGGAAATGCACAAGCGTGTCACCGTACAAAGCACAGTCGCCGTAAAATACACAATCGCGTCAGCTTAAAATGCCCAGTCACCTCATCGTTAAATGCACGGTCACCGTATAATGCACAGTCACGTCACCGAACAATGCACAGTCGCCGTAAAATGCACAGTCATGTCACCAAACAATGCACAGTCCCCGTAAAATGCACAGTCGTGTCACCGTACCATGCACAGTCGCCGTAAAATATACAATTGCCTCAGCCTAAAATGCCCAGTCGCTTAATCGTTAAATGCACGGTCACCGTATAATGCACATTTGCGTAACCATACAATGCACAGTCACGTCACCGAATAATGCACAGTCGCCGTAAAATGCACAGTCGTGTCACCGGACCATGCACATTAGCGTAACCGTACAATGCACAGTCACGTCACCGCACAATGAACAAGCGTGTCACCGTACAATGCACAATCTCCTAACCGTACAATTCAAAGTTACGTCACCGTACAATACACAGTCGCGTCACCGTACAATGCACAGTTGTGTCACCGTGCAATGCACAATATCGTCACCGTACAATGCACAGTCGCGTTACCATAAAATAAAGGTTTCAAAAACTGTTACTTAGAAACTCCTTACACAGTAGTATAAATCTCATTGCTACTGTATTTTTACCTCTCCGAGGGGACAAAGTCCCCTAGGAGGGGTTATACAACCGGCGTGTCCGTCTGTGGGTGTGTGTGGCCTGCGAATGCGTTCGCATTTTCGGGGCAAAGGGTAATCACTGCGTACGCAGTCGAACAACCGTTTTAGCAGTTTAAAGGTTGGCAAAACCACCATGTGACGGTAAGCGTTAACGGATAAATTCGCGATTGCGTTGAGTTTTTTTTTTCTCGTTAACGCCCACCGTCGCTACGTTTGTTATTGGTGCGTATTATCCAACTCCTTCTTATCGACTTTTGGGACGGACCGATTGCTGAGTGTTATGGCAACCTCTCAACTTCCAATGGCAGTGTTTCCACCAATTCTTAACGGTATTCGTCATAGTATCAATTTGCGATCGCATCGGGCGGGATTTGAACCCGAGACATCGTGCTTGACAGGCGGACGTTCTACCACAGAGCCACCGACACTTTTTACGCATCATTGAAAATTATACGTTCAGCTCTATCGGAAGCGTATTTAATAGAGTACGGAATTTCGGTTTAATTGAAATAGAATTGAAATTGAAAATATTGCATCGAAGAAATTCTAATTTGGCGTTTTCTCTATTAAAAACAAATGCGCCACCCAGGTTTCGAACCCAGGCCATTCGGCTTGGCTGTCGAGCGCTCTACCACAGAACCACCGATAGCTGCTTAGCTGCACTGAAAATAAGACACTCGTCGTAAGCATAATAGGTAATAATGTCTTTTTTATGAATGAATTTATGAAGGCCTAATCTGGTTTTTTACGAATGAAATTATGTTGATTTAATCTTGTAAATATTTATGAACTAAGTTTATATTAAATTTATAATTTTATAACTAATTTATGAATTAATAATTTAATCTCAAATACGATCACGACGAAGAATCGAACCCAGGTTGTTGTGGTACTGAGCAGATGTTTTACCGCCGAGCTACTGTTTTCTCTGAAAACAAAACACATCACAGGCAAAATATTGAAGTAAAGGAACCGTTATGATACGGCGATTTTTTTATTTTGGTGAACTTGTTTATATTATTATAAATGAATTAAACTCCGTGGTTTCGTCTCAATTATTTTAGTTAAAATTAATATTTTATACCGGGTGGGATTGAACCGGGATTACGTTTTAAGTAAATAACTCTGAATTGCGGTCGTCTCGAGAAATTAAAACCACTAGGGACAATTCTTCCGAGGAGAGGTATATTTTGGCTTGCCAACATGTTAGTTCCACATCGAGATATATATATATATATATATCGAAGTGGGACCATTGCTAAAGCAATCTGACTGTAAAATATACGGTAATTTCTTAGAGTGTAGCAGTGTCAAATTTCGACTAATGAAAAAGTGAATACTGTTAAAACGGTTTGAATCAACACCCCAATTTCTTAGAGTGCATTCTTATAACTATTTCGAATCACTTTAGGGTTAGTTTATTAGCTTTTAAAATCTGGAAAATGAAAATCGGTAATACACATTTACACATTTATTTGTAGAAATTTTTTTTTAGGAAATGCCCAAAACTGTTTAATTAACTATATAATAAGCACATGATGTTTTCTTTGGTTCGTAGGCGCCATTTGGCGATGTATCGTTTTTCATCATTTTGGATTCGAACTGTCGATGGGCTTTACTTTCTCTCTACAGGTCACGTGTTTTCATTTACTAGAGAACGGTCTATATCCCCGGGTCCTGGCAGTAAAGGGCCCATGTGGTACTGATTGGGGCTCTATAGGTCAAGGAAAACGTTAGTGGCACCCGGGGTCTAAAATATTTGCCCGGGGCCCAAAAAAACTTATCTCGGCTCTGGCGGTAGTTTAAAGAGGTTCATGGGGCTCCTTATAGGAGTACACCGATATTTTTAGAGGTACACGGTACACGACGTTGAAGGGGTCAGCTAGGTTACTGATATGAGTACGAGTTCTAAAGCAGTCTAAAAGGTTTCTAGGAGGAGTCTATAGGAGTACTTAGAGTATAGGCGTTATACAATCTAATTAACCGGTTCAAAGGGATCAACTGTTTCTCGGTTATTTTTGGAGATACAAAATCTTTAATATATCAGTGATTAAATTTATAGCTTTACTAATTATACGATCAATGCAACTATTTGGGACCCGGTCGGTAGTCGGGCTCCCCAGCTACTTCCTAATAATTATAAATGGCAAATTATAAATATCGTCGTCTTCTTCAATCAAATATTTCTAAGGTTTACTTCGGCACGCACATTTCAAAGCAAACGAGAGCAGATCGCACTACAGGTACACGAAATGAGTGTGAATATGTGTGTACGTGTTTTAAAGGCAAACGCTCATTCGGAAAGTGGTAATATCAAAGTAATTTAAGCTCACAAAAATTGATATTAATCGTTAGAGGTATATTAAAAACCATATCTTTTGTTTCCATTCTGTAACTTTAAAGAAGTAACTTGCAACTCTTTCCTTATTCTCTATGAGTTACTGAAATCAGAAAACGGTTACTTAAATCAGAATGGTAAGTTAGCAAAGTATTAATCATGTATAACGACTAATAGATTTTAAATGTTAATATCTACATAAATAAACCGGTGTGTTTGAATTTCGAAATGTCTTGCTAGAGAGTAGAGAGATGGGCAACGACATTTATTATTATTTGGGATTAGGACTGTTTTCTTGGTATGAGCTGCACAAACTGATAAATATTTCATTGAATATTTTAAGAATATTTAAATAGTTTTGGGCATTTCCTAATTAAATGTGTTATATTATTTTATATGTATCACCGGTTTTCATTTTCCAGATTTTAAAAGCTAACAATCTTACCCTAAAGCGATTCGAAATAGTTATACAAATGCTATCAACAAGGTGAGCATTTACCAGACGGCCAATTTCCAAGATGGTGGACGGAATAACCGTCAGATACCTTTAAGATTTTGTAATAGTGTTCTCAGCGTCATACACAAAACATATACCAAATTTGAAAACAATCGGACTATACCATTCAGTTTTGAAGGCCAAATTCGGCATTGCATTCCGCCATTTGCCAAGATGGCGGACGAAATAACGGTCGCAGATCCTTTGCATTTGTAATTATGTTCACACAGGCTTAATTAAACTATATCCCAATTTTAAATCATATTGAAACATATAGTGGAAAGTCACGTGGAAAACCTTTTTGGCTGCCATTTTCCAAGATGGCTGCAAAAGTAACGGTTGTACACCAAAAAAAATTACAATACTATTCAGAAAGCCCTAAATGTATATTGTATCAATTTTTAACATTTCTGGACACTTTCATTAAATTTATGACGTCAGGCGTGCTTGGCCGCCATTTTCCAAGATGGCGTCGGAAGCTCACGCTCTAGAGGTGGGGACTTTTAGTATATTGTTTGGGTCAAAAACTACCTATGTACCAATTTTCATCTTTATGGGAAAATGTTCCGGGTCAAGCCCTTTTTTAGTCTATCTGTCCTTTGCTAATAGCACGATGCGTGATAATGAATATCCGCAGCCTGGGCATCTTCAGCATTGCTTGCAGTATTCAGCCGTACATGCACTACCCAATTCTGAGATTGCAGCGCCCATTCGAACAGATTTTTGCCGCAATTAGCACTACTAACACGATATATTTGCTCATCACCTTTCCCTTCGTACTTCTCACTGTAGACACGCTGGGCTTTTTCACGATCGAGGGTTGTTTTATAACTCAATCGCATTTTTTGGGACACACTGCAGCTTCTACATTAGCCGAATCCATATATCTCCTCTTAAGTTGTCGTTGCAGCATACCAGACTGAAAAAGCACCCGGCATCCATTATGGTATGTTGCCTTATTTGTCTTCATTGTGTTCGCAATCCCAGAACCATCATCTAAATACTCCACGTTCACGTCAAGAGGGCATAGGCTCCTCATTATCAACAAAGTTTTTCAGATCTACTTCTAGTACTTCATATGCTTTGTGGTGACACTCTTTCTTATATGGACATCGTAAGTCTTTTCGGGTATCTTGCTGGCACAAGCAACACAAAGTCCAATTTGTCATGTTTCTCTTATTATCAGTAGTATTTCCGAAACTCATGTTTATGTTGACATGGAAAAACACACTTTACAGAACCTATAAACTGGGGGGGGGGAATTTGCATTATATATTATAGTGGTTTTATGGTATTATAATACTCAATTATTATTTATTATATATTACAAATTATTATATTATTATTCTTATTATTGTATACTATACTGGTATTATGGTATTAAATTACTCAATCATATATTATGATCATATATTACTCAAGGTTTTGTGTCTAATAGAAACCTATCTTTTAAAAATACCAATACGGATGGTGGCCATATTGGATTTAAGCAAACAGAGGTCGCGCAAAAGTTGCTGGCGATGGTTTCGTAAAACCTTAAGACAAAGTTCACGATTCTTATGAATTTTCAATAATTCCAACCCAGCTAATAGTAGTGCCGAAATTTCTTTTTGTTCTTCTACATGTGGCAGGAAATATTTAATTTACTTTGGATGTATTTAAAATTTTGGGCGTGCCACTTATATGACGAGGTTGGTATAATGGTTTTGATATTTCCTAGAGTCATCATAACATCCTGCTTGATGTGTTCCAATTGTGGGTGCCACCAGTTGAAAGAAGTAGTAAAATGAATGCATAACATTTTTATTTAGTTGCACACGTTAATCCTTAAGGTGTATCCGTGGGTCCTTTCGAAGTAGAGCTCGGCAGAACAGATAAATTTACCCCCAAAATTTCAATTATTTATAAAAATTTCGGTTAACTATTAATTTATGGATATTATTCGCGGGTATTAAACGAATTAATATGCAAAAAATAAGTTTTTATTCGGATCATTTCGGGTTATGGATAAAAACAAATAAAACGGATGTATCTTATCCAAACGCCGAGCTCAATTTCCAAGGGCCTACCCAAAGACCACTACTTTTCTTGAGATAATTGTATTGGTAATAATGGGAGAGTAACTGCGCAGCTGTTTAATTTCATTCTCAAGTAACAAAACAAGAGTTCCAATGAGAGATTAAAAAGACAAGAAGACAAGGGATCTCCTTGGCTGATATCTTTCTGGGTGTTATTGAACTTTACACAGGCTTTGACAAAATTAGTGATCAGGTGTCGAAATCCTATTTGGTTTATAATTTTAAAAGGGTATGTGTAGCTGACCCGGTCAAAAGCTTTGGTTTGATCCATGGAAATTATACCTAGAGGTCTAAATTGTTGGTTTCATGGTATCGTATAATATCCCAAATTATGGCGATATTTGAGTTAATACTCTGATCCGGTAAGTCGGCTGTTTGATCATCGTTAATAATTAAGCCAATCATTTTCCAGATTTGGTTTGTTAGCACCTTAGCCCAGTTCTTATAATCGGTATTAGGAGAGAAAAGGGTGGCCAATTTTGTAGCAGTCTTGGGCTTTGTTTTTAAATAGTAAAATAATTGTGGCGGTATAGATAAGGAACTCGGAATTGATTCATGTGAACGTGTAATATAGATTAAATAATTTATTACCAATTTTAGGCCAAAAACGTTGGTAAAATTCGAGGGGTAGATCCCTTTGTTACAGGGTGTCCTAATAATCACGGAAAAAAATTTGATCCTAATTTAATCATTTTTAATCTTTGTACCGCCAAAGCTACAGATTTAATTTTAATCTAATCGAATCATGATTTAATCATGCGAGGGTGTCCTAATAATCAATGGAGTGATCTGTCCTTCGGTAAAATTCATTAATAAGACCATCGCGGCCTGGCGATTTTGTTTCGGTATATTTTAACTACGTCATCAAACTTCGATAAGTCGTCTTCACAGATTGCAAATTGTTTTCAACGATAACAGGTTCGTCTCTAAATAGTTTACTTCCGTAATGACCTCTTTGGTAGTTTTCGCTTCAGCTCCTTCGTTTTTATTGATACCATTAGAACTCTCTTACAAATGGGCTAAATGACTGCCCTCCACCCATTTGTCATCCTGGGATAAGGTATGAACTGAGTTATTATCCCTCCGCCCTCCGAAGTAAATGTGTTAATTTCGTTATATATATTTACAATAGATGCACCGATACAAAGTGTTATCTAAAAACAATACAGAGCCAATTACTCAAAATGTGTTTTATGTAAGAATTTGAAATTTACATAGAGGGTGCAGGGGGACAAATGTCAATTAAAGTTTCAATGACCTTGAATCAGGTCTTCAAGGTCCTTCAAATTTTATCTTGAGAACCATTATGATTAGAAGAATAGTTCCAATTATAAATGTGTTCTACGTTTATTTTTAAGTCTAAACAGCTTGGACGCGATCTAATTTGACCAATGGGAAGCCGAGAAATGTTAGACCAAAAACCATAAGGTCGTGTGCGGTATTCTAATCAAGACACGACATTTAAGGGCTTATAAATCGAAAACTACCAGATCTAATGGATCAAAATTGTCGTGACACTCTAAACTGAGTAGGGGAGTTAATAATTTGTAACTTATGGTGACCGTGAAACATTAGTTCAAGGTCATTCAAAATTTATCTCGAGAACCATTAGGATTAGGAGTATGGTTCCAATTAGAAAAATACCCACCAAGGTAAGTCAAATTACCTTTTACCCGAGGTAAATAAACCAATAAACTCTAAAATAAATGTTAATTAATTGATTTAAGACGTACCAAGTATTTTTATTAACTTTTTAGTTAAAATGTTTTAAACACAAAAGAAACTAAATAAGTAATTGAAATATATAAGCAACTAATACACGAGCGCAAGCATGTGTAGTAGCCATTAAAGGTATTTTTGAACACTTCATAAAATAAGTCTAGAATTTAAGGGAGCTTGAAACATTACATTATCATTGTTATGATCATTATTATTGGAAAGTTAATCTTCAGTTTTTTCATTATTTATTTATTTAAATGATTTGTAAATAACTCTTACGTTTATTAGTTGCTTATTTATTTCAATTACTTATTTATTTTCTTTTGTGTTTAAAACATTTAAACTAAAAAAGTTAATAAAAATACTTGGTACCTCTTAAATCAATTAATTAAGGTTAATTTTGGAGTTTTATTGGTTTATTTACCTCGGGTAAAAGGTAATTTGACTTAAAAAACCTTGGTGGGTATTTTTCTAATTGGAACCATACTCTTAATCCTAATGGTTCTCGAGATAAATTTTGAATGACCTTGAACTAATGTATCAAGGTCCTCATAAGTTACAAATTTCGAACTCCCCCGCTTAGTTTAGAGTGTCACGACAATTTTGATCCATTAGATCTGGTAGTTTTCGATTTATAAGCCCTTAAAAGCCGTGTCTTGATTAGAATACCGCACACGACCTTATGGTTTTTGGTCTTACATTTATCGGCTTCCCATTAGTCAAATTAGATCGGGTCAAAGCTGTTTAGACTTAAAATTAAACGTAGAACACATTTCTAATTGGAACCATTCTTCTAATCCTAATGGTTTTCGAGAAAAAATTTTAATGACATTGAAGACCTGATTCAAGGTCATTGAAACTTTAATTGACATTTGTCCCCCTGCACCCTCTATGTAACCTGCAAATTTCAAATTGTTACATAAAACACATTTTGAGTAATTGGCTCTGTATTGTTTTTTAGTTAACACCCTGTATAACACCCAATATATCGGCCTATTTTTCTTATATCGGTATCGGCCAATATCGGCTTAAGCCAAGTCGATATTGGCCAAATCCGGTATTTTGAAAACTATTTTCAGAAAAAATATTGTAAATAAGGTAATATTTAATTTAATTGGCCGCGCCACGTACACAAGACTTCAGTGGATAAATAATTCCCTTTTTTTGACCGGGGGTTACGAGTGTTAACAAATAAAAAACAACGATATTCGTTTTGTGATAGAAAATATGTATCACGTAAAATAAAAAGAAACATATTCGGATATGCCCCAGCAAACACAAGTGGTCCCTGGGACGTCCTACGAATGTCTCAAAGTGCATTATACGTCCAAGTCCAAACGGATTTCCAGACATTGTCGTTGGGACGTGACAAAAATTATATATTTTAGAATTAATATCCAAAGTACATCCAAAATATCGCTAACCAATTTGGACATCTCCTGGATGCCCATTATAGATCCAAAATATCGCTAAACATTTGGGACATATCCTGGATGTACATTTTTATATATAAAATATCGCTGAACATTTGGGACATCTGATGGATGTCTATTATAGATCCAAAATATCGCTAAACATTTGGGACATCTCCTGGATGTACATTTTTAGATTCAAAATATCGCTGAACATTTGGGACATCTGATGGATGCCCTTTACAGATCCAAAATATCGCTAAGCATTTGGGACATATTCTGGATGTCCATTATAGATCAAAGATATTCCTAAACATTTCAGACATATCCTGGATGTACATTTTTAGATCTAAAATATCGATTAATTTGATATGACGTTCGGACAACATCCACTAGATGTCCAGAATTCCGGATTTCATGGAACTGTGAATGACGTCTATGTCCAAGAGCTGTACATTTGTAAATTTCAGGACTGACATTTACAAATTATTAATTAACACTTTAAATTAATGTGCGCCACAACTTTAATTTTGGTTTAGATGACTTTTTAAATAAACATTTATTAAAAATATTAGATTTAAATTATTTAAGCCCGATTACTGGTAGCGCTTAAGGCTGGTTCACACGGGCAGTGTTTTCCTGATTTTCTCGTTTTACCGCCTTTTCACGTTGTTCTGGCGCACGGGAAAACGACTGTACACACGGACAAAATTTAACGGATTTTTCCGCCGTCAGCGCTGCCGGTAAACGAGAAAACGGAGAAAAAAATGTTGAAATATCTCTACTTTATTTTCCCGGTTTTTGAAGCTCTTTGAGTTCGACTAATCAGCGAGCGTTTCGCTGTCACGTGATATAAGGAGCGATTTTGAAAGTCTTTAAAAGTAGGCTTAAGAATTTTTGCGTCTACCACGTGGCGGCATAACGCTCGCTGACTGGTCGAGCCCAAAGGCCGTCAAAAAAAGGTTATCCGTTTCCTCGTTCCCCGGCAGCGCTCGTTGTGATAAAATCCGGCAAATTTGGTCCGTGTGTACAGTCGTGTTCCTGCGCGCCAGAACCACGGGAAAAGGCGGTAAAACTAGAAAATATAGAAAACCAGGAAAACACTGCCCGTGTGAACCAGGCTTTACGTCGATCGTCTTCCGGAAAATGAAGAAAACGATCACATTCGTTCTGCCTAATTCTTTTTATTACTAGCAGTTAACACCGCGCGCACCTGCTAGAAGGAGCTCAGAGGTATGAGTGATATTGTATGGTTCGACGTATATATTTTCTTTTCTCGGCAATTTTTTTATTTGAATGCTTTTAGTGTTAAAAAGGATAAATTCTACCGTAGAACGTTTACTTCACGTCCTGTGAATGTCTCAAAGTCACCATTATATGTCCAAGGCTAAATGAATATCCTTAAGATGTCGTTGGGACGTCACAAAAATAATACGTTTAAATTATATTCATATTACATACAAAATATCGCTAACAAATTAGGACATCTCCTGGATGTCGATTTTAGATCTAAATATCGGTGAATTTGATGGACGTTAGGACAACATCCTTTTATGTCCAAAATGCCGGATTACATCGAAATGTGAGTGACGTATAGGATGTCCAGGAGATGTAAGTTTTGAAATGTCAGGATTTACATTTGCACGCGTATGCAAATTAATAATTAATTTTAAATAAATGTGCAACGCGAATTTAATTTTGGTTTAGATGACTTTTAAAATAAATATTTATTAAAAATATTATGTTACAATAATTCAAGCCGGACAGATTATTGCTACTAGCCCTTACGTCCTCTCCCGAAAATTAAAGAAGAAAACGATCCCCTTTGTACAGCCCTCTTGTAATAGTAACAAAGTCGATACGTTGTGTGCTAGAAGGAGTCAACGGTTAAGTGGCATCGTGCCTCGTGGTTCTACATCATTTCTTTTTGCGGGAATTTCTATTATTTGAAAGCATATTGTTAATAATTAAACATTTATTAAGTGCGGATCTAAGGTAGAACGTGTACTTCACGACATTACGTAAATCCAAATAATGTAATTTAAATTAATTATTATTTTGCTACTTCCAACCGCATTGTAGATTTTGCGCTGTTATTCCACTTTATTCCCTATCGGCGGAAATTAGGCCATGGAGTAACGGGAAAAAAACGCATCTGTCGTCTGCTATAACTCAGGAAAGTCGAGAAACGGGTTTGTTGTTGCGTATTTTTAAGTCATTGTGCTATTTTTCAGAGAAAAATAATTGTCAAGTGCTTGAGATATATTTAAAAAGATAATTGTAACCAATAAAAAAAACTTTGAAACCATATCTAACTGCTGAATAGATATTTTGAAGTAATTGTCAGGCACGTAGGAACGTTTTGGATTAAGGGTGGTACAAAATTGAATGTTGAATTGGGCGCCCCCTTCATCGACAGGTTTTTAGCACCCCTTTTAAAACAATTTGGCGCCCCTTCACAATTTCAAGGGGGGTAGAAAAATGTCGATTCTTTTATGGCTTTGTTTCTTACTTTGAAGGTTTAAATTACCTTTTTAAATAACTCAAGAACTTGACAGTTATATTTTTCAGATAAAAATATCATCATAACTGGAAAATCCGCGCAAACGAGTCTCCCGAAATTCCGCAGACGACAGATGCGTTTTTTCCGCGGGTTGGCTATCCCTGTCTTAAAATAATGGGATTATATAGGAAGATCCACACAAAAAACCCTTATAATAACAAGTTAATACTTTAAATATTATTTTAATCTACACATTTAATATTGCTTCAATATTTGCCTTAAAGGGTTTTTTAAATTCTAGAATTTAGTGTTATAATTTTTGTATTAAACAATTAGATTCTATAGCAGATATGCCCAGACGCTTATTTAGCTATTAGGCGAAGAACGAGCGCGCCTATGTGCACCGAGTTTTGAGGGGCGCTTCAGATCTCAATATATCCCATGAATTGATAGTTCGAGACGAGGGGCTGATCAATACATGTAATTAGAGGTGAGTCGAGCATCCGGTTAAACTGGATTAGGCTGGCTGGGGACAAATGTTTTCGGGCCGGAAATGGGCGGGTTTTTAAAGTTGCATATCGAGTGGGCTTGGGTTTGGACCGGTTTTAACTATGTCGGGCTTGGGCATTTGTCTGTAAAAACCCATTACCCAATAGGGACATGGCACTGTGACGTTGCAAGACGTCACCTATGTTTTTTCCTACATATTTAGATACAGGTTTCATCCATTTGATATCCATTGGACGTCCTTTTCCAGGTCCAGCGGACGTCTCAGGCATATCCAGTGGACGTCCTTAAGTACATATTTAGGTACAGTTTTCATCCATTTGATATCCATCGGACGTCCTTTTCCAGGTCCAGCGGACGTCTCAGGCATATCCAATGGACGTCCTTAAGTACATATTTCGGTACAGTTTTCATCCATTTGATATCCATTGGACGTCCTTTTCCAGGTCCAGCGGACGTCTCAGGCATATCCATTGGACGTCCTTAAGCATACCTTATTATGTACAGATTTCATCCATTTTGTATCCACTGGACGTCTTTTACCAGGGTAGGTGGACGTCTCACGGACGTAGAAACCTGGGACATTTGGATGGTTTTAGTACGTCCCTTGGGCGTAATCTGCAGGGTTTTTGGATATAATACGGATATCCAAAATGTCCAAACTGGATATCTAGTGGATATCCGTGGGACTAACTTGGGTTTGCTGGGGCTCTTGCAAACTTCTTTCATGCAAATATAGAATAAAATGCTATGACTGAAACGTCTTTTACTATGATTTTATCATATACACTATTGTTGTGATAGATAATATATCGGACGATATATAGGCCGATAATATCGGCAACTAATGGACGATATATCGGCCGATATTATCGTCAACGATTAGCCGATATATCAGCTGTACCCATATCTGTGCATCCCTTATATTTACCTCTAGTGAGCTTCCTCTTAATTGTGAAATGACATTGAGCCACACTTGGCAGTGTTAAATTCAAGATCGTAGTCAAGTGCGTACTTCCCGCACATGTTCAATAGATCTCCGGACACTGAGGCTCACAGAGAAGCAAACGTGTAGGAACGATCTTTTGAGATATATAAATAGTGGGGAAATTCGAACCCTCCCAGACAACGTTAGAGAAAATGCGTGCGTTGCTTAACTCATGCTCTAAGCCTAGTGGAATTTTCAAATATTTCAAGTCACAACCACAATTGGAGGACCAATCTGGCTAAGAGGAGCAAATTTGAGTTTTAAGCGCGCAAATATATATATGAACTTAAATCATGTTATTTGAGTAACAAGGAGTAAAAATGTCTTATGAGATAAGTGAATAAAAATATCTACTAGCAAAAGCTTATTAAGCATTCGCATCTAGAAATATGCTATCGTTACGATTTGAAATAATGACAAGGTGATTGAACTTACCAAGAGACACAGTGAACAAATTATTTTTTTTGTTTCATGGTTTCTCAACAACATTACATTGATCATTGTTGATCATTTTTTGTGGGTGACTATTTAATGAGATAGATTGATTTCTATCTTCGTATTGACCCATTTTCTAGAAATATTCAATTTTCGTTGAAGTTGTAAAGTTACATTGGCTACTTGGACCAATAAAACATTTTAAGCTGCACGTTGCAACCTAAATCTTTTTAACGACCAAAGTTGACGACCCAAGCGCAAACGTTATTTATTTTTACTATAAAACGTAAATTTCGTATCAAGCTTAATACTGTATGAAAAGCTGCAATGTTACAATGGGTTTTGTATTTGACAATAGGTAGGAGCAAATATAAAAAAATAAAACCAAATAAAATGTATTTCTAAATCGAATAAATTGACCGAGTGATATATATGCTCAGCGCGTTTTGCAAAAAGCATCCAGCTTTGTTTGTGGAATGCCATCGATTTTCTACTGTGTTAAGCATTAGCAGTAGCCTAAAAATATAACAATGTGCGCGTTATAAATCGCAGTGGTTCAACGAAGAAATCCTTTCCTATTATTTTCGCCGAAGGAAAAGGCGTACATTATTTTAATCACCATGCATTTAAACCTTGGATTCTACCCGGTAAGAATTGCCTTTCAATTTATCTTTTTATTTACTTTAAAGTCAATCACTCTGAGAGCGTAATATCATTAATGGACAGCACCTTAAAAGCACATTCAGCTGTGCAGTAATCTACTTGTCTTAAATGCGTGCTTTCATTGCTTTGACATTTAACAGAACTTGAAAATAACTTGCACGTTATTCATGGAAAAGGGGGTAAATATAGATAGGATAAAATCGGTATTTTTTTAATCATAAAATAAATTATGAACGATAATCCAAATAAACGATCCATATAATAGCCGTCAAAGTCAAATATAGAATTTCTCCAACCGCAACTGGACTCAAACTAGTTTTTCATTACACTGCGAAAGCTGTTGTCAAAGTTCTGGCAGCAACGTTCGGCAGGGGGCCAGATAATCGGGGATGACTTTATCCGATAGAAGTATTGGCTTTATTTGACTAAAATTTATTTGTTGATAGCTTTAAATATTTAATTTCTAAGCTTTATCAAAGAATAACCTTTAATCTATTCTCGCGAATTTAAATTAAAAAAACCCACTGAAGCCCCTAAACCCATAAACTAATTTACTTATGTAATTGAAACTCTGGGCTCTTTTGGTCGGGAATGGTCGGCTCTAGTGCATTCTATTGGTCAATGAATTCGAGAGGTAACCAGTGAACCGCGATCCGTTGAGTATCTGATGCAGAGAATCGCGATTGCCGTTCAAAGAGGTAACGCTGCAACAGTTTTGAACACGTTCCCTCCGGGTGCCTAACTAGCCGATTGTTTGGTGACTTTGCCTTAAATGTTCTTGTCGCATTGTAATTAACCAGTATGTAACTGTGTTAATAAATAAAGATATGAATATTCTTTAGCCTAATTTATCATCAACAATAAGGAAATCACTACATTTTGTAAAAGATGGGACAATTGACTCTTTCGTGACAGTAAATATAAAAGACGTTTTCTATTAAATAGGACCACATTTGGTCAACTATTAAGAAACGAAACGAAGGAACTGATGGTGTCTCTTACGAAATTACTGGAGTGGCGGAAGTGGTCGCTGATTATTTGTCTCGAGCCATGAATTTCAGGTTTTCTACTTTAACTATTTTGCACTTTGAAGGAAGTGTTAAATGCATTTTATTTTCTGCAAAAAATAAAAATTTGTTTGTTTCACTTGAATTGGCCCACCGGCCAAGGCAAAATATTTACTATTAAATATTTTTTTTTTTTAAATTAATATAAAATAATCTAGCTACTCAGTTCTTTTATATTTTTTACCAAACTGACTTTCCGGAAATTTATCTTTACGACTAATTAAGAGTTCGAAAGTAATTATATTCATAAAATATGTATACGCTTTGTCGGTTTCAAACGAAAATGACACGCAGCGCCTCTCGTGGTGAGATCACGCGTAACTTGGTTAAAAGTTTTTACCCGCCCCCTTGAAATTAATGTAAAGTTGGTGATAATTAAACGTTAATTAACCTACCAAATGGTATACGAAATATTCCACTGACAATTTTTTCCGTTTATATGAACTTAAATGTAATATAAAATCGTCTTGAAAAATCCTTTATTGTTTTATAACGTTCAAAAATAATATTTTTAACGCGACATATAGATAATCGAACAGCTGCTCGTCTAGGTAAAGTTTGCGTTGTCAACGCGCTTATTAGAAAGCAAATTGAGATTTTAGAAAGTACGTTGTAATTCGGAACGATATTAATACTTTTCGCGAATTTTGTCATCAGTGAATTATAAATATGACTTGAAATAAGTTCCAAGGTTTATTTAAAAGCTAGTTTCATAACTTTTCATCCATTGGTTCGTTCACAATGTATCTTTAAAGTAGACGAAAATTTGAAGGCGGTGAGTCTTGCCCAGCCTTAAGCCTCGGTTTATTCTACCGCGTATTTTGAAACTCAAAAACCCGAGTACTATCTTTAAATGATGGCGAACGCTAATTGTAATACGAAACAAATAACGAAATACGTGGGATTTTTGGCGTTAAATGGACTTAGAACGTATTTCGTTATTTGTTTATTATTACAAGGAGCGATCGGGTTTTTCCGTTTGAAAATACGCGGCAGATTAAACCGAGGCTTAGTACTGGGCAAGATTCACTGCCTTTCATTTGCTTTCTAATACGCGGGTTGACAACGCAAACTTTACCTAGACGAGCAGCTGTTCGATTATCTACATGGCGCGGGAAAAATATTAATTTTGAATGTTATAAAGCGATAAACGATTTTTCAAGACGATTGTATATTACATTTAAGTTCATATAAACGGGAAAAATTGTCAGTGGAAAATTTCTTATATCATTTGGTAGGTTAATTAACGTTTAATTATCGCCAACTTTACAATAATTTAAAACTTCTTTTCACGGTGTAAATTTATGAATAATCAATACCACATTCCCAGAAGCAGTACATGTAATAAGGATGTTTCTACACAGGGTTCATACAACTATTGGCAAAGTGATTTCCCTCCCCTGTAGCACATAGGAGCCGGAATATAGTCCATGTGTCGGGTTAGTGTCCAAAGTTTGTAGACGGTTAATATTACTATTGGCCGACTGTTCAAATGTCAAAGGTATATTTGTTTCGGGCCTGATTTCCTCGCCTTAAAATTTTCGTCGATTTTAAAAGTAGATTACGAGCGAAATAATTAAGGGAAAATTATGAAAGTAATCTTAAATAAAACCTGGAAACTTACTAAAAATCATATGAAAAATTCAAAGTTGAGTACAAACACTAAAATTATTAAAAAGTTTCCGAATTGCAACACAGGTTACACAGTTAGGAAAACAAATTCCCGTTGGAAAAGCATTAGAGAGAAAAACAATTTTCACGAAAATTCGTCCGCTTAGACTCAGTTGGTGTCTCCGCCGTTCGGCAGAGCCACTTGATTTTTGAACCCCTCCTCTTCTATGGAGATGTCCGCTCCTATTGACTGAACGCAGTATCAGTCACGTGCTTCCTCCATGCTCTAGTCTTCAACATTTTTAATAGTGCTTCTTTACATTTTGGCTTGAATCAAAGTGTAAGATTTTTCATTAACAAAACTAACATTTTTACTACAAAGTGAAAAGTTATAAAACTTCTAAAAAAAAACTGGTATGTAAATATGTAACTGAATGATTACTTATGGCATATATTTACAATAGTAATTTATACGATAAATATGCCCTGTAGGGCAGGGGAAAGAGCCAGATATTAATTAAAAATGCTTTTATCAAAGCAGTTTAAAGGTAATTTATGGGGGGGGGGGGTGAGTTGAAACCTAGAAAGGTACAGATATTTCTTTAGATTTTAAGAGATATTTTTTGCAATTACTTTCAAAAGCCAAATATATTTTATTACATTTCATCAATTTTCCTCTCCTTTTCACAAATTGATATTCATATTTATCAGATGGAAATGTATATATTTTAAATCCCTTTCCTTAAATTTGAGCCTTGAAACTGTAACAGGAAACTGATAAAATATTAAATTACAAAGGATTACTAACTCTTTTAAGTTGACCAATAATAATAAATAGTAATAATCAGCTAGGCTAATACCCAAGGCACCACCTTAGGCCTAAGTCATCAAGATTCAAGCGACTTTTGAAGCCATTAATTCAGGTGGCCGGGTTACAATGCCATTTAATTTGAGGCAACTCACCAAAGAAAATACACTATTAAATCAGTATAAATGTTTTGTAATCTACCTAATCAAGAATATTATCAACTACATAGCCCCTAATTTGATGATTAATTTAGTATTGATCTCCACCCATTGAGATATGAGAGAGACTGCAACTATATAAGGTGTTATGTTTTCCAGTCATATCCAGAAAAAGATCAGAACTGATCAGGATTTTTATTCTAATAATAATAAAAATAATAATCAGCTAAGCTAATACCCAAGTCACAAACCACAGGCTAGCATCTTGTTAGTCATGATTCAAACTCTAGTTTAATGTGAAAATATTATAAATTTAATATATATAGTTTTCAGTATAATAGTAAACTGGAGTTTATTTTATTGGGTAGCATCTTGGATTAACAATAGTAGTGCCTACCTGGAAGAAACCTGACAAGCAAATGACTTTTGTGACAGCAGCGCCACTTCAGGGAAGTTAACGGAGAATTTCTGAAACTCCCGTAACACGTAGCCTTCTACAAGGCAGAACCCGTAACAAACACTTAGGAAATGCACGCGGAACGCTAGAGTGATATATCCAGGTATGTTGTCAGAATTTATAGCCCGGTGTACCCTACTCCTATTCAGATCCATACCCGACACCATTAAAATATCATCCCGAATTTAAACAGTACAATATTTCTTAAAAATCCAGGTAGGCACTACTATTGTTAATCCAAGGTAGCATAGTGCAACAAGTTTTAAGCAATATCAAGCCCTAAAAATAACAATAAAAACCAAGTGCCACTTCATTTTAAAATATTATAAAATGCAAACTAACAGACAGAATTTATAAATTAAATGGAAGTAAAACACGCGTACTCCTTTGCATTTTAATATTTTATCAGTTTCCTGTTACAGTTTCAAGGCTCAAATTTAAGGAAAGGGTTTTAAAATATATACATTTCCATCTGAGAAATATTAATATCAATTTGTGAAAAGGAGACGAAAATTGATGAAATGTAATAAAATATATTTGGCTTTTGAAAGTAATTGCAAAAAATATCTCTTAAAATCTAAAGAAATATCTGTACCTTTCTAGGTTTCAATTCGCCCCCCCCCCCATAAATTACCTTTAAACTGCTTTGATAAAAGCATTTTTAATTAATATATATTGGTTTGAAGTAAATGTTTCTTATTTGGAAAGTGTTACTGTTTTATTGAACTTAATTTAAAATTCAAGTAAAAAAAACCACATAGAAAATAAAAGATTGTATATGTTTTAAATTTCTAAAATATTCAAAACAAATAGTGAAATACGATTTTCTTTGTTACTAAAGAGCTCGTGTATTTATTCCAAAATCGTTTAAATATGAATTTGAATATTTAAAATTTAGTTTCATTTGAAGTAAAAACTAGGAGAAATGTTAGAAATCTTAACAGTATTAAAATAATTTCTTGTCCGATCTTAATAATCAATATTTATAAAACGTTTATTGTACTGTTTAAATTCGGAATGTATTAATGTAATAAGATTAATAGGTGCATATCAGTAACGGTATAGATATTTTAATGTTCCAAAGAGTTCAAGTCAGGTATGAATCTGAAACGTGGTTGGATAAGACTCTATAACGGGTCTGGTATGAATCCGAAACGGGGTCGGATATGAATCCGAAATGGGGTCGGGCATGGATCCTAATCGGATTCATATCCGATCCCGTATCGGATTCATATCCGATCCCGTATCGGATTCATATCCGATCCGGTATCGGATTCATACCTGACTCCGATTAGGATCCATACCCAATACCATAACGGATTAATACCCTACTCCTATTCAGATCCATACCCGACACCATTAAAATATCATCCCGAATTTAAACAGTACAATATTTCTTAAAAATTTATTTATTGAGAAATAGTTTATAAAATTTTTATAACTATTGATCATTAAGATTGAACTACAAATCATTTTAATACTATTCAGATTTCTAACAATTTTCCTTGTTTTTAATTCAATATGAACTTTACACTTTAAATTTTTAAATTAATATTTAAACGCTTTCAAAATAATTGCACAAGTTCTTTAGTAACAAAGAAAAGCATAATTTCGCTATTTGTTTTGAATATTTAAAAAATTTAAAACATTAACAATCTTTTAATTTCTAGGTGTTCTTTTTTTCTTGAATTTTAACTTAAGTTCAATAAATCAGTAACACTTTTCAAATAAAATACATTTACTTCAAAACCAATATTTATATAAAATATGAATCAATTAGACTAGGCTTTTTTAGTTAGGTTTAACAAAATATAACGTAAAATAAAAGCGCCAGTTCACACAACACACCTTTAGAATTGTTCTTGAATTCTAAATATTTCCCAACAAATTAATCTTCGAAGAAAACTTTCATTTAAAAATCAAAAATTTAAAGCAACAAATGAGTAACGGCACACGCCCAAATAATTTAATCTGCACAGAATACGGATGAAACCATTGAGTTGGGAATATTTAACTAGAGATATAATTACGGCTTCAGAAATCGGGGTTTCGCGGGACAAATTCTTCACTGACTGTAATCTTTATCATTCGGTGGTGGCGCCTTCTATCTTTTCCATAAAACTATATTTTTGAAATATCGTCGGCTTATATACTTTTTTTGCACGGGCTCACGTGTATCGTAGTGGTAATTTGTATTTAGATATTTAAATTACTGGGAAGAAACTCAAAATAAATTTAATATTCTGATTATAATAAAAAGGAATTATTGTATTATTCTAACATAACTCCAATTTGTTAGAATTAAAATAACTTTTTGCTTTTGAAAAATATCAATTTAATATTTTTCTAAAGCATTTCCTTTTAACCTTCTCATTAATATTATTCGCTATTTTAAGTTAAGTTTAAAAGCTAAATTATTAAGTTCAAACCAACCTCTTGGTCAAACATGTGATCATTCAAATCTGGGAGAAGTGTTTTATCATGGTCATATATGATCATGGTTGAGGCACCTTCGAACCAGAAACTCAATTTTTAAGTTAAGGCGTTTATTTAATATAGTTATTTGAAAGCCTGGCGAGGATGATTTTGAAATCTCTACGTAGAATTAGTAATTACTCATTATTAATAATAATTAATTAGTTATTAATTATTAATTATTAAAAGTAAACAGAGTATATTTGTAAAAACATTTTGCTTTTTGAAAAAAAACAATTCCAAATCTATGCATTTGGTATTTTGCGTTTTGAGTTATGGAGAAAGTATTTTGCATTTGACAGTTAAACGAACTCCACTTTGAGTTTCAACCCCTCCCTAAATACTTCCTTGATAGTGGCAAGCCCTTTATGCTACGCCGTTATTACGTACTTTCCATATAACCTACTTAAAAAATCTAGTTACAGTTTTCACTTCTCAGAGGATTACGTTTATGGCTACGAAATGCCGAACGGTACCTGGAATGGGACACTGGGGTATCTTTTTGAAAAGGTAATCTGTATGATGCTATATTTCTATTCAAGATTTAAAATATAAATATGAAAAAGCCACAAAAGTAACTAATATCTTTTACAGCAAATTGACATGATGATTTCTATCGTCTATTTAACTCAGCGACGACAAGAAGTGTTTTTACCGACGAGAGTTGTGACTACGCAAAGCTCACAAATCTTATCAACTAGCGTAATCGAAGGTTACAACAGCTTCTTTCATTTCTTGAGAATATTTGAAGAGAAGGTAAGAAATTAATATTTTTAATTTACCTCTGCTAGTTGAGACACCATATAAATAATGTTAAAAACGATATTGGTTGAGCTATCGAATGTTTGGCACTAAGCCATTATTTACACCAGTTATCGTGTCATTCCGATTAATTGATTTGAACATTTCTAAACATAAATAAAGAAGCCGATTATTCCTAAAACCTGCCCAATCGGTCAAATATTCTAAAAAAATATCTAACCCGCTAGTGACGTGACGTTGCTATATTAAATATTTGTTTTATATTAGCTGTGAACCATTAGGTTTAGAGCAAAAATTACAATAAGAAATTATATAAAATGTGACGAAGAACAACTTTCTAATTGGAATTTTTGCTCTAAGCCTAATGGTTCTCGAGATAGTTTTAGTATGACCTTGAAGACCTGGTTCAAGGTCATACAATTTTCCAAACATTAAAGTAGCCTACTATGATGCGATTGTCTAGCAAATTTCAATAATGTAGCACTACTGGTTTTGGATTTACGAGCGCTGTCTTGCAATTTTCCCTTTTACGACCTTTGTTTTTTTATAAATTTTTTATCGACTTACTAATGGTCGAATACGATTATGTTTACCATATGTAGGCATAAAACGTGTCGGGGAACACTTTTCTAATTGGAACGAACTTTCTAACACTTACGGTTTTCGAGATAGTTTTTGGATGACCTTGAAGACATGGTTCAAGGTCACCGAGGTTATCATTCTTCTTTGGCCCCCTGCACGAGCTACATAACATAAAAAAAATCCTAGAGAAAACGGTTTCTGAGATATTTGCCCTGTATCTTTTTTAGTGGACACCCTGTATATATCATCGATTTAAGTGGGTGATATAAACAGGGTGTTTGAAAAGGTTTTGCAAAAAATTTTAGGAGTTGAAGGGAGTGAGTTGAGAAGTATGCCGGTTTTTTCCCCATTTTCCTACGATGAGTTAAAGAGCGCCAGAGAGCTTCAAAGTGTGGTCTACTAGCCCCCTGGAAGTAGGCTGCAACAAGTTCAAAACCAAGCCGCAGGGAGATGCGAACAGTAAGGTTTGAGTTCGTGTGATAGGTAAAAAAGCACAAATCGAGGTATACATAGCCCATCTCTAATTGATGAGTATTAAGAGCACCATGATTTGTTTGACACAGAACTAGTACCACGAGGTGTCATCCATAGTATATCTACTAAGAGGTGTCTTCCACAATACAATTAATGTAATACTGTTAATGACATATTTTTATGCCAATAACTAATGGAATATGTTTTTCTAGGTTTGACTTTGTTGAAGTAATGATAATAGTTATAAGAATGTCTTGTACACGAAATGCATACACTTTTTGAACCTTGTGTCTTGTGCAATAATAGAATAAAATAATAATAAATAAATATAAGAGATAATTGCGTGGAAGTCTTTGCTCTCCTTCTTTTCAGAACTTTCGGTCGACTCCTAATTTATCAGTGTACTACTTTGCTATTATTTTAGAACAGTTCAAATGTACATATCGACGAGCACCCGCTAGTCAAAAGAATGTTGTATATCATGGCGGTTAATTACAAGCAACTAGTTAACTAATTAAAAATATATTTGATTAAATTATCTTTTTCCTTAAGTTAATTTACAGAATTATTTTCATAGGTCTGGGCTTTGTTTGTTATTCTTTTATTGCTATCGATCATCGTAACTGCAGCAAAATCAAATTACCTCAAAACCTGCAACAGTGGAATCAATCGCGGGTACATATCCAAGAAAATTATCAAAAGTGCAGCGATTCATTTGCGAGCCATATTTCAAACTAGTAAGTTAAAGTGCCGGTTGCGCTAAACTTCAAATGGTATTAAAGGTGTACATTACAAAGAGCGGTTAGTAATATAGAAGCAGAGAAATGTAATAACAATCGATTGAACGGTTTAATAGTAACTGGCTTCAACCCTAAAATGGAGCCCGTACAAAAATATGTCTATAGAAAACCAACGTTTTATCTTTATAGCTTTTCCTTGGTTTTTCAATGGGTTTTCTTTTAGAAATTTGGGTCAATTTTCTGTAAAAAAAAACCCTTTTTAAGTTTTATCTATAAAATTATCTGATTGGTTTTTGAGGAAAGAAACAATTTTGCACTGGTAAATATAGTGAAATTTCTATAGAATTTACCGATTGTTTTTTTTTAAATATAAATTTTTCAATTTTAAATAGTGGCATTTCTATAGAATGGGCTCTTTTGTGTTTTAGAAAACACCAATTTTTAACTGTTAATTATAGTAGAAAATCTATAGAATTAACCGAATGTTATTTCAGAAAACATTATAACCCATCGAAAGATGTTCTTAACAATATCTTAGAACGCTAAAGGTTTTTCTTTGTTGTTTCTATAGAAAAACTGTATAGAATATCTATAGTATAACTTTCGAATTTTATTAGAGTTCTTATAGCTTTATTTACAGAATTATTTTGGAGTTTGTTATAGAATTCTTTGAATATTATAATATACTTTTACGAAAACGCTCTTAAAAGCTTGCAGAGGAGCTCAGATTAACTTGGGGTAGATGCCACAACAATTAACATCCAAGTGAACCTAATTGAGTGTACTTAGAAAACAGATACTACACTTTGGTCGTAGGGTCATTCCATGACAAAACGCCTGCCACAGAACACCCGACCCCTTTCGATTTTGCCCAAATTTTGTATACAGGGTTTTTTGGGCCTAGGAAAACGATTTTGACAGTTTCATAACGATCGGTTCAGCCGTTTACGAGATACAGCATACGCGTTTTTTCAAAAGTACGCCTTGACCCCCTAAATGTTTTCTACTATATCTTAAGACATAATTATCGCAAAATCACATGTAATACCTCATTTTAAAGACAATGCGCACCCTAATATGAATATTTAATCAGAGTTGTCATTTGACGTAAATGTCATTAAAATCTGGGCCTTTAAATAATTTGACCTTTGACCTTGCCCAGACACCTCAGTCGTAGGTCAACGATTTTAGCATTTTTAAAATTCCCACTATCGAATACATAATAATCACTCAAAATCTCAAAGTAATATTTGTAGTTTTCGAGATATTAATTTTTGAAATTTACCCCTCAAATTAATGAAAATGCTATTTTATACACGAAACTAGTTGACCTACTAAATAAATTAAAAATATTATTATTTTGGTAATTTTGAGTTTAGAATATCAAATACACTAATTCTTAAATTAAGTTGAGTTATTTACATATTATTTTTAGTTTTGCATGTTATCTGTAGACAGAAGACATCACTAAATTGCTTGTGAACGGTAATACTTAATGTAGGGAGCTATTTGCTCGCGTGGCATGAAGGGCTGGCCACCACCCTCCTACGCGTTCTAACCCGACCACCTGTTTAAAGGCATTAAAAGTCGCTAGATGACTTGGGCCTAAGGTGGTTATTATTATTATTATTATTTATTATTATTAGGGTTAGTTATGCAAATATAATTTAAAAAAGTGCTAATGTATGTCATCATCGTTGGGTGCCCTTTAATTGGAAAGTAAATTCGGTATGGAATTCTTGACTCGGACCAAAAACGCGCTTCGCCTGCCTTGACGCCAGCGGTTAATTTGTTTTTCAATTTTCAATAATTAAATGTCTTTTCAAAATATAAAATTCTTTTGTCTACTTGTTTTTTCAAGGAGCCTGGAAGAGGCTTAAGAAACTAGCTTTATCTGATTCCCTTCTCTATGTATTGGTTTTCGCACAAATAAGTTGGAAACTGAGGCATCTATTTATGAATTTGGTATAGTTTCAAAACTATTATTTAAGAACGGACAGTTACAAGTACATTTTTTATTTTCATATTTCTCCTCATGTGAAAAATATTACTTATTACGCATATGGAAAACACTAGGATCTTAGGAGGTCACTTTAATGATTAATTGGTGTAGAGCCTAGCGCCGCCGATCCAACGCCACCGTCGCCGATATTTTCTCTGGCGGCGAACCAACGCCACCGAGCCATTTACTATTCGACGCGCCGCCGCCGATAAATTTTGATCCCGCAGCCGAATATTTTTTTGAGATTTTCTAGGTAACTTTATTTATTTTCCTTCAAAATCATTTTGTAATTTTTTTTTCAATTTTTAAAAGGGAAATTTTCAAAAGGGGGGAGAAACTTTTGTCAACGCTGCCGAGAATTTTTGAAAAATCGATGTTCCGTGCCGTCGCGAAAGGCCGCTGCCGACCCAAATCAAATTGGCACTATGCTCTTATTTGGAGGCCCCTCAAAATCTCCACAAACGCTATATCCTATCCTAACTTGTATTGGCGCCTCTGGCGGGGAAATATTACTAGCGTAGGACAAATGCCCGTATAATACTCTAGTACAAATTTGTTGAAAACCCTCCCGTACAAAAATCGTGTATAGAAAATCTATAGAAATATATAGAGGTTTATAGAAAGGCTATGGGACACCATAGGAATAACTTTTTCTATACAATTTTCGAAGAAAATACCACTAATTTTTTTGGGAAATGTTTATGGTTTTAAAAACTTAAAATGTCTATAGATATTCCCATAGTACTCTATAAGTTTTCGAGCTATCCCATCAAGCCCATACAAAAATATGTCTATTGAAAACCCAAGTTTTATCTCTATAAATTTTCTGTGGTTTTTAATGGTTTTTCTTTGGCTTTTTAATAGATTTTCTTAAGCTATTTCGGTCAATTTTCTATAACAAAAGATCATTTAGAGTTTTAACTCTATAGTTTTCCTTGGTTTTTAATACTTTTCCTAGGTTATTTTAATGGTTTATCTTTGGCTTTTTAGTAGATTTTATTTCGATATTTGAGTTAATTTCTGAACCTTTTATTAAAGTTATTTATATAGATTTACCAAATGTTTTTAAAAAAATTCACTGGTAATTATAGTTCAATTTCTAGAGAATTAACTGTGTTTTTTTTGTTGTTAAAACACCAGTTTTTCACTGGTATATAGTGGAATTTCTGTAGAATTGGCCGTTTTTTTAAACAGCAATTATTCATTTGTAAATTTAGTGGAATTTCTACACGATTTACCAATTGTTTTATTTAGAAACCAGCATAAGTAACCGGGAAGCGGGTTCCAGATTTGGCTTGTTGAAATATACATTGCATAAACTGTATGAGCATGATCTTTAAACACATTATTCGCCTACTTACATGTATCACAACTAACGGAAGAAACGATAATTAATAGCAAAGACCAGTTGCAGACAGTGTGAGGCTTTTCAAGAAAATACCCTCAACTTTACGAAATTAAGCAGCTTGTCGAGAAATCAGAAATAAGGTGCATTTAAGTGTTACCGGTCATAGCGTATAAATAGTCTCTGACTACAAGTTTTCGGTCTCTACCGAAAGGTATGATATCCAAGTCTCAAGGTCTCATTCAGAATATACGGTCTCAAGATCTCCGTCGGAAGATTGGGTCACTTGGGTCTCCAAATCGCCGCCGGAAGAACTATTCTCCAGGTCTTTGCTGAAAGATCTGATCTTCGGGTATTCAGATCTCCGTCGGAAGGACTGGCCACTAGGTCTACGTTGGTAGGTCTCGTCTCCAGGTCTCCGATGGAAAGTCTGTTCTGCAAATCTCTGCCGGAAAGTCTGGTCGCCAGGAAGATCGTCTTCTGATATCTAATTTTCACTTTGTTCGTCTTAACTGAAAGTCTTGGTTTCCGGTTTTTCAATAATTGTTTTTCTAAGTGAAATTTAATTTAATATTTGAAATCGTTTTGATTACTAATAGACTTTGGATCTTCTTAAAAATCAAGCCGGCGAAGGAGATTGTTCAGGCCTAGTATTTCGTATGAAATGTGGATGCCACGGTTCGCCACATATGACGTAATTTTGGATTTCTTTTGCATTTTACCGTTTGCATAAATTGAATCATTTGTTATGAATATGTATATCTCGAACTTTACGTTAGCTTCTCGGCCTTTTGGCTACGGGGTCATTCCATGACAAAACGACCTAGTTTTTTTTAATTTTAACACCCGACCCCTTTCGATTTCGCCAAAATTTTGTATACAAGGTTTTTTGGGCCTAGGAAAACGATTTTGACAGTTTCATAACGATCGGTTCAGCCGTTTAGGAGATACAGCATACGCGTTTTTTCAAAAGTTCGCCTTGACCCCCTAAATGTTTTCTAGTATATCTTATGACATAATTATCGCAAAATCACATGTAATACCTCATTTTAAAGACAATGCGCACCCTAATATGAATATTTAATCAGAGTTGTCATTTGACGTAAATGTCATTAAAATCTGGGCCTTTAAATAATTTGACCTTTGACCTTGCCCAGACACCTCAGTCGTAGGTCAACGATTTTAGCATTTTTAAAATTCCCACTATCGAATACATAATAATCACTCAAAATCTCAAAGTAATATTTGTAGTTTTCGAGATATTAATTTTTGAAATTTACCCCTCAAATTAATGAAAATGCTATTTTATACACGAAACTAGTTGACCTACTAAATAAATTAAAAATATTATTATTTTGGTAATTTTGAGTTTAGAATATCAAATACACTAATTCTTAAATTAAGTTGAGTTATTTACATATTATTTTTAGTTTTGCATGTTATCTGTAGACAGAAGACATCACTAAATTGCTTGTCCTTAGTATAGTCTGGCGTTCAATATTATTGTAGCGTATCTTACTGCACCCTAAAATGGAAATGTGCTAGATATCTCAAGAAAACCCAATATTGCTCTTAGTCATATCGATTACGTTTTTAATAACGTAAAAATGTTTTAATATCTTTTTAATATATAATAGTTATAATTGAGTAGTTAAATATATTAACAGCGATAATTGAGTAGCGAAATAGAATTTATTTAACTGTATATTCTCGAACAAAGCCCTGAAATGGATCGAAATTGTTCGTTTTGGAGAGACAGTAGTAAATGTCATTTGCAAACACTTTCGAAAACAGTTGGTATCAACAACCATCTGTCCGAGGATGACAAATTAGTTCTTAGCAGCCGAACAACTATACCTATGTCCAAAATAAGAAACATATGTCGTCACCATGAAGAACTTTTTATGAAAAGGTATTCAACGTGTCAAAAGAAGTGTATGAATCCTTTTGGGACTCACGACGCCGAAAGAAAGAGTGGACTAAAAACTATTTCATTGGATTTGTTCAAAAAATTAAAGTTACGAGGAATTGAAGTTATCGCTGGAAATAAGTTGTGCATCCAGTGTTTTATGTCTGCTGGAAAAAAAGTAAAGGATGAACTCCAAATACAGTTGGACGTTTCAGAAGTTCACACTGCACAAGAATCACAAGAAAGCGATTCTTTTTCATTTAGTCAACCTTGTTCATCGGGAGATGCGACGCAAGACGACAAAGCTATGGCTTTAGTGGCAGTTAACGAAACTCTAATAAACTTGGGAGAATCTCCTGTTAAAAGAAGTAAGAAATATATTCAATTTGAAAGAATTTATATATGTATACATATATAAATACATATATTTTTTAACTTTTGTACAGAAGGTTTGTCATCTCGCCAAAAAACAATTCTAAGCAGGACTAAGTTAAACGCTGTGAACAATTCATTGAAACGCAAATTAGAAGAGTCAATGGAAATTTCTCTTGATGAAACAGACGATAATATGGTTACGGACGATGTTTTTAGAAAGCTCGAAGAACATCGATTATATGAGAATATTTTGAACGAACTGAGAGAGAAATTCAATAACTCCAAGACATCATACGGCGAAAAGCTTCAGATCCTGACCTTGTCACCATTTGGAATACAACGCACAATGGAGGAATTTGGAGCACCAGAATACATGGTCAAACGAAGCAGGAATCTTAAATCTAGTCAAGGAATTCTTTCGCTACCAGAGAAACAATCGAAGGGATTAATATTGACCGAAGACGTTAAATCAAAAGTCGTTGAATTTTACGAAAATGACGATAACAGTCGTATGACACCTGGACAAAAGGAGTTTGTGTCAGTTAGAAACCACGAGACAGGTCAAAAAGAACATCATCAAAAGAGGCTTGTACTGCTGAACCTGAGAGAGCTCTATAACAAATTCAAGGAAGAGCATGATTTGACGTTAGGATTTTCGTCATTTTGTTATCTACGACCACCTTGGTGTGTATTAGCAGGTTCGTCAGGTACACATTCAGTGTGTGTCTGCACCTATCACCAAAATGTCAAGCTAATGATATCAGCTCTACCGTCTCCTTGTCCTTTAAAATGTGATATCGATTTCATGGCGCTCACCGTGTGTGACACTCAAAACAGGAATTGTATGATGAGGGTGTGCAAGGACTGTCCTGGGAAAAATGGTCTACTTGAAAATGAATATTTAACGAACCTTTTAGAAGATTTTGAAAATATAAAGTTCATGCAATGGGTGACAACTGACAGCACAAAGCTCATGACCTTGAGCGAGAGTGTTGAAAACTTTTTCGACTCTTTGGCCATTAAACTACTTGAACTAAGGCGTCATCATTACACATCTAAGTCGCAATCTAATTATCTTAAAAACCTCAAAAAAACTCTAAAACCTGGTGACGTAATTGTTCTCGGTGATTTTGCGGAGAACTATTCCTTCGTAATTCAAGACGAAGCACAAGGGTTCCATTTTGACAATTCTCAAGCGACAGTGCATCTCTTCGTAATCTACTTCAGGGTAGTCGAAAACGGAGAACTTAACCACTTAAATTTTTGTATTATCAGTGATACCAGAACACATACAACCAATACTGTTCACAGTTTTTTAACTTATCTAATTCCAAATATAAAAACACATGTTCCTAATGTTAGAAAGCTAATTTATTTTACGGATGGTTGTGCTGGACAGTATAAAAACAAATACAACTTTTCTAATCTCTGTTGCCACAAACAAGATTTTGGTTTGGACGCTGAATGGCATTTTTTTGCCACATCTCATGGCAAGGGACCTTGTGACGGAATTGGCGGAACAGTGAAGCGTAAAACAGCAAGAGTCAGTCTTCAGCGACCAGTGACTGGACAGATTTTGACTCCAACAGATATGTTTAATTTCTGCCTATCAAACTTCGAAAATATCAAGTTCATCTATGTTAAAAACGAAGAAATTGAGCGACAAAAGGAACTTTTAAAAGAAAGGTTTTCTAAAGCCATAACAGTAAAAGGAACTCGAGGGTTTCATAAATTCGTTCCGAAATCGTTAAATGAAATCATGGTTTCTCCGTTATCTAATGACGATTCGCTAACCACAGTTAAGGTTTCGACTTTAGAATTGTCAGATACTCGAAATCAAGAGGCTGAAAACTTTAAAGTGGGAAATTTGGTAGCCAGCGTCTACAAAGGCCAACTTTACGTTGGATTAATTGAGGAAGTATCAGAAGAGTTTGGAGACTTCTTTGTAAACTTTTTGCGTCCCCCTGGTATTTCGGACAAATACACATGGCCCAGAAGGATCGATAGCAGTTGGGTGTCAAGTGAAAATGTTCTATGTGCAATTGAAATTCTTGTAGGTTTACCAAATTCGAAAGGCTATCAAATCAAAGAACACGATAAAAATAAAATTACCAAAGCCTTTTCCATGTATAAAGAAGTTTAAGCTGTTTTGTGTAAATAAAAAATTAATTGGTGTGTAAACTATAAAAATAAATGGTTTTGGTATTTCATTTTGTGTGTGGTGGGGTAAATTTCAAAAATTAATATCTCGAAAACTACAAATATTACTTTGAGATTTTGAGTGATTATTATGTATTCGATAGTGGGAATTTTAAAAATGCTAAAATCGTTGACCTACGACTGAGGTGTCTGGGCAAGGTCAAAGGTCAAATTATTTAAAGGCCCAGATTTTAATGACATTTACGTCAAATGACAACTCTGATTAAATATTCATATTAGGGTGCGCATTGTCTTTAAAATGAGGTATTACATGTGATTTTGCGATAATTATGTCATAAGATATACTAGAAAACATTTAGGGGGTCAAGGCGAACTTTGAAAAAACGCGTATGCTGTATCTCCTAAACGGCTGAACCGATCGTTATGAAACTGTCAAAATCGTTTTCCTAGGCCCAAAAAACCTTGTATACAAAATTTTGGCGAAATCGAAAGGGGTCGGGCGTTAAAATTAAAAAAAACTAGGTCGTTTTGTCATGGAATGACCCCGTAGCCAAAAGGCCGAGAAGCTAACGTAAAGTTCGAGATATACATATTCATAACAAATGATTCAATTTATGCAAACGGTAAAATGCAAAAGAAATCCAAAATTACGTCATATGTGGCGAACCGTGGCATCCACATTTCATACGAAATACTAGGCCTGAACAATCTCCTTCGCCGGCTTGATTTTTAAGAAGATCCAAAGTCTATTAGTAATCAAAACGATTTCAAATATTAAATTAAATTTCACTTAGAAAAACAATTATTGAAAAACCGGAAACCAAGACTTTCAGTTAAGACGAACAAAGTGAAAATTAGATATCAGAAGACGATCTTCCTGGCGACCAGACTTTCCGGCAGAGATTTGCAGAACAGACTTTCCATCGGAGACCTGGAGACGAGACCTACCAACGTAGACCTAGTGGCCAGTCCTTCCGACGGAGATCTGAATACCCGAAGATCAGATCTTTCAGCAAAGACCTGGAGAATAGTTCTTCCGGCGGCGATTTGGAGACCCAAGTGACCCAATCTTCCGACGGAGATCTTGAGACCGTATATTCTGAATGAGACCTTGAGACTTGGATATCATACCTTTCGGTAGAGACCGAAAACTTGTAGTCAGAGACTATTTATACGCTATGACCGGTAACACTTAAATGCACCTTATTTCTGATTTCTCGACAAGCTGCTTAATTTCGTAAAGTTGAGGGTATTTTCTTGAAAAGCCTCACACTGTCTGCAACTGGTCTTTGCTATTAATTATCGTTTCTTCCGTTAGTTGTGATACATGTAAGTAGGCGAATAATGTGTTTAAAGATCATGCTCATACAGTTTATGCAATGTATATTTCAACAAGCCAAATCTGGAACCCGCTTCCCGGTTACTTATGCTGGTTTCTAAATAAAACAATTGGTAAATCGTGTAGAAATTCCACTAAATTTACAAATGAATAATTGCTGTTTAAAAAAACGGCCAATTCTACAGAAATTCCACTATATACCAGTGAAAAACTGGTGTTTTAACAACAAAAAAAACACAGTTAATTCTCTAGAAATTGAACTATAATTACCAGTGAATTTTTTTAAAAACATTTGGTAAATCTATATAAATAACTTTAATAAAAGGTTCAGAAATTAACTCAAATATCGAAATAAAATCTACTAAAAAGCCAAAGATAAACCATTAAAATAACCTAGGAAAAGTATTAAAAACCAAGGAAAACTATAGAGTTAAAACTCTAAATGATCTTTTGTTATAGAAAATTGACCGAAATAGCTTAAGAAAATCTATTAAAAAGCCAAAGAAAAACCATTAAAAACCACAGAAAATTTATAGAGATAAAACTTGGGTTTTCAATAGACATATTTTTGTATGGGCTTGATGGGATAGCTCGAAAACTTATAGAGTACTATGGGAATATCTATAGACATTTTAAGTTTTTAAAACCATAAACATTTCCCAAAAAAATTAGTGGTATTTTCTTCGAAAATTGTATAGAAAAAGTTATTCCTATGGTGTCCCATAGCCTTTCTATAAACCTCTATATATTTCTATAGATTTTCTATACACGATTTTTGTACGGGAGGGTTTTCAACAAATTTGTACTAGAGTATTATACGGGCATTTGTCCTACGCTAGTAATATTTCCCCGCCAGAGGCGCCAATACAAGTTAGGATAGGATATAGCGTTTGTGGAGATTTTGAGGGGCCTCCAAATAAGAGCATAGTGCCAATTTGATTTGGGTCGGCAGCGGCCTTTCGCGACGGCACGGAACATCGATTTTTCAAAAATTCTCGGCAGCGTTGACAAAAGTTTCTCCCCCCTTTTGAAAATTTCCCTTTTAAAAATTGAAAAAAAAATTACAAAATGATTTTGAAGGAAAATAAATAAAGTTACCTAGAAAATCTCAAAAAAATATTCGGCTGCGGGATCAAAATTTATCGGCGGCGGCGCGTCGAATAGTAAATGGCTCGGTGGCGTTGGTTCGCCGCCAGAGAAAATATCGGCGACGGTGGCGTTGGATCGGCGGCGCTAGGCTCTACACCAATTAATCATTAAAGTGACCTCCTAAGATCCTAGTGTTTTCCATATGCGTAATAAGTAATATTTTTCACATGAGGAGAAATATGAAAATAAAAAATGTACTTGTAACTGTCCGTTCTTAAATAATAGTTTTGAAACTATACCAAATTCATAAATAGATGCCTCAGTTTCCAACTTATTTGTGCGAAAACCAATACATAGAGAAGGGAATCAGATAAAGCTAGTTTCTTAAGCCTCTTCCAGGCTCCTTGAAAAAACAAGTAGACAAAAGAATTTTATATTTTGAAAAGACATTTAATTATTGAAAATTGAAAAACAAATTAACCGCTGGCGTCAAGGCAGGCGAAGCGCGTTTTTGGTCCGAGTCAAGAATTCCATACCGAATTTACTTTCCAATTAAAGGGCACCCAACGATGATGACATACATTAGCACTTTTTTAAATTATATTTGCATAACTAACCCTAATAATAATAAATAATAATAATAATAATAACCACCTTAGGCCCAAGTCATCTAGCGACTTTTAATGCCTTTAAACAGGTGGTCGGGTTAGAACGCGTAGGAGGGTGGTGGCCAGCCCTTCATGCCACGCGAGCAAATAGCTCCCTACATTAAGTATTACCGTTCACCTATACCGTTCGCTAACCGTCGCTCATTACGTTAAAAGTATTAAAATTTCAAATATTAAAACGCTTTACACTTTCGTTTCAGGTATTGCTCGTCGCGACACATTTTTCGGCATTCGTTTAAATTTCGGGATTTGGATGCTAGGAACATTTGTCATTATGAAAACATTGTCTGGTTGCATGAAATCTAGTCTCATTCAGGAAGTAGAGCGAAATATCATTAACAGTCTCGACGATTTGAGTGGAAATAATTTAGATATTTATGTCAATGTCGGTCTGGAACATGAAATCATGAGACAGGTTTGTAAACGTTTCGTTTCTAAATTTTGAAAAATTTCTAACTATTTAAGTGTTAACGATTGAAGACTATAAAAGATCATGCAGCTGGTAAATAAATCAAGTAGTAGAATTTCAAAGGTAGACATAACAGTCAATTTTGTGATAAAGGTTAGATGGTTCATTTTTTCTGAAGTGAAAATTCAATACCCACAACTAGTCTTAGTCGGTGAAAAAGCCTCCGATCAGTTAAGGAAGATATTTCGTTGGCCTAAACGTTCGTCATTTTCGGTGTGGACAAACAGCACTGCCAGGCAAAAAAAAACGTTGACGGCCAAAAAAAGGATAGCAGTGCTGTCAGATACAGATTATTTGGTTTGAAATACACCGAAAATGGTCAACTTTCGTTTTCCCGCAGAAATGTTCAGAAATGAAATTAATATTTTGAAGCGTAGCATCGACTAGGACCATACTCTGGTTGGACAGCGGTGAAGCAATGGCCCAAAACACCTCGAGTTTGCTAAAAAGGCTCAAAATTAACCCTTGAAGCTTAATTTCTACCTTAAAGACCTACACTCTTAAAAACGTTGGGTTAAATGATTTTGGTTATTTCATTTTTAATTACTTTTTGAGTCAAAAATATCCCAAATTTAGTTGAAAATCTTGAAACGCAAAATTTGGGTTAAACAAAATTAGGTTGTTTTTAACATACTATAATAGCAACACAAAATTGGGTCATACTATCAAATTTAAAGTTCCAAAGCGCCAAAGACGATATGAGCATCGAAAATGTGTCCATCGAACTTGTAGTCTTTGGAAGACTGGAAATATTTTGCGCCGTTCTTGCATCGTTTCCATGAGTGCTTGAAAGGATTCTTAATTTTTGATTCTAAAGTTATAGAATATTTTTAATTTAATTTACTATTTATAATTTAAATTGTTCCAATATTTTAAATTTAGTTTTTATGTTGTGTTGATATTTCAGCGGAAGAACGTAATGAGCTCCCTTGTTTAAATTTATTGCAAATTGCCAAGGCCCTATTCTTTCCAGTGTGATAAAATTTATAAACCAAATTAATTGTTAATTTATAACCCAAAATTGAGTAATATATTAACCATATTTTGGGTAACTTATAAATCTAACCCAAAACTCATTTTGGGTGAAATCAAAAACCACCCAATATTGTGTTTGGTTAAATACTGACCCAACAATGGGTAAAAAACCACCCAATTAATTGTTAAATTATAACTCAAAATTTAGTCATATATTAACCATATTTTGGGCTAATGTGCAACCCATATTTGGGTAACTTATATATTTAACCCAAAATAGCGTTATGAAAATAACCCGTTTTGGGTGAAAACTAAAACAACCCAATATTTTTAAGAGTGTAGATTTTCTTCTGCCGGTCACCCTTTAAGTTTACTTCTCACCGAACAAATACCCTGGTGGTAGGCCAACCGCAGAACGCGCTGGCTTACCACCAGGATATTTGTTCGACAGGAAAGTAAATTTAAAGGGTGACAGGCAGACGAAAACCCAGGCCTTGAAGTGTTCGACTTAAGGTATATTGGATGTTTTATGTCAAATTTATCTTTTTATTTTATAATAATCAGCTATGCTAATTTAATATAGAAAAATAATCCTTCTTGAAGAGTCTGACTGTTTTAATAATAATAACACCTCAGGGACTTATAATGCCTTTAAACAGGTGGCCGGGTCACAATGCGTATGAGGGTGGTAGCAAGCCCTTCATGCCACGTGAGCCAACAGCTCCCTATACTTACTATAACCGTCAACCTCTACAAGTTTTTATGGAAGGGGAAACCGATGAAGTCGAGGGAAAACCCCTTTAACCAGTGGCGAAAGAGCTTGCAAACTTAACGCAAAAGGACTGGTTCAAATTTAGGCTTCCATTAAGCCAATATTTGGTTCTAAAACTAGAAATTATTGAATATACGATTAAATTCTTTAAGAAGAATTTATACACTGCACCTGCAGCTAATCTTTCTTTGTTCATTTAAACTGAGCCAAATCAGAAACTGATTTCAAAAATGTCCCTACGTCCAACGTGCCGAACTTGAGAAGCAAAGTTTTTTCCCTGGTAAAAAGCCTGCTGTAAGGAAATTATAACGCCTATAAAGTAAATGTCGAACCTATTTAAATAACTTGAATATGAAAAATAGTTAGGTTTTTTTTTTCACATTTTAGACTATACTAGTGAACGACAAGTGAAATATATTTTGAACAGTGATCTCACTTTAACACGAAGTGGGGGGAAACGTCCATCACTTAGTGTTTGTGTTGTAGCAACCGCACGATTCTCCCTATTCGCTAGTGTCCTCGTTCTATAGTTTCCACATTCTCTATAGTTACTCATAATTACTAACGCATATTGAACTTGCAAACTCGCTAAGCCTTATTCTCTATAGTGTCCACATTCTCTAAAGTGTCATCATTCTCTAGTGTTCATATTATCTAGTGTGCACATTCTCTAGGGTCCACATTCTCTAGTGTCCATATTATCAAGTGTCCACATTATCTGGTGTCCACATTAGGCCTATATAATGTCCACATTATCTGGTGTCCACATTAGGCCTATATAATGTCCACATTATCTAGTGTCCAAATTCTCTAGTGTCCACATTCTGTGGTGTTCACATTCTCTGGTGTCCTCATTCTCTGGTGTCCTCATTCTCTAGTGTCATCATTCTCTAGTGTCCACATTCTGTGGTGTTCACATTCTCTGGTGTCCTCATTCTCTGGTGTCCTCATTCTCTAGTGTCATCATTCTCTAGTGTCCACATTCTCTAGGGTCCACATTCCCGCTATATTTAACATATAAAACATTTAACAAAATGAAGTAAGAAAAAACTGGAAATTGCTTCGATGTTTTATTCTCTCTCATCCTATACACTGAGAGAAAAATATGCTGTCGAATTTACAGGTATATTTTGGACCCACGGGTGTCCATGTCGTTACTGTAGATTGAACTGGATCATTTCGTGAAATTTATGTACATAAACAAAATGTAGATTTTACATTTAAAAGTTTACGGTAGAGGCTTTGGTTGTTACAGGACAATATGTAAACATAACAGTAGGTAACTCTATACATTTTACATACACTATAGTACAGTTTCTAGCTAAAAATGTTTAAACTACAGTTCGCCCCTCAGTATATTTTACAGTTATTTGTATTTTATCGGAAAATATGTGAAATATACAGTCTGAAGTACTGCATATTTTACCGTAAGTTATGTTTATTATATTGAAGAATTTGTAAAATATACAGCTCAAATTACCGTATATTGTACAGTAAGATATATTTAATATATCGAGGAATATGTGAAATATACAGTCTGAGGTATTGTATATTTTACGGGTACGTATGTGTATTATATTGAAGAATGTGTAAAATATACAGTTGGAAGTATTGTATAATTTACGGGTAGTCACGTTTATTACATTGAAGAATGTGTGAAATATACAGTTTTAAGTATTGTATAATTTAAGGGTTCGTATGTGTATTATTTTGAAGAATGTGTAAAATATACAGTTGGAAGTGCTGTATAATTTACGGGTAGTCACGTTTATTACATAGAAGAATATGTAAAATATACAGTTTGAAGTACTGCATATTTGACGGGTAGTCACGTTTATTACATTGCAGAATATTGTTAAGAAATTATGAGATTGTGTCTAAGTTAAACTGTGAAGAACCCTGCGATCTTGTTCCCAACCGCACTCGTACCCGTGAAACTAATCAACAACCCTAGGCATGGACATCAGGCCCTGTCTCTAGGGCTTGAATCGTTTGAGCACGAAGGCGTCGGTACTCTCCGCCCTATCGCCTTTTACACTGGCTATTTATATCGAGTGAGAGCGCAGTGGGGGGTTCGGAACAGGGCATACAATTTATTAAAAAATATATTTGCAAAGGTTATTTTTATTTACAGGTAAAAGGTCTAAATGTTATTTTTATCTTAACAATATGTAAAATATACAGTTGGAAGTACTGCATATTTGACGGGTAATGTTTATTATATTGCAGAATGTGTGAAATATACAGTTGGAAGTATTGTATAATTTACGGGTACTCATGTAATTATTATATTGAAGAATGTGTAAAATATACAGTTGGAAGTACTGTTTTAGTAAAGACAAAGCTTCGGTTCTAATCGGAGGGCATTCCGCCTTTCCAAAAATCGTTCTACATGTAGTTACTTTCTGATTTCTATGGTTATAGTTCGTACGCAAGGTGGCAACCCTGTTCGCACGGCCTCGTAGTGACATAGAAGCCCAACTTAAATAGGATAAATTATAGTAAAATCCCAATTTGTAACGTTTTCGAAAGGAAAATCCTACGGATAATATAAGATCTTTGGGCCAAAAAAAACCCTAGGTGAAATGCCAAAGTGTTGAAAATATATCCCCTGATGGCAATATCGACCTCAAAATGCCAAGATCCTGGATAAATGCTAAGGATTGGCAACATTGTTCGAGAGTTAGAAGAAACGAAGTTCTACGATCTAAGAATCTATATTTTTCCTGCAAAGACTATTAATACGCTTCGCTAACTAGACAGACGTCGCCCTACATAAAAATTGTTACCCCATTAGAAACACGGGAGAAGCTTCTGACCAGCCGTTAGAGGCGCCAGTAGTAGCACTGCTGAAGTGCAGAACAAACGTCGACCATCGTATGCGGTAGAGTCCAACGCCTAAAATAAAAGAAAATAAAAGAAAATTAATCGTTATGTCGATCAGTACAAAAAGGTCAACAAAAGTACAATAAGTTCCTTCTTTTGCCTGGAATTCAGCCACTTAAAACATTAGCGTATCACAGCAATAATTCAAATATTGATGATTAAAGAGTGACAAAAACGTCATTGAATAAAATATTAGAGATATTTTTATACTGCGTAACAGGAATGTACCCTCGGAGAGATAAAAATTAGTACCTTAAAGGGAGTACGTAATTCCACGTTTATGGTGGATCAACGAGTTTCGCATTTCTACCACCAGGTTTAACAAAGCTAGGAGTGTTTGGTGCTAGTTACCTAAGAACGAGTTTTAGCAGACGATTTTGGAATTTAAGTGAGGCTTATAAATGTAACGTTCCAACCAGTAGCGTAGCCGGGATTTAATTTCGGAAAGGGAACGCAATGGAAACGCATAAAATACATAAATTGTATATACACGTGCCACCTGTGCCCCCCTAACTACGCCACTGGTTCCAACTGAATAGTTTATTATTATTTGGTAAAAGTAAGAGTATACTTTTACCTTTAAAATATATTTTTATTAGAAAAACTGTCAATAAAAAATAGCGTTGCGAAAATAAACTTATGGTGTTATGTAATAAATGTGGTCTAAAATATTTAAAATTGATTTTTCATTAAAAGTTCTAATGAATTTTTCTCTTCAAACATGTATATTTTAGCTTCCCATATATGTAAAACATACAGTTTTCAATTACATAAAACGTATTTACGACATCAAACTGTACTTTTAAGTACGTTGGACCTTCTTAATTATCAAAAGTATTTTCTATGAATTCCTAGCTCAAGTGGTCAAAATTTTTCAAGTAAAACATGGAAAAGTATTTACAAAACTTCAATAAGTCTTCGTGAAAAACTTATCCCCCTCCCCAAAATAATATATTCTTAGTGACCTCTTTGCTAACTTCGAACGCCACTAATGTTAGTAATTGTTAAAAGGTGAAAACGGTTGTCGACAAAAACGGTCCATGATTTGTGAAACGTTTCAAGTGCGTTCTTGCCAACATCTTACTGCGAAGCCCGCAATTAGTCGCTACGACACTGATTAGATATTTAAAAACTACTTTTTATTTCATTTTAAACGTTGTTACAAGAGTTGTTAAACAATAGCTTAGCAGTTAAATTATTAAAGGGCAACGCAAGTGGTCATGCAGGGGGGGGGGGGGAACTATGTTTTCTTCAACAAGCCGTAAGTAGGTTTTTCAAGGATGATTTTATACAGCGCGAAAGCCTTATTCTCCTTGGTGTAGCCACGTGGCGCAATTTCGCTCTCATTCGCGAATTTTTCGATTTTCTTCGCTGAGGACGTGAGTTAGGTCGCAATCAACGAACCCAGGAATTTAGGATTAGCTTAATTTATTTATTATGAAGAAAAGAACTGGGTTAGTTTCCGAGAGTTGGACTTTGATATTTTCGATTTAACAATGTTTTGGAATAAAATTATTTGTTAATTGAATATTTTTAATAATCGAAGTTGAAACATTAGGCCTTGGACGCGGTAAATCTCTGCCGCTAGCCTCACATTGGATTAGGAAAATTCAACACCACACACACTCCTATATCCCGTCTCCCTTAAAAATTTCCCTATCATTATACCCCGACATAATATTTATCTTTTTTTTATTACATTTATTTTGTAGAAGTTTAGGATCCGATTTGTTGGTAAGCAAGCTAGAGACTTCACTTTCCTCGGCCATTTTCGCGACTAAAGAATGCAGACTTGGAAATAGTGATATTTTTTACGGGGGCCCTGCGGGCCCCCGACCCCCCTTAATTTTATTTTTATTGAGAGCCACTGGCCCAAGCGGGGGGAGGGATTGGGGGAAAAATGTAAAATTAGGTAGGGAAAATAGGAAAATAAAAATTGGTTACGTTACTTACATAACATTTATTAACTTTAAAACAAGCAGGTATATTATAATATCACACATAATCCTTTGTAACGGCGTATACATCATGTTCCAGAAATTTCCGTAAAATGTTTAATAAATATTTTTTAATTAAATTGAGAGCCCCGGTGGCCCGCAACCCCCGTTCGAATGATTTATTTTAAGAGCCCACTGATTTTTATTAAGAGCCATTGGCCCCAAGACTCCCGCTAATTGCAAGTCTGAAAGAATGCATAGATTTTGCGTAAAAACCGCGAGAGGCGCATTTATACAAAATAAATTCGGCAAATATGGTTATGGTTTTTTTACAGAGGGAAAGGCTATGGCAGATAGCGCATGCGCAGTCGTTTTTTTTATCTATAAGATAATTTACCCCCCTGCATGGTCACTTGCGTTGCCCTTTAAATAAACGTTTATTTTCGCCTAAGTTTATTGCAAGCCATTTCTGATCTGAAAATGCTTTAATATTTAGACTTTTAAGAGTTTGGGTAAATACGATCTGCTATCCCGAATGGACAATGCTATGAAGCGCTACCCTTTTTCGGCCAATCACATGGTACGGCGAAAAGTATACGAAAAAGTGTGGAAGGGCCAGGCGGTAATTATTTACACGAAATATATTCTACAATCCATTTTGGGAACTTTCTGCGGGACATTCTCTGGGAAAAGAAAATTTCGTTTTTCGGAAGAATCTTATTTTCCGTTGCTCGGAGTGTTTCTCGTTCGAAAAGATTTCCCCCTCAATCAATTTAGGAAATTAAATGAATGGTAAGTTATTTCATTATTTCACACGACAATAAATCCACTTGGTAGACCATTACCTGAGTGTTTAATAATGTGGAAACTAACCACTCACAGCCACAATTTCCATTAAGGGAATCAAACCATTTAATGTGCTAGCTAATGTGTTCCTTTCTAAAATAGCGTATGCGCTAAAATGAAAACTCTGTTATAAGTAGTCAACAGTAGCAGCTTATAACAATTTGTTCACCCATGGGTGAAAAACTCCTTTGGGATCAGTTGTCCTTCCCAGAGGTTTCACCAAATGGGGAAACTCACGTAATTACTCCTCCAAACTTTAAGTTGACGAGTAAAGATATAAATTATAATTGATAAAACTATTGATAAAAGCGTATAAAGTAACACTACGCTACTAAAACTCGCATCTGACTAAAGTTATCTGATTTCCGACTTTGTCCGCCTACAGCAAAATACCCCCAAGCTCCAATACGTGGGAAACGTTAACCATATGAGAAATCAAAAAATAGCCCATGAAGAAATTTAAAATTAACTTTGCTCGAGTTTTAGTAAATTCAAAAAGGTGGGGATATTTTTTGACATCATTTATTCTTATAACTCCATCGGAGTTCATTAAATGAATGCCACTATCACAGAAATTGGAGCTAATAAAGTTCTGGGCACCCTGTTCCAAAAATCAATATTGGGCTATCAGTATGATGTTCTGCCCAATAAATTGACGTATCAGTGACCCTTCTAGACCGAAATTTTAAAGAGATATTAAAGACACGATGGCATCGGCTATACTGTACGTGAAACCTGAAAATCTGCAAATTATATAAGTTTCCGGAATTACTTAGCTAGCCCAAACTTATAAATTGGATTGATAAAACGGAGTCAGTGGGCTCCCATTACTAACAAGGAGACGACCCGAGGTGTAACACACCGATTTGGTTCAAACTGGGGGTTTGGTAGACCTTCATGTAACTTGAAAAACTCTAAAGGGAAATTTCTCCATAGGCAACCGTTTTGCCATGGCAACCAAAAATGTTTTTGACAACACAAAATGGAAATTTTCCCATTGAAAATGGCATGGGAATTTGACCAATTTTGAGGATACCCCCTGTCACAATTTTGATAAATTTCGAACTTTTCATTATTTTTTATTTATATTTTTTATTTTTTAGCATTTTCAATTTTTTTTTATTTTTTCAAAATTGTGACAGGGGGTACCCTTAAAATTGCTCAGATTCCCATGTTATTTTCAATGGGAAAATTTCCATTCTGTGTTGTCAAAAACATTTCTGGTTGCCATGGCGAAACGGTTGCCTATGGAGAGATTTCCCTTTAGGGTTTTTCAAGTTACATGAAGGTCTACCAAACTCCCGAGTCTGAAAGAATTCGGTGTGTTACACCTCGGGTCGTCTCCTTGTAAGTGTAAAATCAAACCTTAAAATTTTATTTAAATTAAAATAACCCAATTTCGTATAATATCAACTTTTTAAGAGATTAAAAAAACAGAGAGCTATTTCACTTTAAAATAACGCGTAACGTTTTCACCAAAGAGCTGGCATGTGAAAATATTTAATAGTTGTTTAGCTATATATGTATTATAGGAGTATTAGAATTTTAGATTTTAATGATATTCGACGTGGTCAGCGATAGCTTACCTTTTGATTCGTGTATCTGGGTCATATGTGTTAAAAAATATTACTTTGATTTTCAGTAATGGAATTTTTCTTTCCATAGCATTTCTCGTTTATTTGAGCAGTACATTATACCGAGGAATGTCCACATTCTGCTCCGACATTACACTAACTGTGAATTCGGTGCTATCAAAGAATCGGCCATTTTGCCTTTTGCAATTCATCACCTTATCAGCACATTTATTATGTTAATCCGGGTATCGCTGTTTAACATTGCAGTTTTAATCGGTGAAATTTCATTCAATTCTATTGTAACGCGACTTATAAAATAAGTCGAGAAAGATTTTTTGGTAGTAAATTTATTGTCCCATATTATTTAGGTCAGTGAGACAAAAGGTCATAATGTTACAATAGATATTTTTAGCCCGTTTTAAATGTAACGTCAATAATATAATAATAATAAAATAATTTTATCTCCACATGTTTCCACTAATATCTATTTTTCACTAGGTTAATTTACTTAATTATCTTTGTTTTTTTATTGCCTCATCTGTAAACATTTTAAATAAGAATTATATTTTTGGTTTTTGTAAAACAGATTGGTTACAAATATTATATTCCTTCTAAGTGTTTCGCCAACTAAACTTATCGCATTTTAGTAATTAAAAACGCATCGATTTTCTATCACATCAGTAAAAGACCTTCTGCAGCTGGTTTTTAGGGTGTTTAAAATTGGCTTTGAGTTAAGAGTTCACCCAAAGACTATATATACGCTTCGGTTACTAGACAGGCGTCTCTATACAAAAAACCTGTGAACACTTTCGAAACACGAGAGAAGCCTTTGACCAGCCGTTAGAGGCGCCACTAGTAGCACTGCTGAAGCGCGGGGGAAATTTTGACTAGCGTCTGCTATCGTATGCAAGTTGAGCCATTGAACACGCCAGTCTATTTAGCGAAGCGTATATATAGTCTTTGGAGTTAACCGGTCTCCAGTCGAGAGTTCGGACGCTTCGTCAAGATAGTCTTTTGCGTGTATAATAATAAATAATAATAATCAGCTAGGCTAATACCCAAGGCACCACCTTAGGTCAGATAGTCTCCCTACACTTACTATTACCGTTACCCTCTACAAGATTTTATGGAAAGGGAAAACCAAAGAACACGGGGGGAAACCCCTTAAACCAGTGGCGAGAGAACTTTCAAACTCTACGCAGCAAGAGTGGTTCCGAGTTTTCACCCAGTGCCACAAGCTGGAATCGAACCCGGCTCCTCTTGCTGCGAGGCGAAAGTACTAACTACTCCGCCACCCCAAAACAAGTTAAATGTAGAAATGTTTTTATCACAGTTTTAGCAGGGACGTCATTTCAGGATTTTTCAGGAGGGGGCGGAATTTGTGCTCCGGAAAAAAAGTTTTTAAAGTGCAAAAACGCGTTAATTTTTAATAATTTTAGTATTTTTAATCGAAATAGTTATTGCATAATTGCGAGGGGCTGATCACTCCGCGTAATCGGTGTACAGAACCGTACCTTTGACTGTACTAATGGGATTACGCGTAATCTTTGAAGTCCCTGCCTTTGGCAGTGCTAATCTAAGCGTAATCTGGTGTACAGACTTTCTAAGAGTGGTTAGCCCCTCGCATAATTGCTAGTGGTTTTCAGTATAATAGACAGAACAAATCATTTTCCCAAGATATTCCTTGTACTTCGTCCGATTCTGAGTTGGTATTAGAAAAATTCGTGACATTTTTTAGCTCATAAAAATTCAGGGACGGGGGCAATGCCTCCTCTTGCCCCACCCAAATGACGTCCCTAAATTTATAGATATCTCGTCTAGAATTCTGCTTACCCACTAACTCTCTTTCGTTGAGTCTGCTTTTGCAAAATACTAGGATTACATTGATGAGGCAGCGGCTTTATTTCTGCTTGACAGTGTTTTAGTTCTTGGGATTTTCAGCCAAGGTGATATTTTCTCGGAAAACCCAGATTCAGTTATTTCTTGACAACTTTAACATTTGCTTAAATTTTTAGGTTAGGTCTGATCAACCTCTTTTATACTTCCATAAAGATATACTCGTTTAACGTACAATTGCTTAAGACAACTAATTAAAGGAATTCCCGGGTTAGAGGAAAGTTGATCACTGGTCTTTTTCGTTTTTTAACTGTTTTTGGACAATTTAAAAGCACAACTAGATTTACCCATACACATATATAATAAAATAGATCACCGATTTTACACGAAGCGCGTGTGCTAGCAAGACCTAGCAGTCGTGAGGTAAGAACTGCGGATAGCACCTTCTATCTGTGACAGGATTAAATAAGAAATTATATAATCCCACGTGATTTCACGAAGGCCACAGGTGTCGAGAAAATGATTCTTTGGTAATCTCTATGAAATTATTAACTTCAATTTATTCTATAATAAATTTACGTTAATAAGTTTATAAAAGTCAATTTATTCTGTAAGATTTTTATAATTTATAGATTAAATTAAAGTTAATTGATTTAATTTAAAATACTGAAAAATTAGAGAAATTCTGTATCCGTAGCCCCTTAGCGGTAAACTCGTAAGTTTTTATTACCTCTCCGAGGGGACTTTGTACCCTAGGAGGGGTTATACAACCACCGCGTCTGTCTGTCAGGCCTGCGAACGCGTTCGCATTTTCGGGGCAAAGGGTAATCGCTGCGTACGCAGTTTCTTAGAATTAGGGAAAAGGTTTTTCCAAAAGGGCCCGTTTTTGTTGTCATTGGGTGTAGTATAAATATTTTTCAGTTTGCGTTAGTACCGGGCGGGATTCGAACCCGAGCCCTCTTGCACAACAGGTGAGCATTTTTTTTTTTTTTTTTTTTCGTCCATTTGATTAATCAGGTGCGAGATATGTGTTACGGCCACGCCAACGGGGGGATACTTGGGGATAGGGTTGGAACACCCGTGGCGGAAATATGACAACCACCCGTTGGGGGATTAGTGGTCGTCCTCACACGGCCTTCCACAAACTCTACCTCCCGGACGCCTGGGATTACAGGAGTGAGCCACTACTCCCGGCTTACAGGTGAGCATTCTACCACAGGACCACCGATACATTGTACACTTCACTGAAAATTAGAAACTCTTCCGAGGAGAGGTATATTTTGGCTAGCCAACTTGTTAATATTTTCTATATCCGTGAATTAAATTGAGGCCGAAACCATCTTTATATTTAATTGGCAAATTGTTTTTAAAAAAGTAGCAAAATATGGGCGGCACTTCTGGCATCTAGAACAAGCCTCAAAACATTTTGCATTCTAATAAGTGCGCAAAAAAGTAATAAAAAATAATAGATTATCTGTATACATTTAACAAAAAGTCTTAAAAATAATGAACGAACGAAAGAGTAGTATAAATATCCAGTGTCAAACCCGGATTACTCATTAATCATCGAATTACTTTTTCGTTGTTAATGTGTACTGGTGCTACTGAATAAATTTTGGATTGAACAAGATGATTAAGTTAATCTCTTTCCTGATATTGGCAGCGATGGTAATAATTAAATTTATATCTATATCTAAATGAGACCGTGATGTTCGTTATTTATGTTATGTGTGGCTTCAGGTTTTGTGCCAGAAATCCATCGACGTTGAAACTCCGCATGCTGTTGAGATCGCAGCTCCAATGCCCTTGGACATGGCCGCGCCCTTGAATACTGTGCAGGAATCGGCCTTCGAATTGCCGGCCGCCGTCTTCGACATTCCTCAACCGTCCTTGTCTCTGGTCCAACCAACAATCGAGATGCCCAAGGATGCCCCCGAAGTTCATGATGTTCCTCACGCCAACATTGGCTTCTCCGGAAATATCTTGAAGGAGAAGAAAGTGGTCCTCAACATCCCTTCGCCGGTCATCGAGGCACCGAAACCCATCGTCCAAACTAAGCCCGCCCTCTTCAGGGTGCCTCAGGCCATCTTCGTCATCCCCAGTCCCGTGGTCCAGCATAAGCCCATGATCTACAAGGTACCCCACACTCTCATCGTGCACCGACCGGAAGTGAACCTGCAACCGTACCACGTGGCCATCCCCCAAATGAAGATAGTCAAGGGTTCCAAGTCCGCCTACACCCAACCCATCCCAGAAAGCTACAACGTCCAGACCTCTGGGTCCGTCTTAACGAAGGTTGATTCTAAGATCCAAGCTGTTCATGGCGTTGGTAAGATGATCGCGGACATGGAAGCATCCAAGGCGGCTTCCTTCCAAGTGGCCAGGAACATCGTCGAGAAGAAGTTCCATGACAAAGTCGCCCGCGTTTCAAAGACTTTACACGGGGCGGTATGAAGCGTAATTTTGTAACATCTTCAAGTGCTGTTATTCGATTTTAAACCCTATTTATTCTTGTAAATATTTATTATCATGTAAATAGAACAAAGCGACATGCCAAATAAAATCTAGCTTTTAAGTCTTGTTTTGTTTTCATACGTTTCGAACTTTCTAGCGAATTTAGCATCTGCATTTACGCTTTTTACGAAGTTGGATACTAAAACATTTTAAATTAGGAAATGGAATTTTAAAATTGAACATATTGGCCTAGCAGTGTCACTACACAGGTAGCAAAATAACTTTTGTAAAATGGTCAATATTTGATTTAAGGTCAAAATAACGTTTAATGGTTATTATCCCACTAATTATAAATGTGTATATTTAGTAAAATATTGAACTCTTTTAGAACTCATGTTTTTATCAAAGTAGTTAGGTTAAAAAAACATCGTTATTTAAATTAAATTCACCACATTCAAAAACATCACTTTTAATATGGATATTTAGGTTATATTATATAACTTTTTTAAGGGTACAAACATGAAACGTTTTTATGTTTGTTGTTAGCTACCAACTAATTTTTAATCTCACTAATAATAAAAGTTTATATATTTAGTTAAATATTAACCACTTCTTAAACATGTTTTAATAAGAATATTCTAATTAAAACATGTTATAGAAGTAATATTTAACTAAATATAAACTTATATGTTTGTTTGTCCGCTATAGGAATCTACAGTTTTCAACTTAGGTCGACCACATTTGGTATACCATCTCATGGTACACTGGCTGTGGTTGTCGACGGTTGTGGTCAGCAAATCACCTTAAATTAATTGGATTAATTTAATAATTAGGTATATCCGCTACACAAGATACTACACTTTGGTCTTAACCCTACACACGAAAAACGATTAAAGTATAGTAATGTTTTTAAAAGCCTTCTTCTACGTATAGACTCTAGGCCGTATGATAAAAGGGAAATTATTGTGTAATCAACGTATAATTGTTTGCAATTGGCATAAATCAGTTGGTTATATAGGGTACGGTGTCATACGTGGAGAGAGTTATGCTAGCGTTGTACTTTCGTCTTGATTGTTACGGTATTTGTCACTAGTCCTTTTATCGGTAATTGCCTGCACTGTTATATAAAAGGTATTTTACTAAGGGATATAACTGCCTGTTTTTACGTAACAGGCATATTTCCCAGGTAAATACCGGGTACCCCATCTAGTTGTTTAATAATTTTAAAAATGTTTGATACCGACATTTAATAGACGTTAATCCTCTCGACAAAATAGAAAAAAGGGATAAAGGTTTTACAACGTTAGAAATCACAACCAAAGTAGATGAAATGAAAATTATTGGTAGTATACGGGTTCATGTGTAAAATACAAAGGAACTGACGAAATTACCGGTTTTAAGGTAAATCTAGTTTTAATATTTAAAAAAAAATTAAAAACGAAGTCGAGTTTTCAATATATTAGTCGAAGTTTGCCTGGGATGACGTCTTAAGCGTCATTTTCTTGCATTAGCCAACCCAATTGGAATGTTGAATGTGTCGGAGTTTCGGCACTGGTGGCTAATCCTTGGTTTTACAATTGCCCCGGGGAGTGCAATTTTGTCGTATTAGCCAACCCAATTGGCAAATGCAAACGAAGAAATAAACTACAATTCAGTTTATTTTTTCAATATAAAACGGATTACCTTTATTAACAAGCACTAGTGTTATGTGTAACAATAAACTTTTCAACTGCATTCTATCAACAATGTACCGTTTAATGTAGTTATACCCAGGTAGCAAAATCTCGTTGATAAACCGTTTGTGAATCGTTGAAACTATGTTGAGAGATAAACGTTATAAAATGGTTGACGATGTCACCAAAATAGACGGTTTATAAAACGGTTGATATTAAGTCTTTTAGTACTAACAGAAGCCCAAGTATAAACGTTATATGATTTGACGTTTATTTAACGTATACCGGGTGTCTACTAAAAAATGAACCAAGGCGAATATCTCAAAATCTGTTTTAGGTACGAATTTGAAATTTTCAAGTCGTATACAAGATGTAGAGAAAAACCTACTGCGAAAATTTCGATGACCTTGATCCATGTCTTCAAGGTCATCCAAAACCTAACTCGATAATCGTAAGTTTTACACAGTTGGTTCCAATTAGAAAAGTGTTCCACGTGACGTTTTAATTACAAATGGCTTTGATTTGATCGGATTTGACCAATAGCAAGCCGAGAAATGCTAGATGAAAAACAAGAAATTCGTTAAGTTGATAACGTGTCGAAAGCGAGGTTCGGGAGCTGATAACTCTAAAGATACTCGTATAGAGTACTGAAATTTGCTACACATACTCATCAGGATTGAGGGTCTTTAGTTTAACAATTTTAATGACCTTGAACCATGTCTTCAAGGCCCCCTGTGCCCCCCCCCCTGGCTACGCCACTGCGTGGAACACTTTTCTAATTGGAACCAACTTTGTAACACTTACTATTCTCGTGTTAGTTTTTGGATGACCTTGAAGACATGGATCAAGGTCATCGACATTTTCGCTTTTGGTTTCCCCCTACATCTTGTATACGACTTGAAAATTTCAAAATCGCACCGAAATCAGATTTTGAGATACATGTATTCGCCCTGGTTCATTTTTAGTGGACACCCGGTATACGTTAAATAAACGTCAAATCATATAACGTTTATACTTGGGCTTCTGTTAGTACTAAAAGACTTAATATCAACCGTTTTATAAACCGTCTATTTTGGTGACATCGTCAACCATTTTATAACGTTTATCTCTCAACATAGTTTCAACGATTCACAAACGGTTTATCAACGAGATTTTGCTACCTGGGTATAACTACATTAAACGGTACATTGTTGATAGAATGCAGTTGAAAAGTTTATTGTTACACATAACACTAGTGCTTGTTAATAAAGGTAATCCGTTTTATATTGAAAAAATAAACTGAATTGTAGTTTATTTCTTCGTTTGCATTTGCCAATTGGGTTGGCTAATACGACAAAATTGCACTCCCCGGGACAATTGTAAAACCAAGGATTAGCCACCAGTGCCGAAACTCCGACACATTCAACATTCCAATTGGGTTGGCTAATGCAAGAAAATGACGCTTAAGACGTCATCCCAGGCAAACTTCGACTAATATATTGAAAACCCGACTTCGTTTTTAATTTTTTTTTTAAATATTAAAACTAGATTTACCTTAAAACCGGTAATTTCGTCAGTTCCTTTGCATTTTACACATGAACCCGTATACTACCAATAATTTTAATTTCATCTGCTTTGGTTGTGATTTCTAACGTTTTAAAACCTTTATCCCTTCTTTCTACTTTGTCGAGAGGCAGATCACTTCCATAATTAAATCTTGGCCGATTAAATCTAGATAGTGATTTAGTTGATTAAATCGTGAACTGCCCCTCATATTTAGTTATATGCCGGACTATCAATTGCGTCTTTAATGTAATTTTATATCCCATCGCAACTAAATCGAATGTTATTTTTATTCTTTTCTGTTGTGAATTCAAATATTTACTGTTTAAAAACTAATCAAGTTCAACTGCATTTCTTCCCATTTAGGCTATGAAATTTTTGACTAATTACCAGTTGGTACCGGGGCAAAGTGTAATAAATAAAAATGAGAGAAATTCCGTATTCGTAGCCCCCTAGCGGTAAACGCGTAAGTTTTTAAAAATATTTTCGATGTCACCGAATTAGATTTAAAGGGGCTCCAAAGTTCGGTGGCAAAAAAAAAAGAAAATTGAGCATGCTTTTCATTCCCCACAACCCCTCACTCGGCCTTGGCAGAGGCGGGCAGAGTCAACCGTAAATTTCGCACTTTACTAACTTTACACATTTTGCCACCGAACTTTGGAGCCCCTTTAAACACAAACCATCTTTATATTTATTTTGCAAATTGTTTTTAAAAAAGTAGCAAAATATTGGCGGCACCTCCAGCATCTAGAATTAGCCTCCAACCCTTTTGCATTCTAATAAGTGAAAAAAGTAATAAAAAATTATAGATTATCTGTATATATTTTTAAAAAATCTTAAAACAAAGAACCAACGAAAGAGTAGTATAAATATCCGGTGTCAAACCCGGATTACTCATTAATCATCGAATTACTTTTTCGTTGTTATTGTGTACTGAGTGCTACTGAATAAATTTTGGATTGAACAAGATGATTGGGTTAATCTCTTTCCTGATATTGGCAGCGATGGTAATAATTAAATTTATATCTCTATCTAAATGAGACCGTGATGTTCGTTATTAATGTTATGTGTGGCTTCAGGTTTTGTGCCAGAAATCCATCGACGTTGAAACTCCGCATGCTGTTGAGATCGCAGCTCCAATGCCCTTGGACATGGCCGCGCCCTTGAATACTGTGCAGGAATCGGCCTTCGAATTGCCGGCCGCCGTCTTCGACATTCCTCAACCGTCCTTGTCTCTCGTCCAACCAACAATCGAGATGCCCAAGGATGCCCCCGAAGTTCATGATGTTCCTCACGCCAACATTGGCTTCTCCGGAAATATCTTGAAGGAGAAGAAAGTGGTCCTCAACATCCCTTCGCCGGTCATCGAGGCACCGAAACCCATCGTCCAAACTACGCCCGCCCTCTTCAGGGTGCCTCAGGCCATCTTCGTCATCCCCAGTCCCGTGGTCCAGCATAAGCCCATGATCTACAAGGTACCCCACACTCTCATCGTGCACCGACCGGAAGTGAACCTGCAACCGTACCACGTGGCCATCCCCCAAATGAAGATAGTTAAGGGTTCCAAGTCCGCCTACACCCAACCCATCCCAGAAAGCTACAACGTCCAGACCTCTGGGTCCGTCTTAACGAAGGTTGATTCTAAGATCCAAGCTGTTCATGGCGTTGGTAAGATTATCGTGGACATGGAAGCATCCAAGGCGGCTTCCTTCCAAGTGGCCAGGAACATCGTCGAGAAGAAGTTCCATGACAAAGTCGCCCGCGTTTCAAAGACTTTACACGGGGCGGTATGAAGCGTAATTTTGTAACATCTTCAAGTGCTGTTATTCGATTTTAAACCCTATTTATTCTTGTAAATATTTATTATCATGTAAATAGAACAAAGCGACATGCCAAATAAAATCTAGCTTTTAAGTCTGTTTTGTTTTCATACGTTTCGAACTTTCTAGCGAATTTAGCATCTGCATTTACGCTTTTTACGAAGTTGGATACTAAAACATTTTAAATTAGGAAATGGAATTTTCAACTTTCACATATTGGCCTTGTAGTATAACTATAACTACATTAAACCCTAAACTATTAAGAGAATGCAGTTGGAAAGTTTAATGTTACACATTATACTAGTTCTTGTTAGTGAGGTTATGCGTTTATATTGTAAAAATAAACTGTGTTGTAGTTCATTTCTTCGTTCGCATCTTCCATTGAATTGAAAAATGAAACCAAATTACACTTTTACAAAATATGAACTAAATAATAATCTCATCTTCAACGCAAATACCTGAATTAATGGCTTAAAGTCGCTCGAAGACTAATTGGTTCTAAGGTGGGGTTTGGTTGATGGTTTTTAGTGTTGTAAAAAGAAAAATTTCCGGAAATTTTCTATGTTTTTCCGAAAAAATAAAACTTCTCATTCCATGATTAGTCTAATACATTGTTTGCATATTTAAATAAAGCGGAATTTTCACCTAATTTTTACGAATCTGAAAATAAAACTAAACCTCTAGACTAGTTTAAACTGATTAACATTGTAACACTACTAATGTTTTGTAGTATGTTTACTGATATTAAGCATTTTATATCGATAAAAAGTTAAAAACATTAAAAACCCCTAAAAAGTAATTCATGTTTTAATTTTTTTATTTTTCCGATTTGCGGAAAATTATCTGGAAATTTTTCCGCATTTTATTTTTCCGGAAAATTAACAACACTGATTGTTTTTATCATGTTTGGGACAATACTAGTCGTAGCTAGGTAGGTTTGGTAAAGTGATTTATCAATCCGATGGAAATCTCATACAGTTTGAACTTTCTCAAAAGTACACTGGCCACCAAGGTCGCCCGATCTGACTCCGTTGGATTTCTTTCTTTGGGGCTTCGTCAAGGACAAGGTGTACCCCACTCCGGTTGAGACCCTTGAAGAGCTGCGTCAACGAATTGTAAGCGCTTGCCGGGAAGTAACCCCGGAAATGATTCAAGCCGCCTTCGACAATATGATTGTTCGCGCCCAAGCCTGCATCGCAGCCGAAGGTAGTATTTTCGAAACGTACTTAAATAAAATGTCTCTTTGTTTTTTGAAAAAATTCGCATTTTTAATCCTACGTAATTAAATCGTGTAATACCTTCTTCGCCATTGTCTCCTCGATTTTTCAGCGGTGTTTATTGCATTAAACACCAGATTAAGAAATTTCTGACTTTCATAAAGTTACACTACTCTCCCAATGGAATTCAAAAAAAGTTATTTTAGCTTGCCCAGCTTGTCACTTTTTCAAGTCGTATTTTTTCAGTGAAAAAGACGTCTATTTTTTTCACGCCAACGCTATATGTACGTTTTCGGTGACGCTCTACAATTTTCTCTTTGACAATTTTCTTATAGCACCTAGCGGTTAAAATTTAAATTTTCAAAAAACGTGGAAATATTTTTCGATTTAGATGCAATTTTGGTAGAAAGTGTCCCCCGGCACGTATAATGTACAGTACAAATTTCAACTTTCTAGATAACATAGAAAAAAAAACACCCTGTATAATTTTAGTGAGAAAGCTAAATTGTTAGCTCCAAATACCTTGTAGTTTCTAAAATATGATTTAGAAAAAAAGCATGTGTAAGGAACGACAATTTTCTTCAATCTAAAATGCCATATTTAGGTCTAAATAACTCGATAACAAATAAAGACAGTCCCGTGAAGTTAAACACAGGTAAATCATATGTGATCGAGAGTTCTCGTGTGAAGTTTGAGCCAAAACAAATAAACATGTAATTAATTATAAAGTCGTTAAGTGAGAACTAGGCTTGAAAAATAATCATCTCTAAAATGAATATTGAACTTAAGGCATTTAACTGTTCACTTAATTGTTCAAACAAAACAGTTACTTATTAATTTTTGACAAAAAGGTAATTGTTTTCAAATCAAATGCGCTAAGTATACGTATGTTTTTTTCATAGGAAGATAGCTCAGGCTTTACAACTGAAATAATATTCTGCAAAGGTACCCAACATACGTCTCCTCTCCTGGGCCAATAGAGCTTTAAATGTTGTCTACGAATATTTTTCGACGTTTTTTTCAACGTCTCTTTTAGAGATATCTAAAATCTATGTTCTTAATATTTTAGTGCGTATCTGTAAAAGTTGATGGGAAAAGACAATTAGTTCAAAAGAGACTTTTGCTTACAAATTTAAGACGGCTTCATACCGAATTCCTCAAGCAAACACATATTAAAGTTGGATTATCGAAACTTTGTGAGTTGAGACCAAAGAACTGCATAATCGCTGGTAGAACTGGAACTCACACGGTATGTCACACACGATCAAAGAAAGCAAATCTTTATATAGTCTCTATCATTGTTAGGAATCGAGTAGAGAGCTAATTTTATGTTCTGATGATATTCACACACATATATTGAATTTCGTTTTTGTTCTCAAATGCCACAAGTACAATTTTAACTGAATTACAAGTCCTTGATATAGCCCCAAAAATTGAAATAACATTGGTTCAAATCAGGAAATCTGGCTGGCCATGCAACAGTTCTGCCTTGACCTACCCACCTCTTGAGGAAACTCGGCATCACGATGAGATTTAACCCGAAGGCTAAAATGAGGGGGTGCTCCGTCGTGCATAAACCACATTAGTTGTATTCTTGCTAGCAGTACGTTTCCAAGTAGCTCTGGTAAAGTGTCTAGAAAGGTTAATTAGTCCAATTATATGGTCGCCAACTATTCCGCACCAGACGTTGAGACTAAACTGTACTTGATGTAACCTAACGGTAGTCGCGTGCGGATTTTCTTGCTGCAACTCACGACTATTATGATAATTGAAGATTCCGTCACGGGAAAAATTAGCCTCGTCAGAAACAAGGAGCGTACTTAGCCAATTGATGTCGTTAGCCTGCTCCTGAACCACTGACAAAATTTGACTCGTCTTGGCTAATCGGCCTCATTTAAAGATTAAACCTTTTGTAAATGGAATAGGCGGTACTGGTGTCCTCGAAGGATATGCCAGACAAGTACATGGTCAACCCGCAATTGACGTCCAACTTGCCTCGTACTTGTCATAGGATCATCCTTGAAGATGGTAAGTACTTGTTCTTCCACGCGTCTTCTGGAACGTATCCTTGTGCAGTATCAGGTCCCGTGGGTTATATTTTTCCAGTTTCTCTTAAGCGTCTGTCAACCGCCGTGAAAGTTTGTCGATTTGGAAGCTGTATTTGAGGAAAGATCTCCTGATAAAAGTGCCGCGCTTCCACCGCATTTCCCTGAGCGAGTCCATACATAAGATGCATATCGGCATATAGAGTGTTGTCGTCTGATACGATTTTTAAAACTTGTAACGTCACAGCTGTAGTGTTAATAGTGGCCGCTATGACAGTTACCGTTTTTATCAATAGGCAAATTACAATGGTGACGTCGCAGGGTTTCAGACGACAACACTCTATTCTGCATTCGTGAAGTACGCCATAAAATAAAAGGTTTAAGATACGAAATGTGAATTTAATTATTGAAGCCCCTCAATTTAATGCAAATTTGAGCCTTGTTCCCATCCAAAAAAACTATTTGAAAATGACGTGTATAGTAGACTAAACCTGTAGACTAAAAACATTTTTTTGTGAGTGACTATTTAATGAGACCATTAATTACACAAGTGTACTAGCATTCGGGGAAAACAATTACTCGGATACGGTTCAATTTAGGAAAACGTTTCTTAGGACCTTTTTCACTACTTAATTGTTACCCAAAGAATGCACCTTAAAAAATTTTATCAGACCTCTCTTAAACACCCTGTATAATACCTTCGAATTAATTTATGAATTAAAAGAGGAAAATAAATTCGTGTCAACGCAGTATGAGGAAGCTCAAATTCCTAATAGATAATTAAGTTTATCTGGTCAAATTTCGTTGTGAATTAATTCAAGTGAAGAACTGAAGAGTATTGAATTTAAGATGTCATTGGTACCATTGACCCCTAAATCGTTGATACCAGTGACCTTATGACCGACGACGTCGCTGCCTCTGGCAATATGCTTTTCGAGTGATCATGTAACTCCCACTATACTTTTGGGTACCAGCATAAGTCACATATAAGACCCAAAAGTGCGCCTTTTGAAATATTTACTGAGAACTAGTTTCACCATTGACCACAATGCAATGTACCGGAATCTCTCTTTGGTCTATGGGCTAACTCCTCGCGAATTTTTTTTTTTCTCTTCATTCGCGCATAGAGATACATTCGTGGCTCTGGAGTGGTAAAATTTTCACTTTTAATGACGTAATCTTTATCCCATCTACTACACTCTATATTTACTCATTCAAAAATATAAAGTTGGTACACACTTTTGGGTCTTATGTCGCTTTTGGTACCAGGTTGTGGAGCTACCCTTGAGTTCAAGTATCTTTAGGCTCCTCTCACTCCCACACCCGCCAGTGACGTACATTTACATATCTCGAACATGGATTCAGACCCCCCGAGCACTAGAAATTTCCGTCGGCGTTTTCACGGTAGCGCAGCTCCTCAGCCTTTAAAATCTATATAATGCTTATCTTAGACTATCGCTCCTCGGACTATTGCCCACACCCGGAAGCCGACATGAACCAACTGGAAATGGTACCATGGAGGAAGTCGTCCCATTGCCGTGGCGTAGGGCCCGCGGTGCGGTAGGGCCTTGAGCTTCGGGGGGCCCCGCTAACCAAAAAAAATTAAAAAGGGGGGCCTCTGAGTTCTCAGCTACGCCACTGCCCCATTGTCCACCCCCTATGGATACTCGTGGGAGGTAATTATGACATGGGTTATCAAAAATGTCAACTAGACAAACCGTCGTATTCAATACCTCGTCACATAATGGATTCCTTTTTGTGTCACACTCCGCCCAGTCTATGCAACTTGTCTATTTCTCAAAAAAGGTTAACTTTTCCAAATAAGAGATCACAAATTGGCTAATTTGGCCTAATGTTAAACGTAACGTATAACGGAGGAAGGAGATAAAGGCGGTTTCTAAAATGACAGGTTTGCCTGATAATTCAAGTACTCTAAATAAACCAATTTTTTATTATTAGGCCTTTGATCAGTTTAAAACCTTGCAACCCAGTCATTCATTAAAAAAATAAAATAAGTATTAATATAAACACCAAACATTTAGTTTAAAATAAATGTAATAGTGTTAAAACCACTTTTATTTTATTATGAAAAACATTTTTTACACTATATACATTTTCCAGAAATTTAGGTATAAATACATCTACATTGCAATATCAAGTAAGCTTTGCAGAGAAGTAGGTACCCAAGCCTTGTCATTGAAGACAAAAACTACACCTCGATCAATATACATTGTTGAATTCCCGAAGCGATAAACTTGTTTCCCTTCTTGATAACGATTTGGAACTGGTGCAAATAAAATACCAGCTTCTTCGGCCTTAAATACAAAAATAAGTGTTAAAAAAACCAAATTGACAATAATAATAATTATGATAATTGTACTTTTTTCTCAATCATGTCCTTAAAGCTCATGGAAAGAGAAGCGGCTGAAGAAGCACCCCTGATAGCTTGCGTTACTGAGTCATACGTCCATTTTCCAACTTTAGGTTGTGATGTAGTAGAAGGCTGTGGTTCAGTTTGAGGCATGTTAGGCATAAATGGCACACCCTCTCTTGGTCCCATGGGATATAACAAAGGTGCTTGTGGGTTAGAAACAGCGTGGTTCATGATATCCAGTGCCTTGTTAAAATGATCTGTGTGTCGAAAAAAAATAGGGTTATTTCATATTTAGTTTTCAGAGGTGTAATTTATAACAACATACCTCTAATTATAGGATGACTTTGTAAATTGGGAGAAACCATCGATTTCCAGCCCATGTACCACTTGGAAACTTCGTCATAATTTGGATTGTGTCCTAACCATGTGCATAACACTTGTAGCCAACGAGGAAAAAATGTTTTGTCCAAGAGATTAACCATGGCTTGTTGCGGAATCATGTCTTCCCATGCGATTGTCCATTGCCAAATATCTGTAACAAACCACATCAAAATTTAAAATAGTTCATCGGTTCCAGTAATCCTGGCCCCTAAAGAAACTGATTTATGTTAAACCTTGTTCAAAAAGAACAAAAATTTCAATGACCTAAAGAAACTTGTCTAAAATATGCCCTGACATAGAGAAACCGAGGGGCTGTTCACTGATTATGTAATCTGGGAGTGCGCGAAGATTACGACGATTACGACGATTACGAGAAGATTATGCCGAGATAAGGCACTCTTTTTGGGAAGCCTGTACACAGATTAGGCCTAGTGATCAGCCCCTCGAGAAAAACTAACATAATCTAAGCTTCATCTATTTTTCTGGAAAAAAATTTACCTAAGTGTTGTTGATGAGGGTTAATAATGAAACTTTGCATGACTAATGTTAACTTGGGCAAAATATTGGATATGACAAATGCTTCCATGGTTCCTTTGGAGAAAACATTCCTCCATGGTTCCAAAATTAATTTGGCCGAACAATCACTCGGATGCCAATTTGTCAATGCTACAGCTAGTTTGTGCCTAATTGGTGCGTAGAGACTTTCCAATCGTTCTCCCATTAGCGGAAGCCATGGATGAAGCCAGGCATGAATGGGCATTGTGTCTGTCACTGGATTCCAATCATTTACTTCTTGCTCCAGCCGAGGGAAAATCAATTGTGTTAAGCAATTATCCAAGATCCAATGAGGCAATAAAGGAATCCAATTCTCTAATAGCTCAATTATGTTTTCTGGTTGACGGACTGGCCATTGCCTACGTTAAAATATCAAATATTAGTATATTCAAGTAAATTATCTCGCTGAGATAAAAACTTACAAAGCAGCTCTCCTCACAATGGGCATCCAAATGTCCCAAATGAGTTGATGATATGGATCAAAGTTCCCATCGATATTGGTTAAGTTACTCCTGGCACGTTCCTCCGTTTCTAGCACATCCTTCCAAGTTTTGAATAATTCCAAACCATAATATGGATTTTTCAAAGGATCCCAGGGATCTAAAAACTTCTTGACCTAAGAAGAAAGAAGTTAAAGGGTAATAGTGCCTTGGAGTAGCAAATGTGGAATAAAAGATTAACGTACTAGGGGGAATACAATCGTAACAGCCAAATCAGAGAGTTCGTAAAGTTTGTATTCTTCGTAATAGTCTTCTTCAAGCTTCTTGAAGATTACCGAGGCTTCACCCAATGTCATTGATGTTTCTTTAGATTCAAGACTAAAGGAAAGAAAAAAGTATAAAATTAGAAAACCATTTTTATTTCAAAATTTACTTCTATCTTATTATCGAACAAACCATCCAATACTTAAAGCAACTGTCGGCTCTATCATTGCCACCTGTATTATGGAAAGGCCCGTTATTAGAGATGGCCATGAATCTATCAGATTCTTTGGAAAAAAGCGACTTTAGTACAGACCGTGTTGCCATCTATTAATGGCCAAGGAAGTTAAATTGTAGTATTATATTTTAACAACTTATACTGTTTAGTGGACTTAAACCTAAATTATATTTCCCATGTAAAAATATTGTTTATAATTGCTGTAATGTATGATATTGACCAATTTACAAACTATCCAATCAACGCCAGGGGTACCAATAATGATTGCATTTTGGGTCAAAATGTAGCTTAATGTTTTGATGTCGACGATAGTGACATCTGCTTAAAAAAGAGCTACTTGACTTCGAGCCAACACTTGCTTTAAACTAAGATATTTAATCAAATAGATGATATACTTACATAACAGGATACACCTACATAAATTATTGCCCAAAAAAAATTTCCTACCCTGAGGAACGAAGATTCAAAGACCACACCCCAATGATCATGATACCCAAAACTAAAGGTGAAAAGGATCCACACAAATAACTACAACCCACAAATCAAGAACCAAATGATGACCAGGCCTCTCACAAATAAATTCCCTGTAGATCCCTCTTGCAAATTAAAACCCTAACGATTACACCTCACTAAATGTGATGAGGTTTAAGCCTTTAAAGGCCAAATTTGCACAATACTACACCTAATAAGGTTCAAAAAGGAAACAAGAATGTTGCAATGATGAAAATACCCAACTAGGGGGAAGAAAATGAAACGTTTTTACCTGTCGATGAGATTTAAAAGTTCCGTTATGTGATCAATTTGTTTTTTCTCTCTATCGAGAATGTGCGAAAGTTGCTCGTCTTCATGCTGAAGCGAGACAATACGATCTTTGGCTCGACTCAATTCACGGTCATTTCTCAAAATAGCTTGCTCCGTCATGTCAACCAGCAAGTCTAAATTGTGCTCCAATTCGGGGAGAGCGAAATGGGTGCCTTTCCCGACTGTTTCTTCAACTGCTTCATCTTCCAAATCAGGTTTACTATGTTGCTGATGAATTTGATGGTAGCCTGCAATGAAGCATCACTCGCGGTTAAATTTAAAAATATTGGTCTAGAGGAAAAAAGGGTTTGTAGGCCTGTTTTAGGCTTTAAATCAAATTTCAAAGGTTATTAGTCTGCCTGGCTGAAAAAGTGGTTTAAGGTCTTCTAAGTTGAAATACTTTATAATTGAAAACTTAATTTTAAGAGATTATATTTGAATATTTTATTAAATTGTTAAATTTTATGCAATTTAAAAAAAGTAAATAAAATTCATTTCAAAAAGGTATTTTTGCAAATAACTTTTAAACACCTTGTGTTCAAATACATTTTTGGATTTGCTCATGTTTCAAATAATATTACGCCTCAAATACTACATTACTTATAGCGTTTTCCATTTGACTCCTCTCAAGCGCTCAGATCAACATTTTGTTCCATTTGAGTGCTTGGATCTGCTCCAATCAAGTCTAGGGTGTTCCATTTCCCACTCTCATGTGCTCCGTGATTGCCGAAAACCAATCGGCCGATTTCAACAGATCAACGGGATCAAGATTGGAGCCAATTTTGGCATGTTCGTTTTAGATTGTTTGGAAAAATGGCAGACAAAGAGGCGAAAATTCAAATTACTAGCAGACGAAAAACAACAAAACGCGGGAATATTTTAATGTAATATTCCATTTGCAGTTTTACTCTAGTCGATTGGGGCGAGATCTATGATGTCAGAGCAAATTCGGAACAAATCTCGAGCACTCAAATGGAAAACGCTATTAATTAGTGACTACGCATTTTAAAAAGGTTTTCAAATAAGTTAAATTTAAATATGGAATTGAGGCATCATAAGCTAACACATAAACAACAGTAAGTTTATGTTAAAAGAAAGTACGTGAATTTGCCTTACACCCTAAAAAATTACATTTAAAGCTACGAAAAGGGTTTTGGTAAGTTGTGCTCGCACCTCACCTGATAATACGCGCTGTTCTGGCCCTGTCATATCAATTACCTTCACACTACTCAAGTTGCTAAAATCTCCTGCCAGTTTCTTGTACGCTCCTTCCGATTTGACTTCCTCTACCGTCTTATAGACATACTTCACTTTAGTCTCGTCCTGGAAAAATAATTTAGCCCACAAAAAAAAATCCCAAATATCAATATTTTGAAAAAAAAAATTGGTTGAAACTCTTCCTACTATTGGAGTATTAAGCAATAATTTTAACAAGTTGTACAATTATAGGCCTCGGTTTGAAAAACCAAAAAAAAAAAATTACCACTGCATTTGCTGGTTGAATTTATTTCAACCACCATAAGCATAACTTACCCCTTGTTTTTTCTTCCATTGATGCAGATTTTCTCTGGCTTTTTTGTTCGATTCTTTATCTTCTTCTTCAAGCTGTGACGCAAAAACTGGCTTTGGTGTTACATGTTCAGGTCCGTACAGCCCTAAAGCTCCTTTTCCTTCTCTCTTTTTGGCTTGTATCGGAGTAACTATGCCTTGTCCATCTTTACCAAGACCTGTTCCAGGTTTATAACCCATCTATAAAACCAAATAATTATTTAATTTGGAACTAAATGCATATTCAATATAAGAAATACCTGTTTCATCATTTTTGATGCTACACCTCTTGTATAACGTTCCCATCCTCCTAAACTTCTAAATAAAAATATAAAATTTTTTACCAAATGAGTTTTTAGTATATTTCATTTTTAACATACCCTTCACCCGCATCTCCAGGTTCTCCATGTCCTATACCAGCAAATCTACGATTACGGCCTACACCTCCACCACCAAACCCACTTCTGTTGTTGGAATTATTGGTGCGACGTGAGGGTCTGACCACTTTCACTTCTTCATCACTTGAATTTTTACTTTCATCATTTTCAACTTTCACTTCTGGTTTCTTGTCCTTAAAACCACCACTAATGAAATTAATAGGTGCAGTGAAGTCCCGTTTCCCACGAGTGTCCGACCCAAAGCTCGGTCTACTTTCCGTTTCTTCCTCATCACTATCCGCCCAAATTCCTGAAATTTACATCAAACATGTTTCTAAACAAAGCTTCATTGCAGAATAATAAATTATATAGCCCAGAATATTCATTCAAACCAAGGCTTACCATAGATTTGTTGATGCTTCGTGGGCCTTCTCCGACCCGGTCTATTGAACTCATTTTGAAGATCCCAGTCCGTTATCTCGAACGCTTCCATTTCCACCGCCATTTTTAGTATTTTGTGCAATTACTGGATACGTAAGTAATTAATAGAATATAAAATTTTTGATCTTTGATTATGAAATCATTGACGAAGATTATTGCGGAACACACTCACACAGTCGATCGATCGAAACTTCGAAAGAAAACTTCAAGATGGCGTCAAAAAATATTAGTTATGAGTAGCCTTGGAAATAAGTTTTTTTTAACTGGTCCCTAGCTTATGAATTACTAAACTGGTCTCATAAAATGTTCTAATATTGTCTATATGTTTAGAAGTTAGATTATGTTGGTATCATTAATTTTACACGTATTCAAAATAGTTAACTTAATTTTATAAGTATAACAAGAATAGTCACAATTTCACTTACATTGTTAGTTCCATTGTGAATAATAGAAAAGGTACATCACAAGAATTATCACACTTTTATTTAGTTTAACTGAAAATATTGGGAAAATAAACAATTGTTAATCCAATGTTAGAGCTTGATTAGGATTTAAGTTTTCCAAGACTATTTGGCCCAAACATATTCTTAAGGAGCTGTTGAAATTTTTTAAACTTATAATGAATGGCGATGTTTGCTGTTTATTATACGTTCATTTTGCTGAACTCTGGTTTTACTAAAGAAATCATTTATCATATCTTACAAAGCGCTAGATAACGATTTTTGTATTTTACTATAGTTAATAAGTTTACATCCTTCGGGTTGTTCTTGACTTTCGCTTGAAATTGAGTCCAAAATCTTCTAAATCTTTAACCTTAATTTTTCTATTTACCCATAACCTCGTGTCCAAAATTGAAAATGTAGGCGCCTGGAATTTGGTCAATCTAGGAGGATGGAAATTACGGGTCATTCATATTCCTAGGGTCAATGGTTTCTTATAATTTTTCTAAAATTGATGCCACATTTTCACAGATGGGAGTTCAGCTTGTTCGCCGGATGCAAGCGAGAGACTCTGCATAAAGCTGAATAGGGAAATCGAAATTGATAGAAACCTTGAATTAATAATCTGGTCATCTCTTATTTTTTATATTATTTCGAATTATTAAACTGGTCCCTTTCTAACTTTTTGTTAGTGTAAAAAATAATAAACTGGACACGGTGACCAGTGATTCCCCAAATTTTGAATAAATAAACTGGTCTGAGGCTCTGAGTATTTAATAAACTGGTCTTTGAGCATCAGACTGACGACCCTTGAAGGAGAAAAGCAGACTCCTCCAAGGACGACCAGTGTTGGAAAAAGCTTTTTAAAGGGAATATAACCTACAAAGCAATCTTTATGGAAGATCCCTTAAAGTTTTCAAATTACCCTGTACAGTGGCGCCAAACATTTTTAAAGACAAAGGCAAGAGCGGACAGATTTGCAAACGTTGGTGTTCCACACCAAATACCTGACGTTATATTCCATTTAAAAGTACTGGTCAATATGACCACAATACCCCCTATTTAAAAAAATAATTACTGGCCATGACCACTATTTTTGTACCCCACTTATCCCCCCCCTCTTTTATTTTACTTTTGAAAGTGAATTGTTAATAGCGATTAGGAACTATAATGATATTTATTAATCACAAACCAAAGAGCTTTGATATTTATCACATTTCTTAAGGATTTTAAAAAAATATTTCATCATCTTCTTGTGCTTCGAATAAAAACTTATCCGCATTTATAGTTTTACATAATCTTCTAGTCCTTCGAATAAAAACAGTTTTACTCCTCTCTGACTTTCTTTTTGTTTCTAAAAGCCATAAATAAATTGCCGGATAGGCATCAATGTCTTCTATGCTTATGTTTCTTAAACATATTCTTTATTATTGATCTAGATGTTTCGCATTTAGCTCGAGTGGTGTTGCCAAAGTTTTGAAAGTAAGATTTACCTCTCAGAACGTAAAAATTTCCCTTTTTGGGTCAAAAATCCCTCAATAACCACAACCCCCTTACATTCGTGAAAACTCCACGGAAAGCAGGCACAATATTTCGGGGCGACGAAATATTTAACATTTTTAATGAAATTATAAAAATATTAAAAAAAATTACATTTATCTGACAAAACTTATTAAATAAAAAACGACAAAAACCAGGTGGCGGAGCAGCGACTTTCAGGTTTGACCTTGATCGGGGGATACAAAAACCGAAATCTACTGCGTATGACGAGACTATCGCATGCTGCCTTCCCCTTTTTGTTCCACACCGATAGATATATATATATATATATATAAGTGGGACTATTGCTATGGATGGAATGTCGTACAAAGTGTTTGGCGTGGAAAAGCGACGGCACGGTAGATGGAGCTACGAAAAATAATTTTTTGTATAATTTATATTATTGGTGACGTCTTTACCAACCGAGTTACGCCGTTCTCTGCAAACTTCTCTCGGAAATTCTAGTCGTGTTTAGCGACGCGGGGGATTTGGCTAGTTAAGTTGTCGCAATTGTCGTTCCTTTTTCCGGGTTATTTTACGTATATTTACGGCGTTTAAGGTCAAGTGAACCTCAAACACCGCCCCTCCCCCAAACCAGTGGAAGGGTGACACGGGCGGGGCGGGAAGTTTGAATTATAGTGTGGGGTACATAACTTTTACCGATGGCCAGTTTCAGGTCTGTCAGGTAAACCGGGGGCACAATTTCGACCCCCCTTTAATAACAATACGTCCAAGTCAACTCTTTAACTTAGGATGGTACTTTTTATATCAAACGATAGAACGCACAGTGCCGTTAATATCCGCCCCCTCCGACCAACCCCCTTAAAGGGAGAGTGATCGAAAAGTTAATATATTCATGGTTATTTTTTTTCTATGAATTTGCGAATTTACATGACTTTTGGTGCCTAAACTACCCAAATGTTTGATATAAATTTCCTAAAATAAACCCATTTTAATCCCAGTTTAAGAATTTCTTTATATCATATTTCCACTAATTTCAATAATTTAAAAGAATTATGTTCGTCGTTTTTTGCTTACTTATTTCACCTTTGATACTTTCCGGCTATCTAATGATAGGAAATCACATGGCCTCAACAGCTTTTGTATTGGTTAATTTGGTTTGCCCACCCGCGTATCCTGAGGGTGGGCGGTGGCCACTCTTTAACATAGGATGATAAATTATATATCATTTGATAGGAAATCACATGGCCTCAACAGCTTTTGTATTGCTTTGCCCCCCCGCGTATCCAGAGAGTGGGCGGTGCGCACTCTTTAACATAGATTGGTAAATTATATATCAAGCAATATGAAATCACATGGGCTCAACAGCTTTTCTGTCAGTTTTCCCACCCGGGTCTCCTGATGGTGGGTGGCGCCCACGTTTTAATCCTTCAACTTAGGATGGTATTTTTTATATCAAATGATAAGAAATCACGTAGCCTCAACAGCTTTTGTATTAGTTTGCCTACCTGTGTCTACTAAGGGTGTATGGGTTTGCCCACTCGCATACACAGATGTGGAACTAATATTACGGCTTTGCCGACTTGTTCTATCTCGTCTCTTATCCCCCCAAAATTCCCGCAAAATATGAGTATTTCGAGAAAAATTCCTTTTTCCCCTTCCCGATAATTTAACGACGAAAATTGCCGCATAAAGGGAAATTTCCCGCGCATTGGCAACCGACGCAGGCTTGGAAATAAGAGATGGTCACTGGGTCAAAGACCAGTTTATTAATTACTCGGACCAGTTTTTTATTCAAAAGCTAGGGGTTTATTAATTCAAAATTATCTACCGTATTATTAACCAACTGGTCTACGTGACCACTTAAACAATTCAAGAGTTGGGAGTCACTGGCCAAATAGACCAGTTTAGAAATAAGCCTTATTTCCAAGCCTAAACCGACGAATCTGACTGATCGGAGGAATTTGTAGCAGAAGGGCGTCAAATTGCATTACTGCCAGCTGCCAGGAAATACGTTCGATTTAGGAGTAGAAATAAGTCAAAATCCGCAATTTCATTGGCTATGAGAAGCTGAGAGCGCAACGCTTTTATCATTTTTTCTTTTCGGTATAGAATTATACTTTTAATTAAAAATAAACTGGTCATTATGACCAGTGAACCCCCCAGATTCCATTTAATTTTCTGGTCATAGCCCAAAATAAACTGGTGTTAAAAATTTTCTCTACGAACCTTGGACGCCACCGCCTTATTTCCAACACTGCTGACGACCGTTATTTCCAAGGCTGGTTATGAGCGTCTCTTACCGCCACCTATCAAAATGCAATTAAAACAGCAATGCAATTTTTAATTAATTATAATAATTTTAAATTAATTTAAAAAAAATTTGATGAAAATTTTTATGAACATAATAAAACGGTATTTAAAATAACATTTTAGAAAGTTTAAAAATAAAATTCGTGTTTGGATAATCCGGTCGTTATATTTGAAGCGCGAGTTTTAAATCGGATAATGAGAAAATAGAACAAAAAGTCTGTTATACCATAGTTGTATTTATACTTCACTTGTATTTATAATAATTATTATTTAGTAAACAAATGTTTCCAAACTGTAATTGAGATCGATACAATACTCCAGGAGTTAGCATTTGGGCGTTTTTCACTATTATACTAAAAGTTAGTGTCAAAATTAATTGATCAATAAACGCTTGTTGAAATAATGGAAACTTTTCAGTTGCATGGTATACAACAAGCGTTTCCTTTTAATCAGGTACCTTTTTTGACATACGAAGGCTTAGCTAAAACCAAACCTTCTATTATTTTAGTCAAAACTTCGGGCTTGTACACCAGTTTCGTAAATAATGACCCCGCATAACCCCCCCCCCCCCCCCCGGGCTTCAAGGGGCCCCATAATGGAGGGGGTCTCCACTCTTCCATTATATACGCTACTGATTATAGGGAGGACCCAACAGGGTTTCGCGGGGGGGGGGGGAGACCTTAGCTAGGACACTGTTGTACACCGATTACGGATAGTGATCAGCCACTCGGAGTAAAAGACCAAAGTTGACCAATATCTTGCAAATATTACTTTCGATAAACTCAACAGATTTTATTTTGAAAGGAAATATATTTGAATATTGGAGCGTATGACAACCAGGTCTTCACACCATATACTGCAAGGTACATTGAAAATAGTACAACCTTAAAATATAGAAAATATTGAATTCGCAAAGTATGACCAGATGGCGCCAGCACTCTGAAACGCGCTCTTAAAAGAAGTCAGTTCTGAACTTCAGACTGGAAAACTGACAGAGAGAGGAGGGCGTGAGGCAGAGTTTGTCATCTGGTTATTCCGTGGTTTGGTTTATCGAGCATTCGAGCTAATTGCAAATGCTTCTCTCTTGATTGGCTGAACGATATATGGCCTTGGCGTTTTCTAGATTTCTTCGTTTCTAATGGTAAATATTTCTAAAATGTCCCTATTCGAGTTGCCAGTGTGAAGGTGTTTCCGATTGGATATCGGGCTGATTTGGTCCATCTTCTGTTATTTTACCTACATGACGGGCAAACAAATTCTTTTGAAAATCACGTTAGTTCATTTTATTCGTGTTTTTGATTTATCTAATTTTTATTCGGTTGGTAGGTATAAAATTACAGTTAATATAGCTCGTTTCATATATCTTTAATGGGAAACAAGAACAAATACATTTGAGTTTCGATTTTAATGATATTATAGATATTAGATGGCGCCAGTATTTTTTTGGTGGGAAGATAATAATTACCTAATGAGTTATTACAAAATCACAACTTTTAACACTATTTGTGACAGAAACGAGTCTAGGTGGCGTAACGGTGTTAGCTTCTCCGACGTAGCACCTAGGAGCAACAAACACAAGGAGAACGCAGCTAGCCTTTAAACACGCTAACGAAGGGTTGTGTACGAATTTCATTGGACGAGCGTCACGAGCCTTTACGCTGAACGTATACGGGCGGGGGGAAGACAATTTCCGAATTTTCCCCTTCCGACGGCAGCAGGCGCTAAAGCGTCTAGCCAATGAAAAACGTACACAAGAAAATCCACGACTTTGGACGGGTTGCGTTCTCCTTGTGTGGGGTGTTGTGTTTGTTACTCCTAGGTGGCACCTATGATCTAGCGTCTGCTACAGACAAATGGAAAAGTCATAAAATCGTTTTTTCTTAAAGGGAATATAACCTGCAAAGCAATCTTTATGGAAGACCCCTTCAATTTTTTAAATTACCCTGTACAGTGGCGCCAAACATTTCTAAAGCCAAGGCCAGAGCGGCTAGAGCTGCAAACGTTGGTGTTCCACACCAAATACCTGAGGTTATATTCCCTTTAAATAAACAAAATTTTATCTTAAAATGCAAGTGTCATTATTTACAAAGTAAAATTTAAAATAATAGCGTCTGCTTTTGCCACTACCTATATAGGTTTCAATGGCGAACCAAAGGGGGCGTTGCGATAGTTTTCAGTATAGAATTTAATGCGATATTTATGTAAAACCTATAAAGTTCAAATCAGGAAAATATAAAAGAATTATAAAAATAATCTGGTAAGATATCGGGTATGTTCAAATCAGCCATTAATGGCGTTTTCTTCCTTAAATATCGTTCTATTGCGGTAAAAGAGGCGACCTGGTCTAAAACGGTGTCACTGTACTTACGGTAAAAATACACCTCTAAACCTTTTATAGAAAATTATAGTACAGTCATCGAAAAAAAGAGCAGAATATTAGTACGAATGTCAGGTTGTTTTCACTCTGATTTGGTGCGATCAATAATAGCTCTTCGAAAAATAACCCAACCTTAGAAGAAGGACGTAAAAATGAGGTTATAGGCCACTAATCTCCACCGACGTCTTTGAGCTCACCCCGGAGAGAAATGGAACAAAACAAGTTGACAACAAGAAAAATTTGGTCCTTCGTTTAAGTCGCCATTTACATTCGTGAAAAAACGTTTGTCCAGAAATGCACAGTAGTAATATTTTAATATTAAATTAATATAATTCTTAATTTTATTTTAATTCAATATAATTCTAAATTTTATTTTAATTCAATATAATTCTAAATTTTATTACTAGGACGTTGCAAAAACCGAAAACGGAATTTTCAACAAATACTTGAGCGGAGCGAGATGCAAATCCGGTGGTTAATTAGGCTTAGATTAATTAAACTCTTGTAGAGAAAGGAAAGCGAGATAAATCATTTAGTTTTTAAAGATTACTCTTTATTTCAATTCGTTTGCATTAATGAGTGGAGAAACAGTTAGAAGATGCGGGGAACGACTTGCCGGTGTGGAATCTGAGGTCGACGTCGACGTGGCCCATTGTTTAAATGTTCTTTTACGTAAAATTTCAAAATAAATTTTTAAACGTGTTTTTTTTTTAATTAAAAATATAAATTTCAAATCTCATTTAAACGTTTTGTTTTTTTCGGTCAATAAAAATATAAATTTAAAAATTCATTTAAACGTTTTGTGTTTTTCGGTCATTGTCAGCTGTTGAGTCTTTTTAGTTTTACACGAGCCTAGTATAGGCTAGAGTAAAACTCCCGTAGCCGCTACGGTCCCCGCCGCCGCCGTTCGCAAACACGCCGTTTTCGAACGCCACGGTAGGATTCTCACCGTCCGCAATAACGTCGTTCTCTTACGCCACGGTAGAATCCTCCTACGCTCGCGCTTTAAACCAGAGAGGGAAAGGCCGTAGAAAGCTAGCCATATGCTGCTATAGTTATACCAGCTTTTCATCCCTAAAATTCACGCGGTTTAGACAACCAACAACCTAGCAAGTCGGGCAATCGGGATTCGGCGATCTTCTGGCGTTTCCGTCTCTGGCGTTTTGGCGTTTTCGTTCGCACACGGTTTCCGCAACAGCGCTTGCCTCTCGCTTCCATTCGGGTGGGGGAGGGTAAGATATGGCGACTCTCCCACCGAGCGCTCCTATGTATTGTTGGCGACTCTTCGGAGCCCAGCCATTCTGTGGAATTTGGGAACTATGCTATCACCTTCCCTGAGCCCCTAGGTGTGAAGGGAGGGGAGGGGGCGGCATGGGTTTTCGTAAGTGCATCTCTAAACGTGGTGAAATCGCTTCTGTTGGTTTTTTAACCCTTTAGCCCAACCACTCTGGGTAATTTTTGAAATTGTCACCCCTATATTTCCCACAAACCTATTTCGAGCGGTTCCCATATTACCCACAAAAATATTTCGAGCGGTTTTTCTCGACCGTTTATTTTATTTGTTCATGTTTCCGTTACCGGTTATACTACTATTCGTGTGTTCGTAAAGCTTGGCTCGTGTGAAACTATTATTTGGGACTGCCGGGCCCACTTGTTTCCCCTCTCGTGGCTCCGTCAGACAGCAATTTTCTGGCGCCGGCTCTTCTGGAGTCGTTTTTCCCCCCAACACGACCGATTAACCACTCTTTCCCTTTCGACTCGTTTTCCGAAACCCCACTTTTTTTCCCCCCAATTCATCGCAGTGAGAGAATACCATTTTTTTTTAAAGCGCGGAACAATCACCCGTTTTTCCCTCTCGAGTCGTTTTCCGAAACGCCCCTTTTCGTTTCATCCAATAGCTTCTCTAGGACCGGACAGCCACTTTTTCTGCCAGTTTCCACAGTGAGAGCTACGCTCAATAATTCAATATAATTCTAAATTTTATTTTAATTCAATATAATTCTAAATTTTATTTTAATTCAATATAATTCTAAATTTTATTTTAATTCAATATAATTCTAAATTTTATTTTAATTCATTTGAATTCTAAATTTTATTTTAATTCATTTGAATTCTCAATTTGGTTTTAATTCATTTGAATTCTCAATTTTATTTTAATTCATTTGAATTCTCAATTTTAGTTTAATTCATTTGAATTCTCAATTTTATTTTAATTAATTAAATTCCATTTAATTAAATTCCATTTAATTCCATTTAATTCCAATTAATTCCATTTCATAAAATTCCATTTAATTCCATTTCATTAAATTCCAATTAATTAAATTCCATTTCATTAAATTCCAATTAATTAAATTCCATTTAATTTAATTCCATTTAATTTAATTCCATTTAATTTAATTCCATTTAATTTAATTCCATTTAATTCCATTTAATTAAATTCCGTTTAATTCAATTTCATTAAATTCCAATTAATTCCATTTCATTAAATTCCATTTAATTCCAGTTCATTAAATTCTAATTAATTCCATTGCATTAAATTCCATTAAATTCCATTTCATTAAGTCCCATTTAATTCCATTTTATTAAATTTAATTCAATTTAATTTAATTTAATATAATATAATTCAATTTAGTTCATTCTAATTCTATTTAATTTAATTCAATTTAGTTCAATCTAATTCAATTCAATTTAGTTCAATCTAATTCAATTCAATTTAGTTCAATCTAATTCAATTCAATTTAGTTCAATCTAATTCAATTCAATTTAGTTCAATCTAATTCAATTCAATTTAGTTCAATCTAATTCAATTCAATTTAATTTAATTTAATTTAATATAATTCATTTTGGTTCAATCTATTTCAATTCAATTTAATTTAATTAAATATAATTCATTTTGGTTCAATCTAATTCAATTCAATTTAATTTAATTAAATATAATTCATTTTGGTTCAATCTAATTCAATTCAATTTAATTTAATTAAATATAATTCATTTTGGTTCAATCTAATTCAATTCAATTTAATTTAATTAAATATAATTCATTTTGGTTCAATCTAATTCAATTCAATTTAATTTAATTTAATTGAATTCTTAATTGAAATGGCATCAGGCGTTGCTCTATTCCTATCATTGTTGGTCTTAGCTGTAGCCGCATTGGAGTCCCAAAGGAAGAAATATTACACAAGGAAAGGCGGAGGGGCGTGGCGTTTCTTCATTGGAACAGTAGGCTTTAGTTGAGACGTCATATTTTCGGTTAACTTGAATCCATTCTAGTTCAAAATAGGGGTGACGAAGTTTTACAAATTCTAAAGAAAAGGTAACTCGATTTGCGAGCCTGCAAAGGTATGTCTCAATTTTGTCTCAATTTACGAAAACCAGTTCCAAGCCACTAGTTTTTGCGTCGTGTGAACTGCTTCACTTCAAAACGTAATATTGTGCCGAGAGTTCCGCTATCAGGCTAGCCGACAGCAGGAAAAGAAAAAAAAATTAAGGCAACTGTCGGCTCTATCATCGCCACCTGCATTTTGATAAGGCCCTTGTTATTAGACATGGCCATGAATCCTTGGCGAGGGGAAGTATTCTGGAGTGGAAAATCCCATAGCGGTAATAAGAACGTCCTTTCCCGCCTATTGCTGTTAGAATTACCCAGACTACCCCGGTTTTTGGTCGGACGTCAGCTTTATCTGCCATCATTCTGGCTTGGTGACGTCCGACCAAAAAGAGCATGATGGGAATTTTACAAAGCCGCAGGTGGCGCCCAACTTTTCCACTCCAGAATACTTCTCTCCTTCAAGATGAATCTATCCGATTCTTCGAAAAACGGCTTTATTAAAAGCAAAGGAAGCTAAAATTCAAAATAGAACCATTTATAATTACTATAATTAGACTACTTACGTCGTTAGTGGACTTTAACCTAAGTTATATATGCCATATAAAATATATTGTTAATAATTACTATAATTTAAATTATTGACAAATATACAAACGAGCAAAATGTAGCTTGAGCATCTTTTTTTTATTTATCTGTTGAAAAAAGAGCTACTTCACGTCGAGCCAGCACTTGCTTTAATATAAACAAGTTGTTCAAAATCTAATTTTTTCAGAGATTCATCCGCTAATGGTGGATTCTTACGAAAAATAAACACCACCTTCCTACGCAATTTCAAGTACCACAACGGTGTTTGAAAACTTCGCAGCGTTGCCAACCTGTACGATAATTTCACATTCCGTACGATGTACGATATCGGTAATTGTACGATAATTCAGTAGGATATACGATATTATAACGTACGATTTTGACAATTCTACGATAATTCAGTAGGAATGAGTTTTTGTAATGTGCATTGTTGAAAAATACCCGTTTTGACGCTTAGGTTTGGTATAAAAGTTTAATCTTAGAAATATGTTTACAACTAAATTATAGTACGCTCTCAAAAAAATAGTACCATTTATAATACTATTCAAAATGGTATTTGTACCATAATTATAGTACGTATGGCAACGCTGCCTGTGATTATTTTGCCTTGGAATATCGCGCCATCAGTGCTCTAAAGAGAGAGAAGAACCGCCCCCTTTTTAATTTCGCCCCCTTTTCTACTCGCTAGTCAGACCTCTAGATATTTTTGAAGCGTACGATAAATAGAACAAAAATACGATAGTTTTCAGGTGTTGGTACGATAATTCTATTCGATCAGGTTTGGCAACGCTGATTCGGCCTGAATTTAGCACGTGGTAGCAGATACAACCAATCCTATTCTATAAGCTAGCTCCTCAAACAGATCAAATTCAAACGCCGGTATGACCGTTTAACCTGGTTACCTGAATTGAAAGGCCTTAAAGGTCGGCAGAGGGCTTGTTAGTAGCCTAGCTGAATAATATTAATATTATTCTTCCAAAATATCGCTATTTACAAATCGGAAATATACTGCCTCTAACAACAGCAAAATGGGATTAAGCTAAGCCTTTGAGCCAACGGCAATCTCCCTTCTAGTCCCTTGGCAATAAGATTTTGCCCCCTGGAATAATTGTGTGATTTTTACGTAAGATTACTTCAGCTCCTGACATAACTGTACAATAGGGCGCATTTCGATAACAATCAGCCCAGATGACTGGCTTCGGTAACGACAAAGGGAAAACGAAGAAACGCAATTTGTAGGCAGCTGTCTGGCTCATTGTCAACGACCCGATTCTATTGAAAAGGTATTGCCTGATTATTTAATCCTTTGCCTATGGAATATTTTTCCAATGGCCCATTAACGCCTTAAAAGACCTTAAGGCCAAAGCTTGTTCGATACGTTTTCTCGCTTTATTTGGGAAAATTGCCTAATTTGATTATAATTTTAAATCCTACAGCTTTAAAATTCAGACGGAGTAACGTTAAAAGTTTCTTTGCATCTTTGCATTTAAATAAGAGTAGATTATAGTGCCAGACGAAAATTAATATTTTCAATCCATTTAGTATTTCAGTGGATTCATTAGCGTTTAAATGGATAATTTATTAGCATTTCCAAGGCAAATAGAGATTTTATAACAAATAAGTTTGACGTTACCTTTTAAGGGTAGTTACCAATGAGCATATAAGTTATCAAAGGGATACGGACTGCCCACCCAATAATTTATGATTTATATAAACTTCCATACGATTTCCTCCCCCATATTTTGCCCGAAATGTTTCTTTGTGGCCCTAGTAACGGTGCCTGAGAAATCACTTGTGACACGCTAATTGAAGGGTCAGCCAAGGCTTATTGGAAATAGAAAGGTTTTCAAGTTGCAACTGTAAAAATAACGTTTAATTTGGCGAAATAATAATATGCTAATGCCCAAGGCACCACCTTAGTCCTAAGTCATCATGCGACTTTTAAAATCTTTAATTCAGGTGGCCGGGTTACAATGCGTAGGAGGGTGGTGGCAAGTCCTTCGTTATATCAAAAGTGGATATAAAACAGAAAGTCTGGGAGGAAAAGGGTTCGTTAGCTTTCCCAGTGGTTTCCTTCAAAAATGAGGAGCTGTTTCCCCTATACAATGATTGAGCCAATCAGGAACGACTCTGTTACGTTTGGCCTATGTCTCATGACGTCACGGTCAGAGGAAATAGTTCAGATGGGCAATGCTAGCTAACCTAGCGGTAAAACCAAGAATCATATCAATGATATCATCCTTGGTAAATCTCCCGAAAACGTTGTCTCGTTGGTTAATTTATTCCTTTTTCAAAAATTTGCCTCTGTTAAGTTCAAGAGTCACTGACTCACTGTGGCTCAAGCTCGTAAGAAACATACACCAGAAGAGTTAGCTTTAAAGCCGAAAAGTAAATTTAGTCAGTGTAATTTATTTATAAAAGATTTGTATTCAATTGGAACTATACAAACCAGTGAAGATTTAAACCAAGGCTTAACTAAAATTCCAGTAGATAGGGTCTCATGTGCCATAAATAAACCCCCGTTGTTAATTGCCTTCAAAACTACAGGGATTTTATTGAGGTTTTTTTTGCCAAGCTATCCAATGTACTACATTGGAGAGTTCATTTGCATATATTGGGTCACAAATTATAACTGGGTCAATTCCTTCAACATTAAGTACTAAATTGTATACCCAATTGTTCCATGCGTACAGAAAGCCACTATCTTCCTCTTTCTTCAGAGTAATGCGAATGTAACAACTCGCGTTGAGAGCACATCTTCTAGTAGTTCTTTTAAGGTTCGATTGTTTTTAAATTCGTTAAACACTTTAAGCCGCACACCATATTCAAATAAAACAAAAACGTTTTTATCAATTATCTACCTAAGCCTTGCCAAACGTGAATTTTCACAAAGAGCAGACGCACCAAATCCAGCCCAAAGACTATATAATCAGGTGGATAAGGAACTGAAGAAGAACTATAATATATCAGCCGATTTACGCAGGTACATGCGAGTAAAGCGCCATTTGTAATGCTCCGCCAAAGGGGGTAGGTACAAACTAGGGGCATGCTTGGGGGATCCTCATTTTTGATGGAACAGGGCTACCGGGTCCTCCCAGACTTTCTGTTTTATATCCACTTTTGGTTATATTGATTATAACGATAATTCATTGAATTGGAACATGATATTGACTAATATGAAGGTCGAATTTGTGATCTAAGCTTGTTTTAAATCGTATTTATTGAAACCACACTAACCTAGCAGTATTTTCCTCTCCCGAAACTTCCCATTTCGCAACCACTCCGCGACACACTATCGTTAACCGAAATAGTTCAGAGTCATACTTATGGTTTTTATTATACTTATGAATTTAAAAAGGGGAAATTTAACCCACACGAATTCTTTTACCATGATTATTTCGTAGTGCGTAGTGGCTAGAATGTACGCCACGTTCTATCCCAAATTGTGGCGTTGCTGGGTGAAAACTTGGAACAACTCCTTACGCGTTTAGTTTGCAATTTATTTCCGCATTGGTAAAAGGGGTTTTTTTATCGAGTTCTTCGGTTTCTCCTTTCCATAAAAACCAGTTGAGGTTAAAGGTAATAGTTAGTGTAGGGAGCTGTTGGCTCACGTGGCATGAAGGGCTTATCACCACCCTCCTACGTAACATAACCCGGCCATCTGAATTAATGGCATTAAAAGTCGTTAATATCTCTGATGAAATAAACCAAAAGTCTATAATATTGTTCATAAGTATGTGTCTATGGGAAATCAAAGCGACTGACTCTATTATTCTCGACCGAAACCAGTCTAGGTGGTGTAACGGCATCTGCTACAGAAAAATATAAAGTAATAAGAACGTTTTTTCTGAAATCAACTTATCAAAATATAAGCAAACTATGCAAGAATTATAATGAAATGCAAGTGTCATTATTTATAAATTCAAATTTGGGTCATTCCATGACAAAACGACCTAGTTTTTTTTAATTTTAACACCCGACCCCTTTCGATTTCGCCAAAATTTTGTATACAAGGTTTTTTGGGCCTAGGAAAACGATTTTGACAGTTTCATAACGATCGGTTCAGCCGTTTACGAGATACAGCATACGCGTTTTTTCAAAAGTTCGCCTTGACCCCCTAAATGTTTTCTAGTATATCTTATGACATAATTATCGCAAAATCACATGTAATACCTCATTTTAAAGACAATGCGCACCCTAATATGAATATTTAATCAGAGTTGTCATTTGACGTAAATGTCATTAAAATCTGGGCCTTTAAATAATTTGACCTTTGACCTTGCCCAGACACCTCAGTCGTAGGTCAACGATTTTAGCATTTTTAAAATTCCCACTATCGAATACATAATAATCACTCAAAATCTCAAAGTAATATTTGTAGTTTTCGAGATATTAATTTTTGAAATTTACCCCACCACACACAAAATGAAATACCAAAACCATTTATTTTTATAGTTTACACACCAATTAATTTTTTATTTACACAAAACAGCTTAAACTTCTTTAAACATTTAAAAGGCTTTGGTAATTTTATTTTTATCGTGTTCTTTGATTTGATAGCCTTTCGAATTTGGTAAACCTACAAGAATTTCAATTGCACATAGAACATTTTCACTTGACACCCAACTGCTATCGATCCTTCTGGGCCATGTGTATTTGTCCGAAATACCAGGGGGACGCAAAAAGTTTACAAAGAAGTCTCCAAACTCTTCTGATACTTCCTCAATTAATCCAACGTAAAGTTGGCCTTTGTAGACGCTGGCTACCAAATTTCCCACTTTAAAGTTTTCAGCCTCTTGATTTCGAGTATCTGACAATTCTAAAGTCGAAACCTTAACTGTGGTTAGCGAATCGTCATTAGATAACGGAGAAACCATGATTTCATTTAACGATTTCGGAACGAATTTATGAAACCCTCGAGTTCCTTTTACTGTTATGGCTTTAGAAAACCTTTCTTTTAAAAGTTCCTTTTGTCGCTCAATTTCTTCGTTTTTAACATAGATGAACTTGATATTTTCGAAGTTTGATAGGCAGAAATTAAACATATCTGTTGGAGTCAAAATCTGTCCAGTCACTGGTCGCTGAAGACTGACTCTTGCTGTTTTACGCTTCACTGTTCCGCCAATTCCGTCACAAGGTCCCTTGCCATGAGATGTGGCAAAAAAATGCCATTCAGCGTCCAAACCAAAATCTTGTTTGTGGCAACAGAGATTAGAAAAGTTGTATTTGTTTTTATACTGTCCAGCACATCCATCCGTAAAATAAATTAGCTTTCTAACATTAGGAACATGTGTTTTTATATTTGGAATTAGATAAGTTAAAAAACTGTGAACAGTATTGGTTGTATGTGTTCTGGTATCACTGATAATACAAAAATTTAAGTGGTTAAGTTCTCCGTTTTCGACTACCCTGAAGTAGATTACGAAGGGATGCACTGTCGCTTGAGAATTGTCCCAATGGAACCCTTGTGCTTCGTCTTGAATTACGAAGGAATAGTTCTCCGCAAAATCACCGAGAACAATTACGTCACCAGGTTTTAGAGTTTTTTTGAGGTTTTTAAGATAATTAGATTGCGACTTAGATGTGTAATGATGACGCGTTAGTTCAAGTAGTTTAATGGCCAAAGAGTCGAAAAAGTTTTCAACACTCTCGCTCAAGGTCATGAGCTTTGTGCTGTCAGTTGTCACCCATTGCATGAACTGTATATTTTCAAAATCTTCTAAAAGGTTCATTAAATATTCATTTTCAAGTAGACCATTTTTCCCAGGACAGTCCTTGCACACCCTCATCATACAATTCCTGTTTTGAGTGTCACACACGGTGAGCGCCATGAAATCGATATCACATTTTAAAGGACAAGGAGACGGTAGAGCTGATATCATTAGCTTGACATTTTGGTGATAGGTGCAGACACACACTGAATGTGTACCTGACGAACCTGCTAATACACACCAAGGTGGTCGTAGATAACAAAATGACGAAAATCCTAACGTCAAATCATGCTCTTCCTTGAATTTGTTATAGAGCTCTCTCAGGTTCAGCAGTACAAGCCTCTTTTGATGATGTTCTTTTTGACCTGTCTCGTGGTTTCTAACTGACACAAACTCCTTTTGTCCAGGTGTCATACGACTGTTATCGTCATTTTCGTAAAATTCAACGACCTTTGATTTAACGTCTTCGGTCAATATTAATCCCTTCGATTGTTTCTCTGGTAGCGAAAGAATTCCTTGACTAGATTTAAGATTCCTGCTTCGTTTGACCATGTATTCTGGTGCTCCAAATTCCTCCATTGTGCGTTGTATTCCAAATGGTGACAAGGTCAGGATCTGAAGCTTTTCGCCGTATGATGTCTTGGAGTTATTGAATTTCTCTCTCAGTTCGTTCAAAATATTCTCATATAATCGATGTTCTTCGAGCTTTCTAAAAACATCGTCCGTAACCATATTATCGTCTGTTTCATCAAGAGAAATTTCCATTGACTCTTCTAATTTGCGTTTCAATGAATTGTTCACAGCGTTTAACTTAGTCCTGCTTAGAATTGTTTTTTGGCGAGATGACAAACCTTCTGTACAAAAGTTAAAAAATATATGTATTTATATATGTATACATATATAAATTATTTCAAATTGAATATATTTCTTACTTCTTTTAACAGGAGATTCTCCCAAGTTTATTAGAGTTTCGTTAACTGCCACTAAAGCTATAGCTTTGTCGTCTTGCGTCGCATCTCCCGATGAACAAGGTTGACTAAATGAAAAAGAATCGCTTTCTTGTGATTCTTGTGCAGTGTGAACTTCTGAAACGTCCAACTGTATTTGGAGTTCATCCTTTACTTTTTTTCCAGCAGACATAAAACACTGGATGCACAACTTATTTCCAGCGATAACTTCAATTCCTCGTAACTTTAATTTTTTGAACAAATCCAATGAAATAGTTTTTAGTCCACTCTTTCTTTCAGCGTCGTGAGTCCCAAAAGGATTCATACACTTCTTTTGACTCGTTGAATACCTTTTCATAAAAAGTTCTTCATGGTGACGACATATGTTTCTTATTTTGGACATAGGTATAGCTGTTCGGCTGCTAAGAACTAATTTGTCATCCTCGGACAGATGGTTGTTGATACCAACTGTTTTCGAAAGTGTTTGCAAATGACATTTACTACTGTCTCTCCAAAACGAACAATTTCGATCCATTTCAGGGCTTTGTTCGAGAATATACAGTTAAATAAATTCTATTTCGCTACTCAATTATCGCTGTTAATATATTTAACTACTCAATTATAACTATTATATATTAAAAAGATATTAAAACATTTTTACGTCATTAAAAACGTTATCGATATGACTAAGAGCAATATTGGGTTTTCTTGAGATATCTAGCACATTTCCATTTTAGGGTGCAGTAAGATACGCTACAATAATATTGAACGCCAGACTATACTAAGGACAAGCAATTTAGTGATGTCTTCTGTCTACAGATAACATGCAAAACTAAAAATAATATGTAAATAACTCAACTTAATTTAAGAATTAGTGTATTTGATATTCTAAACTCAAAATTACCAAAATAATAATATTTTTAATTTATTTAGTAGGTCAACTAGTTTCGTGTATAAAATAGCATTTTCATTAATTTGAGGGGTAAATTTCAAAAATTAATATCTCGAAAACTACAAATATTACTTTGAGATTTTGAGTGATTATTATGTATTCGATAGTGGGAATTTTAAAAATGCTAAAATCGTTGACCTACGACTGAGGTGTCTGGGCAAGGTCAAAGGTCAAATTATTTAAAGGCCCAGATTTTAATGACATTTACGTCAAATGACAACTCTGATTAAATATTCATATTAGGGTGCGCATTGTCTTTAAAATGAGGTATTACATGTGATTTTGCGATAATTATGTCTTAAGATATAGTAGAAAACATTTAGGGGGTCAAGGCGTACTTTTGAAAAAACGCGTATGCTGTATCTCGTAAACGGCTGAACCGATCGTTATGAAACTGTCAAAATCGTTTTCCTAGGCCCAAAAAACCCTGTATACAAAATTTGGGCAAAATCGAAAGGGGTCGGGTGTTCTGTGGCAGGCGTTTTGTCATGGAATGACCCATTTACGAATAACGAAGAGGAAAAACTAATAGCGTATCATCAATAGAATGATTTTTAGTTTTCCTAAATAAATAATTAATAAATTGTCCTAATTGTAAAAGGAAGTAGAATTTTTGCTTTACGTTATCTGTTAACGGCCTCATAGGTAGTGTGATACTTATGGAAGAATATAATAGACTTCTGCTACTACGTTCTTCAAAGCCAATTAATTATAGTTAATTATATATATAATTAAAATTGCGCGTACAGCGTGACCACACTTCCTATATTTTATAATTTGTCTTCCTAAATTTTCTTATTTTTCGTACTTTGCGTTTTGCTCTCAATTTAGTTTTAAAATTCGATAGAAGGCGCTCAAAAACAGCTAGCCTTTAACCAAAGTACTAATTTAATTGGCTTTTACGGCTGGCTGGTGTTTTAAAATAAAAATATAGTATTCTATAATACTTATATATAATTCACAAAGTCTGTGATGTTTTCGAATTAAATGTAATATTCAACCAAAATTCCATTAAAAGCATATTTGTTTAATCTTTATTAAAAAAATTCCTATAATTTCCTATAAATTCACCTGATTCCTATATTTACCGAAAAATTACTCTTATATTTTCTTTCAAAATGACTATCAATTTACTACTGTTCCAAAAAAAATTGGAGGGTTTACTGTGGTCACCCTGCGCGTAAATTAGAATAATCTCTATTAGAGGTGCGAAAACCCTTATTTATTTAAACATACATGGCGTGCAAAAACCGGAACAACAAAAATTACAATACGCCATCTGTCGACAGCTCCTATACGCGGAAATAATAATGTACAATTAAGCTTAACTGGGGATACGGTCTGCTTTCTATCTATAGTTTTAGCAAGAATGGATATATTTATGCTTAGGGAGAATAGCTATCACGCGACTATCCGCACGGGCATCATTGTCTCATTGAAACGTCACCGGTTTCAATCGCGTCGGAAGATGTCAGCTTCAGGGAACCAATGAAAAACCGGTTCGTCTTGACTGATGTTTAAGGGGAGGAGCCTAGTGGTAGACCGTGAAATGAATTGGGAGAAGGGAGAGAAATCGGCTCAATTCAGTCATTCTCCGTAAGTACAAATAAATGCATTCTTGGCTTCACCTAAATCGGAGAAAAGTCAGATCAGAGGACCAAAAAAAATCGATCTAAGCCTTGGCTATTCGTTTCCCTTTGTTAAGTCAAAGCTTAACGCTCGACCAAACAATACCCCATTTCCGTACAGACAAAGCCGCTCAAATAACCTAGTTTCTAGTGATTACATATGAGCCCTTCTAGACTTATTTCCTACCCGAGCCAGGATAAACGAAAATACCCTCTTAAAAACTAATTGAGGACAAGCTTTGTCTTCTAATATAATAAGTGTACCGGAAACAACTCGTTGCTAGGACTTGACTTTTCCCAAAACAAAACTAACAAGGCAAAGATGAATTTTATAATTTAAGGAGACTCAAACTATCGCGAGGCTCAAGTCTTTTAAACTTATTTTATAATTAGGCTTTTGCGTTTCCATAGCGCTAATGCGAGAGGCAGGAGATTCGTCCGCTAAGTGGAAGATTTGGTTTTATAAAACAAAGCTTTTGCTTAGCAACCAAAAATCCAACAATTTATGATCTTCCTGCCTTGACTCTGAGTAAGCTGAAAAGGATAATTGAACCACAAAATAATATTACGAAGTTAACTTAAAATTGACTGTTAACACATCTGGAAAACCTAGAAATCAGGGTGAAACCAGGGAATTAGATTGGCAACAGTAGCGGCGCTAAGGGTGGGCTGAAGTGGGCTTTAGCCCCCTTGAATTTGTGAGAGGGGCCACATATTTATATTATAAGGGCCACATATTTATAATTAAGATTCCACATATTTGAATTTATGAGTCATTTTTAAGGCTTGAGTGTAGGCCAACTGGTATCAATTTTTCGAAGAAATAACGTAATTATTATAAATGTTAGTCCCTAAAAATTATTATAACCCTTATTTAACTGTAAATTACTTAAATTCCCCCATAAATCTATCTTTTAAATACACTAAAAACAAAAAATTCAGATGGCTCTTAATCACAATTATTAAATATATATATTATAAAAAAATTACCCCCCCCCGAGATCTCAAAGCCATAAAGGTCAACTGTAAAAAACTTTTCTAGTGCCATGTCGGGCTATATATATAGGTTGTAATTAAACCGGAAATCGGTCAGACGGTATTTAATTATTTTTATTATTATATAAAAAAGTTTTATATATGCAAATATAACGACGTTCTTTTATTCTTCACTTAAAAGAATCATTTTTAAGAACCAATATGTCTGAAAATCGATTAACAAATTTGTTTATATTTAGAGATTTATCTAATAGGTTGAGAACTTGAGAGACAATCCTTTGTTGGTTCTTGACGAGTTTAGTAAAACAAAAGAGTACAATTTATACTTTGAGTAAGTTTTTGAAATATGTATATGTTCTAAGAGAGACATTTGGGAGAGCAAGCCACAGCTGTCACAAAATTATGAGGCGTCAGTAAAGTTGCGAGGGCCACAAAAGTCTTGGGGGCCACAAAATAATTAGCCCACCTGTGAAAAAACCATAGCGCCGCTGCTGATTGGCAACAGAAAAGGGAAATTTTGGCGGTGCTTCCTCCATGTTTTGTCCTTGACGGAATCTAAAGGCGGATTCTCAATCGCGCATGAGCGGCATGACCCACCAACGGCGCGGCCATTTTTCGTCCCTCGACTTACGTATATCCTTCTAACATTTAGGGTTCTTGGTATTACAACTACCCCCGGCCCTTTGTTTTTGAAACTAGCTATTTTCAAATTTTGAGACCTAAACGAGTTTTCCTTCGTGTTTTACCCCGCGACACACTATCGTTACCCAAAATAGTTAAAACTAAAATAAACTAGTCATCATCAGATAGGCTAATACCCTTGGCACTACCTTAGGCCCAAGTCATCTATAGCGAATTTTAATGCCTTTAAACAGATGGCCGGGTTACAATGCGTAGGAGGGTGGTGGCAAGCTCTTCATGCCACGCGAGCCAACACCTCCCTACGCTAACTATTACCGTTAACCTCGACAAGTTTTTATGGAAAAGGGGAAACCGAAGAACTAGAGGGAAACCTATCTACCCAGTGGGGAGAAAGCTTGCAAATTCAACGCGGAAGGAGTAGCTCCAAGTTTCACCCAGTGCCACAAGCTGGAATCGAACGAGGCTCACCACTTCACCACCCCACTCTAGTGTCATACTTATTACTATTATGTTACTTATAATTTTGGCGTTAAGGTGAGTGTTGAGTATCGTTTATTGCCACAGCAGTTACGCTCAAATAAATAGTCTGTTAGTGGAGGCGAGCCTGCAACGCTTAGAAATATCGTCTTTTAATTAATTCATAAATCGGCAAATAAATAACTACGCAAATTAAAAATTAACCTTTGGTACGTGTTAATTAGTTTCTAGAGTCTGAATTGGAAATGTGCTCTGAACAGATTTTAAATTATTACTCATTTAACCAAATTAAATATTGGTCATAAAAATTTACGATTTTTGAGTTGGTTCGTCAAGTTGAAGATTCCTAAAGACTAGTGTTGTTAATTTTCCGGAAAAATAAAATGCGGAAAAACTTCCAGAAAATTGTCCGCAAATTGGAAAAAATAAAAAAATGTTATATATATACGACTGAAAAACGAAATAAAATACAAATAAAACGGAAGATAGGCCTATTTAAATTTAAACAAGTTGGCAAGCCAAAATATACCTATCCTCGGAAGAATTGTCCCTAGTGGTATTAATTTCTCGAGATAACCCTTAAAGATATATCTCCGCAATTTAGAGTTATTTGTTAAAAATATTAACCCATTTCTATCCCGCCCGGTATAAAATTTTTATTATAATTAAAATAATTGAGACGAAACGACCAATTTTAATTTATTCAGAATATCATAAGTTAAGTAGTTACAACAGTAAGTTAGACGTACTATAACAATGCACAATTGAATTAAACCCTTTTACAGAACAAGTTTATCAGTTAAATATAATACGAAGCAAATTTTAATGAAATAAATATCTACAGAGGCTTTTTGGAATTACTCGCTTACGAAATACTTGCCGCATCTTTAACGCTCATTTTATTTCAACACTCGCCCTTGATGAAGATACCGTAGATATCTGGTAGTAGACGACTCGTTCACTTCCTGTTGACGTTGTGACGCATACCACATGAAAAAGACCAATGCCGTCCAATTTCCAATATCATATAATGACTCGCACACCCAAGAAATCATTGACTGCGTTAGAAATCGTAGATATCCAAATATCCACACCAAATGTATTTACAAGAAGCAAAAACCTTACCATCAACAAAGCACAGAGAGCCACTTGACTAACCGCCAGCTTTTAAAGCAATTAACGTTAAATTATCTCCTTTGAATTAACAGAACTATATATAGGTCGTTAAGAAAGTGGACCACCCACAGGGTCTACCCTTTAACCCTCTAATCTCGGCTGACTGCGCTAAAACAAGATTTAACCTTTAAAAAATACCAGATTAGGCCTTCATAAATTCATTAATAAAAAAAGACTTTATTACCTATTATGCTTACGATGCCTGTCTTAATTTCAGTGAATCTAAGCAGCTATCGGTGGTTCTGTGGTAGAGCGCTCGACTGCCAAGCCGAATGGTCTGGGTTCGAAACCTGGGTGGCGCATTTGTTTTTAATCAATAGAGAAACGCTAAATTAGAATTTCTTCGATGCAATAATTTCAATTTCAATTCTATTTCAATTAAACCAAAATTTCGTACTCTATTAAATACGCTTCCGATAAAGCTGAAGGTCTAATTTTCAATAAGGCGTAACAAGTGTCGGTGGTTCTGTGGTAGAACGTCCGCCTGTCAATCAGGAGGTCTCGGGTTCAAATCCCGCCCGATGCGATCGCAAATTGATACTAAGACGAATACCGTGTACAACTGGTGGAAACCCTGCCATTGGACGTTGAGAGGTAGCATTACACTCAGCACTCGGTCCGTCCCAAAGTCATTAAGAAGAAGTTGGAGAGAAAACGCCCATGTAAACACAACAGACTCAACATGCACATCCATCAGAACACAAACACAACAAATTCAACACTCACAACCTACGCATAAACATTACAAAAACGTAATACACCAAACCGTCACGACGGTGAGCGAAAAAACACCATCCAAACCAAACCGCAAATGCATCCGTTAACGCTCACCGTCACACGGTGGTTTTGCCAACCCATTGAGAAACTGCGTACGCAGTGATTACACTTTGCACCGAAAATGCGAACGCGTTCGCAGTCCTGACAGACAGACACACCCACAGACCCACCCACAGACCCACAGACAGACACGGTCGTTGTATAACCCCTCCTAGGGGACTTTGTCCCCTCGGAGAGGTAACAAGTTGGCAAGCCAAAATATACCTCTCCTCGGAAGAATTGTCCCTAGTGGTATTAATTTCTCGAGATAACCCTTAAAGATATATCTCCGCAATTTAGAGTTATTTGTTAAAAATATTAACCCATTTCTATCCCGCCCGGTATAAAATTTTAATTATAATTAAAATAATTGAGACGAAACGACCAATTTTAATTTATTCAGAATATCATAAGTTAAGTAGTTACAACAGTAAGTTAGACGTACTATAACAATGCACAATTGAATTAAACCCTTTTACAGAACAAGTTTATCAGTTAAATATAATACGAAGCAAATTTTAATGAAAGAAATATCTACAGAGGCTTTTTGGAATTACTCGCTTACGAAATACTTGCCGCATCTTTAACGCTCATTTTATTTCAACACTCGCCCTTGATGAAGATACCGTAGATATCTGGTAGTGGACGACTCGTTCACTTCCTGTTGACGTTGTGACGCATACCACATGAAAAAGACCAATGCCGTCCAATTTCCAATATCATATAATGACTCGCACACCCAAGAAATCATTGACTGCGTTAGAAATCGTAGATATCCAAATATCCACACCAAATGTATTTACAAGAAGCAAAAACCTTACCATCAACAAAGCACAGAGAGCCACTTGACAAACCGCCAGCTCTTAAAGCAATTAACGTTAAATTATCTCCTTTGAATTAACAGAACTATATATAGGTCGTTAAGAAAGTGGACCACCCACAGGGTCTACCCTTTAACCCTCTAATCTCGGCTGACTGCGCTAAAACAAGATTTAACCTTTAAAAAATACCAGATTAGGCCTTCATAAATTCATTAATAAAAAAAGACTTTATTACCTATTATGCTTACGATGCCTGTCTTAATTTCAGTGAATCTAAGCAGCTATCGGTGGTTCTGTGGTAGAGCGCTCGACTGCCAAGCCGAATGGTCTGGGTTCGAAACCTGGGTGGCGCATTTGTTTTTAATCAATAGAGAAACGCTAAATTAGAATTTCTTCGATGCAATAATTTCAATTTCAATTCTATTTCAATTAAACCAAAATTTCGTACTCTATTAAATACGCTTCCGATAAAGCTGAAGGTCTAATTTTCAATAAGGCGTAACAAGTGTCGGTGGTTCTGTGGTAGAACGTCCGCCTGTCAATCAGGAGGTCTCGGGTTCAAATCCCGCCCGATGCGATCGCAAATTGATACTAAGACGAATACCGTGTACAACTGGTGGAAACCCTGCCATTGGACGTTGAGAGGTAGCATTACACTCAGCACTCGGTCCGTCCCAAAGTCATTAAGAAGAAGTTGGAGAGAAAACGCCCATATAAACACAACAGACTCAACATGCACAACCATCAGAACACAAACACAACAAATTCAACACTCACAACCTACGCATAAACATTACAAAAACGTAATACACCAAACCGTCCCGACGGTGAGCGAAAAAACACCATCCAAACCAAACCGCAAATGCATCCGTTAACGCTCACCGTCACACGGTGGTTTTGCCAACCCTTTGAGAAACTGCGTACGCAGTGATTACACTTTGCACCGAAAATGCGAACGCGTTCGCAGTCCTGACAGACAGACAGACCCACAGACCCACCCACAGACCCACCCACAGACCCACCCACAGACAGACACGGTCGTTGTATAACCCCTCCTAGGGGACTTTGTCCCCTCGGAGAGGTAAAAACTGATCCTAATAAAACGTGAAAATACCCTCCACGTCACGCACATTCAAAATACGCAGAAGTAACGTTATACTATATCCAGTTTAAAATAGTATCAAAAAATAAAAATAACGAATAGAAAAATACACAATAACAACCCAATCCATCAGCCTTCAGAAACAAAACTCATAGAAAAATATTATAACGCAGTCAAGCAATCAGACTTCAGAATCAAAATAATTCATAGAAAAATATTATAACGCAGTCAAGCAATAAATTAGTTCAAATACTTAGAAATCAAGCAATAGAAAATATAATATCAAGAAGCGCCACACCTTACCATTCACAAATACGATTTTTCGCGTTATTATAATGAAACCGGATAAGCTTTTGGGCATGACTTACGCTCTTAAAGGTTCCTCTAAGACTGGACGATTTTGCGGGGAAAAGGAAATAAACTTGAATTTATAAATATTTAATTAAATATAAGATTAATATAATTTATAAATATTTAAAATGATGTAGGATAAATTATAGTTATAACTTTGTAAAGGACATTCGCCAAAGCTGTTTTTTAGAAAATTAACAAGCGTTGGTGGCTGAGTGGTTAGAGTACATCTCTTGCACAAGGCAGGCTCGGGTTCCATTCCCGGCCGGCGCCAATAAATCGCAAATTGATACTAAGACGAATACCGTGTACAATTGTTGGAAACCCTGCCAATGAACGTTGAGAGGTTGCGTAACACTCAGCACTCGGTCCGTCCCAAAGTCATTCAGAAGAAGTTGGAGAGAAAACGCCCATACAAACACAACAGACTCAACATCCACAACCATCATAACACAAACACAAAAAACTCAACACCCACAACCGTCATAACACGGACGCAACATCCGCAACCACCACAACACGAACTCAACAGTCACAACCTACACATAAACATTACAATAACGAAATATCCAATGAAACGGAGTTACAACTGTCGCGAGGGTGAGCGTTGTCGTAAAAAGACCAACCAAACCAAACCCAACCGCAAATCAATCCGTTAACGCTCACCGTCAGACGGGGGTTTTGCCAACCCTTCGAGAAACTGCGAACGCAGTGAGCCAAGAAACTGGATACGCAGTGATTACCCTTTGCCCCTGACAGACAGACCGACAGACAGACACGGTGATTGTATAACCCCTCCTAGGGGACTTTGTCCCCTCGGAGAGGTAAAAATTGCGACGAAGTCGAACACATAATTGTTTCACTTGCGAAAATAAAGAATTAATCTACCAAAAAACAAACAGCAAAATCATGGGCCGAGGCTCCATATCGAACATTTAATCTCATAGGTTTACGGTACAGTTATTTTTCAGTTTAGCCATGTCAAAGATATGGTAACACTCGCACCCTAGATTCGAAATAACCGCCTCGAGCTTACATGTATGTATTCATTAATCACTTAAGCCAATCAGAAGACCGGCTTTTGTTGACTTGATCCAACGGGGGCGCATCTCTGGAACTGGTTTTTCGAGAGAAAGTCGAAACGGCGCAGGAGACGGTATCAGTCTATCTCACCAGTGACGTCACTGGTTAGATTTCAAAAGGAGCGAGTTACGGGGGTACTTACGTTTGTCACTATCTATGTGTGTCTTTTTAATGCGATCAGCTGGTAGCTGAAAATAGGGACGTTTTACAGTTTTTTTTAACAGCAAGGTTTTTATTGCTTTCGAAAAAAATATCACTTAGTTGTAATAAAGTGATAATAAATAATCCACATGTTTATAAAAGGTAAAAACTTTATTTGTTAACTAGTCCTTTTAAAAAGTGTTTTTCAGAGAGAGGTAGATTGAAATTAAAGTAATACTTTCAATTATTTTAAAAAGAAATTAAAAACAAAACAGTTTATCACTTTAGTTCTTGTAAAGCAATGGCAATCACAGTGAGGTAGTTTAACATATATATAAACTAAGTTAATTAATACATCAGGAGAGCAAATTTTTTATTAGTTTAATAGGAACGTAATAGTTAAAACCATTTATCACTTTATTTCTTATAAAACAATGGTAATCACAGTGAGGTAGTTTAATACATCAGTAGAGCTATTTTTTTTATTAGTTTAATAGGAACGTAATAGTTAAAACCATTTATCACCTTAGTTCTTGTAAAACAATGGTAATCACAGTGAGGTAGTTTAACATATATATAAACTATGTTAATACATCAGGAGAGCTTATTTCTTATTAGTTTAAAAGGAACGTAATGGTTAAAACTATTTATCACCTTAGTTCTTGTAAAACAATTTTCATACTATTTTCGACTATGAAAATATATCAGGGGAACTTAAGGGTTTTTGCTTTTAATGTACTTTGTAATTTTTTTGGCTTGTCTTCTGTTTTGCGCGTCAGAAATAAACTTAATTCAAATATTTCATCCGTATTATGGTTCTCATTTTCACATACGATAATATAATTTCTTTTGGGTAGTTTAAAAGTTTTCCAGAAATTATCGTTGCTAAATTTTTGGTAACTCCCATTTCTTTATTTAGAGTTATGTCTTTAGAAGATTTAACTTTGTGAAATTCTGAAAACTCTAATTCGACTATTTTCAAATCCTTCAAGAAGGATAGAGATGGAACAATAATACCATCGTAACTAAGGTGTTCCACCCAGGAAGGCACACTGTAATCATGTTCATTACGATTTGATTTTAAATTCAAATTTGGGTATTTTTTGTAGAACTTTTTGGCTACCCATCCTGCGAGATACTCCATTCCACCCTCTTCTTGAGACGTTAATCACAGCGTTTGGCGGTTCCGCAGTGTTTTGGAAAGTGGTTAATGATTCAAATGTGTCTGGAAAGTTTATTGCAGCTTTGGACGTTTCAGTTGCTTTTAAAATGCTTGGCCTAGAATTGGGGGTATGTGGCATTGCATGGCATCCGGAAAGTTTTTCAATCCCATCAGGGACTTCTGGCATTGTTTTCGTGCCATTTTTGGAGGTCATTGGCAAATTTATCACAGGTTTACTTCTTGACTCTCTCACTGTTTGAGTTATTGCAATGGACGGGAGTTTTAAATCAGGAATAGCGTTATTTTTTAACTTCTTTCGATTTTTTTGATTTAAGAGATCTTCCCTGAGATCCGTTTCAAAATTTTCAGGGGAAAAATGTTCCGAACATATTCTAGCATATTTTGGATTGATACTCTTTTTAGCATAACTTCCCTCACATCTTGCTAACCAGAGAGCTCTTATATTTCCATTTGAAGGGAATCTATGCGATGATACTTGCGAATTTGATGTGAAATAATTTTTACAGTCAATTACAGCGCATTTATGTGGAGCCATAGCTATAAAAAAAATAATAAATAGTTAGCTAAACAATTGAAAACATGGATTGTAGAGCTTTACAGTACCTTGACTACCCTCATTTAAAATTTCAACAAGTTTAAAAACTTTTGAAAAATGTTTTTAGCCCGCTCTTAATCAACCAAGGCCTAGAAAGTGAGATGCAGGCATGCAGCCTGCCACTGCAGGAGGCTCAGCAGGACAGCGGCGCAGCCAGCAGAAATAATTTCAAGAAAAAGCCTACATGCATATTAAATAAAAAAAAGAGGATAACGACGTGCTTTTCAACATAATTATTGTATATTAAAAGCTTACCTAGAAATTAATTCCATCTGTAAAAAGCCCCTCGTCCCTCATCCAATTTAGCTAACCGAGACTGTTAGACCACTGCCTACTATAATATTATAGAAGGCAGTGGTTAGACGCGAGTGACGCGGCGTCTTGTTTCGTTTTCTTTCTCCATCGCCACTGTCTTCCCCCCCTTCTAACCCAGCTGCTTGAAATTTCGTTTTCCGACACTCTGACAAGAGCCAACCTCTATAGTGCATTTCTCTACAAACCTTGGACTTGATCCACAAAACGTTGTCCGGATTGCGCGATTTGACCGAATGAAAAATTGACTCCTGTTTCTTTGAAAAATATCTGTACTTTAACCAAACTACTTGATAATCATAAATAAAGTTATTTATTATTAATATTCTTACATATTTTCGTTCAATCAAAAAGATGTTTATTAAAAGTTTAGAAAATAAATTTCGCATTAAACCTTGGCACTGAAAGCTAGTCAAGTTTCAAAACAATGCTCTTCCATCCTAGTGACTGAGGCTAGACAACCAGTCTAAAGCCCTTTCCACACTAGCTCCTTTTTTATCGCGGTACGAAGCCGGAATAGTTGGCTCGCGTCCAGACGGAAGTTTAAACCAGTTCCGATAACGTTATCGGTTCACTTCGTCGTAGTGTGAACGGAACGAAAACTAGCTCACTTGGTTATTAAACCGCGATCGGCACGGCTAGAAAATGTTCGGCGTAAAGAATGAAATTACCTCTCCGAGGAGATTTTGTTTCCACCAATTGTTAACGGTATTTGTCTTAGTATCAATTTGCGATCGCATCGGGCGGGATTCGACCCCGAGCCCTCCGGCATGACAGGCGAGTGTTCTACCACAGAACCACCGATACATGCTACGATTTAAAGAAAATTATAAGCTCAGCTTAAGCGGAAGCGTTTATTGCAAATTAACAGAGTATTAAATTTCGGTTTTTAAAATAGAACGAAATTTCGTTTTCCATTTAAATTATTACATCGAAGATATTCTAATGTAACGTCTTCTCTGTTGATTAAAAAGAATGCACCGCCCAGGTTTCGAACCCGAGCCCTTCTAAATGACAGGCGAATGTTCTACCACAGAACCACCGATACACATTACAGTTCTTTGAAAATTATAAACTCAGCTTAGCGGAATAGTATATTAATGGTTTTTAAATTCTACATTTTTTAAGTATGAAATTTTAAAGGTCAAATCTTGTTTTAGCGCAGTCAGCAGAGATAAGAGGGTTAAAGGTTGATCCACTTTGTTAGTTTTTTGTTATTTATTTACGGGTTTTCTAATCGTCTTAAATATAGTTGCAATACAGCGAAGGCGTTCATTTAACGTTTATTGATATTCGAGGTTGCGTTTAGTCAAGTGGCTCTTTGTGCTTTGTTGATGGTAAGGTTTTTGCTTCTTGTTAATACATTTGGTGTGGATATTTGGATATCTACGATTCCTAATACAGTCATTGGTTTCCTGGGTTTTCGAGTCAATGTATGATATTGGAAATTGGACGGCATTGGTCTTTTTCATGCGGTAAGTGTCACAACGTCAACTGGAAGTCTACGAGTCGTCCACTACCAGATGTCGAAAATGGCTATTCTACGGTATCTTCATCAAGGGCAAGTGTTGAAATAAAATGAGCGTTAAAGGTGTGGCTATAGTATTTCGTAAGCGAGAAAAATACAAATACCCTCTGTAGATATTTCTTTCATTAAAATTGGCTTCGTATTATATTTAACTGATAAACTTGTACCGTAAATAGGGTTAAATTCAATTGTGCATTGTTTTATTACGTCTAACTCACTGTTGTAACTACTTAATTTATAATATTCTGAACAAATTATACTCGGTTGTTTCGTCTCAATTATTTTAATTATAGTTAAAATTTTATACCGGGCGGGATAGAACCTGGATTAAGTTTTTAGTAAATAACTCTGAATTGCGGAGATCTATCTTTAAGGGTCATCTCGAGAAATTAATACCGCTACGGACAATTCTTCCGAGGAGAGGTATGTTTTGGCTTGCCAACTTGTTTAAATTACCCTCTAATTATTGTTTTAAGTAGTGTTGTAATTTTCCGGAAAATGACCGAGGCCTTTTCCTGGAAAATTTTCCGTATTTTTCCGAAAAAAATAAAAAAGTTTTCATTCCACTATTAGTCATCTCGAGAAATTAATACCACTAGGGACAATTCTTCCGAGGAGAGGTATATTTTGGCTTGCCAACTTGTTTTATTACTACTAATGTTTTTGAAGTATATCATATATGTAATAGGCATAACAGATATTTAAATAACAAAAGAAAGATAAAATAAAGAATCGAAAAATTAGGTCTACTATTGAGGAATGCCCATTTTAATTACAAAATAAATTTTCTGGACACTATTTCATCGATGGTTATCGTGAAGAAACAATATTTATTTTTAATAGACTATTCACAAATTTGCGATAAACAACGAGTCTGAACACCGTCATACCGATATTGATAGAAGTTTAATATTAGGGGACTCAACGATCATATTTGGGTGAGAAAAATAATTCAATTTAAATGGTTTGAAGACGAATTCATGGTATTTTGGCTTTAGGTTCCAAATTTCCGTATGACGAAATCTACCTTTTCGATTCTCCGCGATCAATTGAAGCCTTATATTGAAAAACAAGATACACAAATGAGAATGGCTATTCCACTAACCAAACGCGTTGCAATTTCATTATACAAACTCGCGACGAATGTAGAGTATAGAACAATTGCCAATTTATTTTGTATTGGTACCAGGGCCATAGCCAGGACATCGATATAGAGCGGGTGAACCATATTTTAAGATGGGCGAATTGTCCCAAAAGGGGGCGTCGGAGTTGAGTTGCAGAAATGGCTAGGTCGGGTGAAAGACCCCCCCCCCCTGGCTACGGGCCTGATTGGTACGTCAACTGTTGGAATAATTGTTCTGGACTTTTGTCGAACGGTTACCGAAAACCTCATCGAAAATTATATTAACTTTCCAAGTAATAATTCTGAATTAAAAAAAATTGCGATGGGTTTTCAAGAAGTTTGGAACTATCCTCAGTGCGTCGGGTCGATAGATAGTACACACATCCCAATAATTGCTCCTGAAGACAGTCACGCCGATTATTACAACAGAAAAGCTTTTTATTCTATTATAAGCAGGCCGTTGTTGATTTTCGATACATTTTTCGCGATATTTATTTGGGTTGGCCAGGAAAGGTACATGACGCCAGGGTTTTCGCTACCAGTGACATATGTGCAGATATCCGCCAAGGTTCCCTTAATTGAAAACCGGAACGAGACTACCTCTCGAGGTAGTCTCAGCCCGGGTTGAACCCGCACCAAATTTTGTCTAGTGAACACGGTTGTTCCAGGCTCAGTCCACTTCTAAACCGCTCTAAAGTGTCCGTGTGGAAAGGGCTTAAAGCAGTTCGATATTCATGGATAACACTCTTTTTCGCGGTATTTACGTAACCTGGGCGCGTCCATAATTGTTTTTCCCCCTTTCAGCTCCATCCTCCATTATGGACACCCAAAGAGTGGATGCTAGACTCCCCGCTGAGGGCAGAGGCAATGGCCGACGAGCGGGATTCAAGTAAGAGGGGTCAAATAAGGCACGAAAAAGAGTTTATATGTTCTCTATTAAATAAAATTATTTGGAGTTGAAAGTGTTTTAAGAATCAGTACAAATATTATGTCTAGATTAAAAAAATTACTCTATGTCAATGAACAACTATAGAACAGCAGTATAGCCTTAAAATGTTTAGTTTTAGTTTCAGTTTCGATTTGGCACAAATATTTTGGCCAAGAAGGCAATAAAAATAGGTCAAAGTATTGGTTGCGTAATTTTGAGAATGTGTGTCTATACAATTGTTACTATTCGTTTCAAGAGGGAGTCAGAGTCGAAAAATCGAATTTATTTCAATATATAATTAATTCAGTATATAATTAAATCAATATTTAATTCATTCAATATATAATTAATACAATATAAAATTAAATCAATATATAATTAATTCAGTATATAATTAAATAAATATATAATTAATTCAATATATAATTAATTCAATATAAAATTTAATCAATATATAATTAATTCAATATATAATGAAATCAATGTATAGTTAATTCGATATATAATTAATTCAATATATAATTAATTCAATATATAATTAATTCAATATACAATTAATTCAATACATAATTAATTCAATATATAATTAATTCAATGTGTAATTAATTCAATGTATAATTAATTCAATGTATAATTAATTCGATGTATAATTAATTCGATGTATAATTAATTTCATATATGATGAATTCAATGTATAGTTAATTCGATGTATAATTAATTCCATATATGATGAATTCAATGTATAGTTAATTCGATGTATAATTAATTCCATATATGATGAATTCAATGTATAATTAATTCCACATATGATGAATTCAATGCATAATTAATTCACTATATATAATAAATTCGATGTATAATTAATTCAATACAAGATGAATTCAATAAATAATTAATTCAATGTATAATTAATTCAATATATAATTAATTCAATGTATAATTAATTCAATTTATAATTAATTCAATATATAATTAATTTAATGTGTAATTAATTTAATGTGTAATTAATTCAATATATAATGAATTCAATATATAATTAATTCGTTGTATAATTAATTCAATATATGATGAATTCAATGTATAATTAATTCGTTGTATAATTAATTCAATATATGATGAATTCAATTTATAATTAATTTGTTGCATAATTAATTCAATGTATGTTGAATTCAATATATAATTAATTCAATGTATAATTAATTCAATATATGATGAATTCAATATATGATGAATTCAATATATAATTAATTCAATTTAAAATTAATTCAATATATGATGCATTCAATATATAATTAATTCAATGTATGATGAATTCAATATATGATGAATTCAGTATATGATGAATTCAATATATTAATTTTTCTTTGTGAGCTTCGTCCGTTCTGAGCTGGTTAACGCTATTCGAATTCTTTTACTTAAAAATTGCGTCGCTATAGCAACGGACGACCGCTAACGCCACCTATTGATCAGTTGGTGAAGCTCGTCTGAAGATTAGAAATAATGAAAGTTGGGCACTTTGGTAGTCTTAAGTATCATTAAAATAAATACATTGAACAAAATAAGAAATATTAAATGTTTCTCTTACATCACAAGACAGAGCTTTATTAGTGTAGCACACACGCTAGAAAACAGTGGCGTAGCTAAGACCCGCGAGGCCCCCCCGCAAAACAATATTCGGAATTTTATCCGGTATCTAGTATATACTTTGATATGAAATTAGGGGGCCCCTAAAGCTCCGGGGCCCCCCCCGCACTGCGGGGTCTGCGGGGGCCTTATCTATGCCACTGCTAGAAAATACGAAATTCATCTGGCAATTCCATCTCGCACTCCTAGACTTGTATAAGTAAGAGGCAGTGGCGTAAAAGAAACTTTAAAACCAGAAGGCCTAGTTACTTTGAAGAAATACCCATAAATAATATTTATTTATTTATTGATATTATTATATATTAAATATAACCAAGAATGGAATTATTTAATAATTTGGAATTAATCATATTAATTTGGAATTAATCATATTAATTTGGAATTAATCATATTAATTTGGAATTAATCATATTAATTTGGAATTAATCATATTAATTTGGAATTAATCATATTAATTTGGAATTAATCATATTAATTTGGAATTAATCATATTAATTTGGAATTAATCATATTAATTTGGAATTAATCATATTAATTTGGAATTAATCATATTAATTTGGAATTAATCATATTAATTTGGAATTAATCATATTAATTTGGAATTAATCATATTAATTTGGAATTAATCATATTAATTTGGAATTAATCATATTAATTTGGAATTAATCATATTAATTTGGAATTAATCATATTAATTTGGAATTAATCATGTTAATTTGGAATTAATCATATTAATTTGGAATTAATCATATTAATTTGGAATTAATCATATTAATTTGGAATTAATCATATTAATTTGGAATTAATCATATTAATTTGGAATTAATCATATTAATTTGGAATTAATCATATTAATTTGGAATTAATCATATTAATTTGGAATTAATCATATTAATTTGGAATTAATCATATTAATTTGGAATAAATCATATTAATTTGGAATTAATCATATTAACTTGGAATTAATAATATTAGTTTGGAATTAATCATATTAATTTGGAATTAATCATATTAACTTGGAATTAACCATATTAGTTTGGAATTAATCATATTAGTTTGGAATTAATCATATTAATTTGGAATTAATCATATTAATTTGGAATTAATCATATTAATTTGGAATTAATCATATTAATTTGGAATTAATCATATTAATTTGGAATTACTCATATTAATTTGGAATTAATCATATTAACTTGGAATTAATCATATTAGTTTGGAATTAATCATATTAATTTGGAATTAATCATATTAACTTGGAATTAATCATATTAGTTTGGAATTAATCATATTAGTTTGGAATTAATCATATTAATTTGGAATTAATCATATTAATTTGAAATTAATCATATTAATTTGGAATTAATCATATTAACTTGGAATTAATCATATTAGTTTGGAATTAATCATATTTATTTGGAATTAATCATATTAACTTGGAATTAATCATATTAGTTTGGAATTAATCATATTAGTTTGGAATTAATCATATTAATTTGGAATTAATCATATTAATTTGGAATTAATCATATTAATTTGGAATTAATCATATTAATTTGGAATTAATCATATTAATTTGGAATTAATCATATTAATTTGGAATTAATCATATTAATTTGGAATTAATCATATTAATTTGGAATTAATCATATTAATTTGGAATTAATCATATTAATTTGGAATTAATCATATTAATTTGGAATTAATCATATTAATTTGGAATTAATCATATTAATTTGGAATTAATCATATTAATTTGGAATTAATCATATTAATTTGGAATTAATCATATTAATTTGGAATTAATCATATTAATTTGGAATTAATCATATTAATTTGGAATTAATCATATTAATTTGGAATTAATCATATTAATTTGGAATTAATCATATTAATTTGGAATTAATCATATTAATTTGGAATTAATCATATTAATTTGGAATTAATCATATTAATTTGGAATTAATCATATTAATTTGGAATTAATCATATTAATTTGGAATTAATCATATTAATTTGGAATTAATCATATTAATTTGGAATTAATCATATTAATTTGGAATTAATCATATTAACTTGGAATTAATAATATTAGTTTGGAATTAATCATATTAATTTGGAATTAATCATATTAATTTGGAATTAATCATATTAATTTGGAATTAATCATATTAATTTGGAATTAATCATATTAATTTGGAATTAATCATATTAATTTGGAATTAATCATATTAATTTGGAATTAATCATATTAATTTGGAATTAATCATATTAATTTGGAATTAATCATATTAATTTGGAATTAATCATATTAATTTGGAATTAATCATATTAACTTGGAATTAATAATATTAGTTTGGAATTAATCATATTAATTTGGAATTAATCATATTAATTTGGAATTAATCATATTAATTTGGAATTAATCATATTAATTTGGAATTAATCATATTAATTTGGAATTAATCATATTAATTTGGAATTAATCATATTAATTTGGAATTAATCATATTAATTTGGAATTAATCATATTAATTTGGAATTAATCATATTAATTTGGAATTAATCATATTAATTTGGAATTAATCATATTAATTTGGAATTAATCATATTAATTTGGAATTAATCATATTAATTTGGAATTAATCATATTAATTTGGAATTAATCATATTAACTTGGAATTAATCATATTAGTTTGGAATTAATCATATTAGTTTGGAATTAATCATATTAATTTGGAATTAATCATATTAATTTGGAATTAATCATATTAATTTGGAATTAATCATATTAATTTGGAATTAATCATATTAATTTGGAATTAATCATATTAATTTGGAATTAATCATATTAATTTGGAATTAATCATATTAATTTGGAATTAATCATATTAATTTGGAATTAATCATATTAATTTGGAATTAATCATATTAATTTGGAATTAATCATATTAATTTGGAATTAATCATATTAACTTGGAATTAATAATATTAGTTTGGAATTAATCATATTAATTTGGAATTAATCATATTAACTTGGAATTAATCATATTAGTTTGGAATTAATCATATTAGTTTGGAATTAATCATTTTAATTTGGAATTAATCATATTAATTTGGAATTAATCATATTAATTTGAAATTAATCATTTTAATTTGGAATTAATCATATTAATTTGGAATTAATCATATTAATTTGGAATTAATCATATTAATTTGGAATTAATCATATTAACTTGGAATTAATCATATTAGTTTGGAATTAATCATATTAATTTGGAATTAATCATATTAACTTGGAATTAATCATATTAGTTTGGAATTAATCATATTAGTTTGGAATTTACATATTAATTTGGAATTAATCATATTAATTTGGAATTAATCACATTAATTTGGAATTAATCATATTAATTTGGAATTAATCATATTAATTTGGAATTAATTATATTAATTTGGAATTAATCATATTAATTTGGAATTAATCATATTAATTTGGAATTAATCATATTAATTTGGAATTAATCATATTAATTTGGAATTAATCATATTAATTTGGAATTAATCATATTAATTTGGAATTATTCATATTAATTTGGAATTAATCATATTAATTTGGAATTAATCATATTAATTTGGAATTATTCATATTAATTTGGAATTAATCATATTAATTTTGAATTAATCATATTAATTTGGAATTAATCATATTAATTTGGAATTAATCATATTAATTTGGAATTATCATATTAATTTGGAATTAATCATATTAATTTGGAATTAATCATATTAATTGGGAATTAATCATATTAATTGGGAATTATTCATATTAATAATGTCAATATTAATAAATAACATTAGTTCTAAGTATTTAGTTCAATTTAATTAAGTTTGCGATTCAGTAACATTAAGGTATTGATGCCCTGCGAGTCTTCCGTCAGAGCGTCGATCTCGAGCAATGATGAAATTCCCGCGTATATTTCCATCAGGAGAACCCCGATGAAATGTATTTATAGATAGGCGTCAATTTCGAAAAGACGATACACCTTTGAAATGCAACACGTTATTTTTAATTTGGCGGCGCTGGCTACGTCCTCCAGGGGCCATTGGCACGGGATTGACCCTCTCGCTCGCTCGCAGTGACCGGGTCCAGTCGCGATATTTACCCAGGAACGTCGACCCTGAGAGTCACGCTTCTCGGCCACTCACCCAAGGTGTGCGGTTCAAAACCCTTCCAGTTGAGGGGAAGGAAGTAGATTTGGGCTTTCTATGGTTTCTGAAAGGTTGGATATCATCATTGCTAAAACATCGTAAGTCAATCGATCTTCTTTTGGGAATATTGGTTTGAAGGTTAACTGAGAGGAATAAGGGTTTTTTTAAATTTATTGTTTGATCTTTTCCCTGTTTTTCCAACAACATATTTTCGACATTTAACTTTATACGAGTTATTGACTTACAAGGAGACATCCCGAGGTGTTTCGCTCCGATTTTTTTCCAACTTGGGGGTTGATTATACCTTCATGTTCATTGAAAGCTCCTAAAGGGAAAGGTTTCAATGGCCATTCGTTTTGCCATGGCAACCAAATATGTTTTTCACAACTCAAGTTTAAACTTTTGCTACGGAAATTAGCATGATAATTTAAAAATAAAAATTTTAACAAAACAATTGGGTAGACTTTATAAAACACCTCGTGATGTCTCCAAATTAGTTTTAAGAGAACCATTTGGAACAAACCGTGACCGTCAACACTGCTTCCATAGTGGTTTGTTAGTACATTTAATTTTCACCTAGTTACAGCACAAAAATATAATTATCTATTTAATTCTGGTATTTTCTAAATCGTCAGCTAGGTGGTTGATTTTGTTTAAATAGCTAAGCTGATCAACGTTAATAGAGTAATTTTTGAAAATATATCAATATTGTAAAAGGTATATTAACACAATTACAGTTGTAAGTCGGAAAATTTTCTTTGAAAAATTACCGAGGTTTTTTGCGAATAATTTTAATTAGCCTAATATTGTTCGCAATTTTAAATTTTTCGAATCCGAAAGTAAAACTAAACCACTAGACTATTCTAGAAAAAAAAACCCCAACAAGAATTATATGTTTAAATTTTTTATTTTTCCAATTTGCGGAAAATCTTTTTCCGTTTTTAATTTTTTCCAGAAAATTAATAACTCGAAACACAATCAATGGGATATCGTTATTTCACTGTATACAATGTTTTGTTCAGTAATGGTATTTTACAAGAGGAAAATTTGCAATGCATGCTTATCCACAGATATTTAAATGGAATAATAGTTCAATATTATTCATTACTTTAAGGCTAATATGAAATTTTGATTATTGTACCAAAATAAATTAAATTTCGAGATTTGCCAGGAAGCGCTCAGATGGCTTAAATTGTTAAATTAACAAAATTCTCCATTGAAAAGGAATATTGTAATATTATAATTAAATAAGGACATCATTCTAATCTACGAGTCAAGTTTAAAATATTATAATTAAATAAGTCCATCATTCTTATCTACAAATCTATATTTTAGTATTATATTTAAATAAAGAAATGATTATCTACAAATTAATATTTTAAAGGAATTTTTTATAATTAAAGAATATATTATTCTAAATATATTACAATATTATATTTAAATAAGGGTATTATTCCTATCTACAAATCAATATTTTAAATGAAAATATTATAATATTACAATTAAATAGGGACATTAAGTCCATCTACAAATCAGAATTATAAATAAATATATTATATAATAATGAAATAAGATCATAATTGTCTAAAAATCAACATTTTTAAATGAATACATTTTAATATTATAATGAAATAAGTATATATAACTATATATATATAATTATATATATATATACATTATTGTTACCTTCGAATCAATTTTTTATGCCATAAATTGGAGTTAGAATTTTGTTGCACGCAGATACTTGATCAGTAAATGGAACCAACATATGTGAGCGGAGTTTCAATATGGCGAAATGAGGTTCTTGTATGGCTTTGATAAGGTGGAAGTCTTTCGTGTGTTTCTCTGGTAATATATAACTCGTACCACGTACATGCCTGTAATTGTTTTTATTTTGATTCGGTGGGGTTTATATTAAGGTTAAGGACACTTAAAGAGCTAATACGTATAATTTATGTCTTAATACATATATTATTTAAAAAAATATATCTTAACACACATAATGTTTATCGCATGTAATGTTAATAATGTTAATAATGTTAAATGCATATAAGCAGAAGTAAATGAAGTTCATTTACTTCTGATATAAGGTTTATAAAAATTCCTTTAATCGCATGTAAGGTTTACAATATTTTCTTTAGTCACATGCATAAAGTTTATAAAAATTCCTTTAATCGCATATAAGGTTTATGAAATTTTCTTTAATCGCATGCAAGGTTTATAAAAATTCCTTTAATCACAAATAAGGTTTATAAAAATTCCTTTAATAGCATATAAGGTTTAGAAAAATGACTTTAATCGCATATAAAGTTAATAAAAATTCCCTTAATCGTATATAAGGTTTATGAAATTTTCTTTAATTGCATGCAAGGTTTATAAAAATTCCTTTAATCACAAATAAGGTTTATAAAAATTCCTTTAATAGCATATAAGGTTTAGAAAAATGACTTTAATCGCATATAAAGTTAATAAAAATTCCCTTAATCGTATATAAGGTTTATAAAATTTTCTTTAATTGCATGCAAGGTTTATAAAAATTCCTTTAATCACAAATAAGGTTTATAAAAATTCCTTTAATAGCATATAAGGTTTAGAAAAATGACTTTAATCGCATATAAAGTTAATAAAAATTCCCTTAATCGTATATAAGGTTTATGAAATTTTCTTTAATCGCATGCAAGGTTTATAAAAATTCGTTTAATCACAAATAAGGTTTATAAAAATTCCTTTAATAGCATATAAGGTTTAGAAAAATGACTTTAATCGCATATAAAGTTAATAAAAATTCCCTTAATCGTATATAAGGTTTATGAAATTTTCTTTAATTGCATGCAAGGTTTATAAAAATTCCTTTAATCACAAATAAGGTTTATAAAAATTCCTTTAATAGCATATAAGGTTTGGAAAAATGACTTTAATCGCATATAAAGTTAATAAAAATTCCCTTAATCGTATATAAGGTTTATAAAATTTTCTTTAATTGCATGCAAGGTTTATAAAAATTCGTTTAATCACAAATAAGGTTTATAAAAATTCCTTTAATAGCATATAAGGTTTAGAAAAATGACTTTAATCGCATATAAAGTTAATAAAAATTCCCTTAATCGTATATAAGGTTTATGAAATTTTCTTTAATTGCATGCAAGGTTTATAAAAATTCCTTTAATCACAAATAAGGTTTATAAAAATTCCTTTAATAGCATATAAGGTTTAGAAAAATGACTTTAATCGCATATAAAGTTAATAAAAATTCCCTTAATCGTATATAAGGTTTATGAAATTTTCTTTAATCGCATGCAAGGTTTATAAAAATTCCTTTAATCACAAATAAGGTTTATAAAAATTCCTTTAATAGCATATAAGGTTTAGAAAAATGACTTTAATCGCATATAAAGTTAATAAAAATTCCCTTAATCGTATATAAGGTTTATGAAATTTTCTTTAATCGCATGCAAGGTTTATAAAAATTCCTTTAATCACAAATAAGGTTTATAAAAATTCCTTTAATAGCATATAAGGTTGAGAAAAATGACTTTAATCGCATATAAAGTTAATAAAAATTCCCTTAATCGTATATAAGGTTTATAAAATTTTCTTTAATTGAATGCAAGGTTTATAAAAATTCCTTTAATCACATATAAGGGTAATAAAAATTCCTTTAATCGCATATAAGGTTTATAAGAATTCCTTTAATCGCATATAAGGTTTATAAGAATTCCTTTAATCGCATATAAGGTTTATAAGAATTCCTTTAATCGCATATAAGGTTTATAAGAATTCCTTTAATCGCATATAAGGTTTTTAAGAATTCCTTTAATCGTATATAAGGGTTATAAAAATTCCTTTAATCGTATATAAGGTTTATAAAATTTTCTTTAATTGCATGCAAGATTTATAAAAATTTCTTTAATCACATATATAAAGTTTATAAAAATTCCTTTAATCGTATATAAGGTTTATAAAATTTCTTTAATTGCATGTAAGGTTTATAAAAATCCCTTTAATCGCATATAAGGTTTTATAAAAATTTCTTTAATCGCATATAAGGTTTTATAAAAATTCCTTTAATCACTTATAAGGTTTATTAAAATTCCTTTAATCACTTATAAGGTTTATTAAAATTCCTTTAATCACAAATAAGGTTAATAACAATCCCTTTAATCGTATATAAGGTTTATAAAAATTCCTTTTAACCCATATAAGGTTTATAAAAATTCCTTTAATCACATATAGGGTTTATAAAAATTCCTTTAATCGCATATAAGCATAGGTCAACGTGCCCGGGCTCAGGTATTTTAAATCAATATTGTGAGCCTGAGACGAGACCGATAAGTTTACACGTTAAAGCCGAGCCCGAGCTGAGGTATTGTGGAACGCACATTGTAACTAGTGAGCCCGAGCTTGAGCCCCCGTAAAAATACAAATAACTTCGAACTCAAGCTCTATCCCATTTCAAGATTCACATTACTTGGAGCTCGAGCCCGAGCCCGTATTAAAAATTGGCATGCATTTAATAGGCCCCTTAATAATTTAATTTTTATACCCTTTTTTAATAACAAAAGACCTTCATTGATTTGTACCCTTTTTTTAAAAATTAAACTCCCTTAAAAAATCATTTACGACCCTTTATCTATTTTGTCGTTATTTAAAATAAAGTAACTACCAGTAAGAAACAGCAAGACGATTTTTTGAACATTTATTGAACTATTAATGCTTTTTTCGACATGGTCGGTCTACCGCGTTTTCGTTTTTGGCCAATCGGCACAGTTTTCACTTCGTCAGGAGCGGCAGTTAATTTTTGATGTAAAGCTATTCCAAAGATATGTTTGCATTTATACTGTTTTAGATACGTAGGGCATGTACACATAGCAGAACGCTAGTTATCGGAATCCATAGTCACAACCCATAATCTAGTTTGAAACTTTTTAAACGTATTAAATACTTGCCAATTCAACTTTTCGGCTTGTCTTTGATAAGAAACAATATCTTGCTCCTTAAGACATGGAATAGTTGAAGGTTTAATAAAAAAGAATTTGGTACTCCCCTTACTTCTAACGCGTATATTAGAAGAATTTGTCTTTATCCAGGAATAGGCGCTAGTCATAATTTTGACATCATATTCTGGGATTTCAGAGAAAGCTATACAATTTACGGACGAGGGATCTCTTGCAATTGACCATTATCTAACAATATTAGATGCCACTTCAAAAAATCTTCCTAGTGGATGTCTCTCCCTGAAAGTCCCAAGAGATTTTTCCAACGATTCGTTGACTCGAGGCAATTGTTTGTACAAGGAGATTTTAGATCTACCCCTTCATACCACCCGCAATGTTTTTCAAGATACTCATCGTTAAAATACGTTAGAAATTCTCGAGTGCTCTGTACTTCTTTCCATTTTTTAAGAAACAGCATTTTTCCAACATTAAACTCATTTTCCGTTTTACTAAGTTGTAAACTATAAATGTCGGACTTTACCTCTGCTCGTACGTTTTTTCCTCCGATAAGACCTAACCTTTTGTCCACATTTCGAATGACATGAGCCCAACAAGTGATTCTTTTTTTATCTGAACCAAAGACACTACAAAAAGCATTATAAATTGCGTCCGCACAATCAAAAACCAGAATTTCGGGATTAAACTGCGCTGTTAATTTTAAAGTTTTGAACACGAACTCAAAGTCATCTTTAGCTTCCCCATCGGTAACTGAAAGTCCAAATGGATTAAATTTTCGATCTTGGTCAGAGCTTCCGACGACTATCACAGGAAACCCATTCCAATTAAGTTTGTAGGTTGCGTCGGCATGGAGTACTCTTGATATTGGCAGTTGCTGAATTAGTCTTTGTGTGGTGAAAAAAACGCCGAACCTGATCTCTGTGTTAGTGCAGTAATTCAAAACGTAGGGTTCGTTTAAGTCTTCTGGCACAAATGACCTGTTTTCACAAGCCTCCTTGAGATTTTGTAAATGTAAAATGGGTGAACCTGACAAGAGAAAGATTTATCAAAAATAAAAATATATTCAAAAAGTTTACTAACCAATTTTTTTTCGAATCTGGTGCAAGTAATTTTGTACTTGTGATGACTTCGGTTCTTTAAACCCTGGTCACGTAACGCTTTTAGGATTAATTTTGGCTTGTCTATTTGAAGACTAACAAGTCTCGTGATTTCCAACTTTATGTCTTCATTTAAACCCCTTGTTTTTGTGTTGTGGGTGTGACTGTCAGTTGTCTTGAACATAAAAACTGCATCGTCATCAGGAGATAGATGCAAGTAGGCTTTATTTGGACATTTTCTAGAATACTTGCAATCGTAGAACATTTTATTTCCAGAACTAGGATATGTGATTCGCCGTAGTTTGAATGTTTTAAGGGACATCAAGTACTGTTTCGCTTCTTCTAGGGAATAAAATGTTTTTCCCATAACCCAATCAAGTTGATTATCGCGACTGGCTTTTTTTGGACTAACTATTTCTTCGGATTTATATAAATCAGAGTCGTAAGGCGAAAGAACTTGGGACGCCATTGTCAAACCGCAGAAAATTAAGAAAGGTATATATATAAACTTTGTTATCGGAAGTAAATATATTTTTTTAGATAACGTAATCAACAAACAGATAAAGGGTCCAAAATAAATTTTTTGGATATTTTGTAATGGAAACAAGTTGGCAAGCCAAAATACACCTCTCCTCGGAAGAATGGTCCCTAGTGGTATTAATTTCTCGACACGACCCCCAAAGATATCTCCGCAATTCAGAGTTATTTACGAAAAACGTATTCTCGGTTTAGACCCTGCCCGGTATAAAATTTTAATTTTAATTTAAATAATTGAGACGAAACAATCGAGTTTAAATTATTCAGAATATTATAAATTAAGTAGTTACAACAGCGAGTTAGATTTACTAAAACAATGCACAATTGAATTTAACCCTTTTTACAGTACATGTTTATTAGTTGAATATAATACTAAGCAAATTTTAATGAAAGAAATATCTACAGATGGTATTTGTATTTTTCTCGCTTACGAAATACTTGCCGCATCTTTAACGCTCATTTTATTTCAACACTCGTACATGTAGACTTCCAGTTGACGTTGTGACACATACCGCATGAAAAAGACCAATGCCATCCAATTTCCAATATCATATAATGACTCGCACACCCAGGAAATCATTGACTGCGTTAGAAATCGTAGATATCCAAATATCCACACCAAATATATTTACAAGAAGCAAAAACCTTACCATCAACAAAGCACAGAGAGCCACTTCACTAACCGCAGCTCTTAAAGCAATAAACGTTAAATTATCAACTTTGAATTAACACAACTATATATAGGTCGTTAATAATACCCGTAAATAAATAACAAAAAGTAACAAAGTGGACCACCCACAGGGTCTACCCTTTAACCCTCTTATCTCGGCTGACTGCGCTAAAACAAGATTCAACCTTTAAAATTTCATTCGTAAAAAAACCAGATTAGGCCTTCATAAATTCATTAATAAACAAGATTCAACCTTTAAAATTTCATTCGTAAAAAAAACCAGATTAGGCCTTCATAAATTCATTAATAAAAAATGACTTTATTACCTATTATGCGTGTCTTAATTTCAGTGAACCTAAGCAGCTATCGGTGGTTCTGTGGTAGAGCGCTCGACTGCCAAGCCGAATGGCCTGGGTTCGAAACCTGGGTGGCGCATTTGTTTTTAATCAATAGAGAAAAGCTAAATTAGAATTTCTTCGATGCAAAAATTTCAATTTCAATTCTACCAAAATTTCGTAATATTAAATACGCTTCCGATAAAGCTGAAGGTCTAATTTTCAATAAGGCGTAACAAGTGTCGGTGGTTCTGTGGTAGAACGTCCGCCTGTCAAGCAGGAGGTCTCGGGTTAAAATCCCGCCCGATGCGATCGCAAATTGATACTAAGACGAATACCGTGTACAACTGGTGGAAACCCTGCCATTGGACGTTGAGAGGTAGCATTACACTCAGCACTCGGTCCATCCCAAAGTCATTAAGAAGAAGTTGGAGAGAAATCGCCCATATAAACACAACAGACTCAACATGCACAACCATCAGAACACAAACTCAACACTCACAACCTACGCATAAACATTACAAAAACGTAACACACCAACCGTCACAACCAAACCGCAAATGAATCCGTTAACTCTCACCGTCACACGGTGGTTTTGCCAACCCTTCGAGAAACTGCGGACGCAGAGATTACACTTTGCACCGAAAATGCGAACGCGTTCGCAAGCCTGACAGACAGACCCACAGACAGACACGGTGATTGTATAACCCCTCCTAGGGGACTTTGTCCTCTCGGAGAGGTAAAAAGGGTAGAAATCAACAAGGGACTTTTATCATTAAAAAAGGGTCTAAAAAATGGATTTTTAAGGGGCCTAATAAAATAAATGCGTTAATTAAGACAGAGTTTATAGTTAGGTAGTTTGAATGTAGTTAAAATTACTCAATATAATTTATGATATTTACTTAAGTGTAAGTGTGTTTTGGTTTATTTTTCAATCACGATGAACTAAGACAAATCTAGTCTTAGACACTTGAGTACCAGTTCTGTACAACTACGTAGAAGGGATATATATTGTTGGGTTATTGATGAAAGTTAAATCTAGAACGTTCCATAGATTGTTCTGAATAAAAATAAACATTTATAATTTTGCATAATTCTGGTTGCCATTTTATTTTCTAATCACTCGCCCACAACATTACAGTTCTGGCAATCCCGAATCAAATAAATTTTCGATATAACGGCGACGGGAAATTATTCTCATAAATTTATCGCGCGGCCTTAGGGAATATTCTTTTAACAAAATTTCGATAAACTATCGTTTATTTAAAATCGGCCCGATTCCGTCAAAATTATAAACCAACAAGTTGGCAAGCCAAAATATACCTCTCCTCGGAAGAATTGTCCCTAGTGGTATTAATTTCTCGAGATAACCCTTAAAGATATATCTCCGCAATTTAGAGTTATTTGTTAAAAATATTAACCAATTTCTATCCCGCCCGGTATAAAATTTTAATTATAATTAAAATAATTGAGACGAAACGACCAATTTTAATTTATTCAGAATATCATAAGTTAAGTAGTTACAACAGTAAGTTAGACGTACTATAACAATGCACAATTGAATTAAACCCTTTTACAGAACAAGTTTATCAGTTAAATATAATACGAAGCAAATTTTAATGAAATATCTACAGAGGCTTTTTGGAATTACTCGCTTACGAAATACTTGCCGCATCTTTAACGCTCATTTTATTTCAACACTCGCCCTTGATGAAGATACCGTAGATATCTGGTAGTGGACGACTCGTTCACTTCCTGTTGACGTTGTGACGCATACCACATGAAAAAGACCAATGCCGTCCAATTTCCAATATCATATAATGACTCGCACACCCAAGAAATCATTGACTGCGTTAGAAATCGTAGATATCCAAATATCCACACCAAATGTATTTACAAGAAGCAAAAACCTTACCATCAACAAAGCACAGAGAGCCACTTGACTAACCGCCAGCTTTTAAAGCAATTAACGTTAAATTATATCCTTTGAATTAACAGAACTATATATAGGTCGTTAAGAAAGTGGACCACCCACAGGGTCTACCCTTTAACCCTCTAATCTCGGCTGACTGCGCTAAAACAAGATTTAACCTTTAAAAAATACCAGATTAGGCCTTCATAAATTCATTAATAAAAAAAGACTTTATTACCTATTATGCTTACGATGCCTGTCTTAATTTCAGTGAATCTAAGCAGCTATCGGTGGTTCTGTGGTAGAGCGCTCGACTGCCAAGCCGAATGGTCTGGGTTCGAAACCTGGGTGGCGCATTTGTTTTTAATCAATAGAGAAACGCTAAATTAGAATTTCTTCGATGCAATAATTTCAATTTCAAATCTATTTCAATTAAACCAAAATTTCGTACTCTATTAAATACGCTTCCGATAAAGCTGAAGGTCTAATTTTCAATAAGGCGTAACAAGTGTCGGTGGTTCTGTGGTAGAACGTCCGCCTGTCAATCAGGAGGTCTCGGGTTCAAATCCCGCCCGATGCGATCGCAAATTGATACTAAGACGAATACCGTGTACAACTGGTGGAAACCCTGCCATTGGACGTTGAGAGGTAGCATTACACTCAGCACTCGGTCCGTCCCAAAGTCATTAAGAAGAAGTTGGAGAGAAAACGCCCATATAAACACAACAGACTTAACATGCACAACCATCAGAACACAAACACAACAAATTCAACACTCACAACCTACGCATAAACATTACAAAAACGTAAAACACCAAACCGTCACGACGGTGAGCGAAAAAACACCATCCAAACCAAACCGCAAATGCATCCGTTAACGCTCACCGTCACACAGTGGTTTTGCCAACCCTTTGAGAAACTGCGTACGCAGTGATTACACTTTGCACCGAAAATGCGAACGCGTTCGCAGTCCTGACAGACAGACACACCCACAGACCCACCCACAGACCCACACACAGACCCACCCACAGACCCACACACAGACCCACCCACAGACCCACCCACAGACCAACCCACCGACAGACACGGTCGTTGTATAACCCCTCCTAGGGGACTTTGTCCCCTCGGAGAGGTAAAAAGCGAACGGTCGTTATAATACCCTCTGTAAATATTTCTTTCATTAAAATGTGCTTCGTATTATATTCAACTGATAAACTTTTACTGTAAAAAGGGTTTAATTCAATTGTGCATTGTTATAGTACGTTTAACTCACTGTTGTACCTACTTAACTTATGATATTCTGAATAAATTAAAATTGGTCGTTTCGTCTCAATTATTTTAATTATAATTAAAATTTTATGCCGGGCTGGATAGAACTGGGATAACATTTTTAACAAATAACTCTGAATTGCGGAGATATATCTTTAAGGGTTATCTCGAGAAATTAATACCACTAGGGACAATTCTTCCGAGGAGAGGTATATTTTGGCTTGCCAACTTGTTGTTATCACAATTTTGCAGGAACTCATTGGCTACGTTCAGCGGGACTCAGCGGACTCAGCGCTGAGGTCAGCGCTGAGCGTTGAGCTTACTGTACGATTTTTTTAACTTCCGGTTTCTAAGTCATGTTGCTCAACGAAGTCAGCGGTCGGAGGAGCAGGTTTTTCCGTTGCTCATCGGTGTCGTGACGTCATTCGACAAAGTTAAAGGAGGGGTAGCAGACGATATTTTGTTCGTTAAGTCAGCGAACTATAAATCGTACAACAACTTTTAGATTTTTGTGACGTAGCGTTGATTTAAGAACTCAACGATAACTCAGCGGTTTTTCTCCGTTGATAGTTGTTGAACGCAGCCATTGACTATTATTAATGACTAATTTCTACTTGGATAAATTCAATTTCATATTTTAATCAAACTCGATATTTTAAATAAATCACAATGTAAAATAAACAATAATCTGATTGGACCTACTAGGCGCCTGTAAGAGTATTACACACGCAACACAGGATGAAGTTAACTAACAGGGATCAGACTACTAGCGCCATCTAAATGTTTGTTAAAATATGGAGAAAGTACACGCTCACCATCTCACCATCGCGATGCATTCTTTAAGTAACCGTATAATAAGTTTTCTCTAAGCAGAGACGAATGAGAATCTTTACGCTTCGAAACATGTTCTTTTCATTCTTTTTAATGGTATGATGTCTGTACGCCGTTGGTTTTTATGATGACGGCGCACTGACATTTTGAAAATTTAAGATATCTCGTGTCTTTTTTCCAGGATTTTTAACTGATTACCAACTTAAGAACTTAATAGGTCTAGATAGTTAATTTTAAAATTTCAACAGATTTGGGTTTTCCGTCGATTACCTCTGTACAGCCTAGGAGGATTCAAGTAAACCTGGAGTGGTCGTCTCCCGTTTTAGGCGGAGCAGTAAAAAATTCACGGACATAACAAGTATCGCCATCTATCGTAGAACCTTTACACTTTTAATCGGCTTTTCGTCTGCTAGTTTTTCTTTTTGCGTATTTCTAGTCCCGTGTTTTTAGTTGGAATAGACAATGAATTTTAATATTCGAAAACTAGTACTCAGACGAATTTTTTAAAAACATGTAGAAAAGGTGGCGCTAAACTCGTGTGTCCGCGATTCTGGCTCACTAATTACAGTTTTCTACACCTATTTTCTACTTTCATTGCTTCCATTCTCGTCTCTTTTCAAATACAATATTAAATGTTGTTGAAATGCTCTGCATTATCGGGGGAATGCCACAAGTGATATTTGAAGTCGTTTAGTTTTTCCCAAATGGAATCGAAAATTGCAACCGGCTATAGCTCCTCAACCGTCAGTGGTAGAGCAATGACAGTGACACTTTATAAATATGAATTGACCACCCTGAATCCGAAAATGTAGGTTTCAGGGGCGGAATTCAATTATTTGAAAAGTTGTCAAAAATGACATCTGGCGTTTCCGCCTATTATCGCTTTGCAAAATACGACAACTCCACGTGAAAGGAAATAAAAAAATATTAAAAATTGCTCATGGTATCATTTTTCTATCGTTTACACGTTTTGAGAAAATTTAAGATAAATGCAAAAACTCCCTTAGTCGAAGACTTTTGTAACAGACTGTACACTGGTGTAACGCTTTGGTGTGGACTACACTGGGGCTGAAAAGATTGGGATCATTTTTTTATAATCACCTCGTAATCATTCCATAACTATCCCATAAATTACCAAAAGTGGATTGACGAAGAAATTAGTCTTAACTGATACTGTTCATTGGTCTGATCCGTATCATCATTTCTTCCTCCCCCAGCCAGTGATCCGGTCATTCACGCATGTTCCAAGACCACCTGGTTGTGGACAAACTGTCGACGAAACATTTTACAAGACACAAGTCGAGTGAAAACTCCCCGGCCGCATCTTCCTTCGGTCTCTGTGTTCTTTTTCAGCCCTGACTGCAACAACCTCTTCCCACTTTGAGCGCATAGGAATCATTTTCTTTCATTTTGTTTTGCCTTTTCTCGAGCGATCGAAATCAACAGGGTAGACAAGAGTTTCGTTGAACTTAATTGGGCACTGCTCAGAGTTGGTCGCGTCCTCCGCGGGCTAGTCAACCCATTTCCTGCACTGCAATAAATGCACCGATCGGGGAATGAATGTCCTCTATCTCTCCGAGTAACAAAATAAGCTCTTGATTGAAGAGATTGAAACTGGTGTTATAGATTAAAACATTTAATACTAGTTAATTCCAATGATTTACAATGATGTGCTCTATATATATACACTTTATTAAACTGATTACGTTATCAGTTTATCATAAAAAACATAAGGTCTAATATGACCAACTTTTAGAGTCTAGTGCGCCATCTAGAAGTTACAAATATTTCAACTTTTTTTTTATATATTTAATTTCGATGGCTTCTTAATGGGTCTTCCTGATCGAGTTGTTTCTGTTGGTTGCACTTTTACTGGAGACGAAAATGGAGGACGTGTGTTGGGAAATGGAGAGGTAGCGATCCGTGTTGCAGAGTGGAGAATTGCAGATGGAGTCTCATTCATGTTGCTTAATTGCGGTTTCATACGTAAAGCTGGCTTGGTTGAATTTCCAGAAGAATTTATTGTTGATGATGTAGCCCTTGATGACGTTGAAATTGGCATTGGTGGTAGCTGAGTTACTGCGACTTGAGAAGCTTTAGATAAAGTTGCCAATGGCATAGTTGACGGGATTGATGCAGTTGGTATTGGAACTGTGATTGCTCCTTGCCTCTTCTCTTTGACACATGCATTCCATAGTAAAGGCTGGTGCGATTCCTGAAATGCTGAATTTCTTTTTATTATCGGAGAAGCTTTGATTGGAAAAGATTTATCTTGGTTTTGGGTGATGGTTGTAAAGTCATTTCGGATTACTTGTTTGGTAGTGTGGTTCCCTAGATCAGGATTTATACTCGTTCGGACTCGTAAATGGGCTCTTGTCTTTCTCAAAATTCTACCAGAAGTGTCCTTTACAAGATATGAATGTGGTTCTTCTGTTGGTTGGATGATGTTAGCCGCAATCCAGTCCCTCGGCCCTTTTTGATAATATACCGCATCTCCTATGTTAAAAAAAAATGGGAACTGGATGGCGAGAGGTAGTTTGGTCTCGTTTCATCCTCTCACTTCGTACTTTGAGTTCATCCTGAATATGTTTTATTGGGTACTGTGGTCTCAGTGTTTCTTTAGAGGTAGTGTCCTGAGTTCGTATTTGACGTCCCATCATCATCTGGGCTGGAGTCGGTAAGTTTCCGGTTGGTGTTGCTCGGTACTCCATCAATACGTAGTTTAAATCACGACCTTCGCTTTTCGACTTCACTAAGAGACTTTTTTATGGTTTGCACAGATCTTTCTGCCATTCCATTGGAGCGGGGATAATAGGGACTACTAGTCACATGTTTAACACCCCAGTTGGTTAGAAATTCTTTGAATTGATAGGATGAGAATGGTGGGCCATTATCTGACATTAAACGTATTGGAGCACCGTATCGAGCAAAATGTGGATTCAGGAAATTGATTATTGATTCAGCTGTGGTGTTGTTTAGTTCTTGAGCTTCAATAAACTTTGAAAAATAGTCAACAAGTATAATGATTTTTGAATTATGTACCTGGCATAGATCTGTGGCCACCGATTCCCATGGAAACTCTGGAATATCATGGGGATGGAACTGTATTGATGGATTAGATGAATCTCGTGAACGACAGACCGTGCAGGCTTTAATGTAATGTGTTATATCCGACGTCATCTTTGGCCAAAAGACATGCATTTTCACTTTCGCTATACAGGCTGAAGTCCCTTGATGTACGGAATGTAACGGCCTAATGACACCTGTTCGCATTGCTGGTGGAATGATTAAACGATTACCCCTGTAAAGTAACCCATCCTCTTCATGTAGCTTTTCTTGGTATGGTCAATAATCTGCAAGAGCTAGAGGCATTTTCTTCTGAGATGAAGGCCAGCCTTTGTAAATGTACTCGAGTAGAATTTGATATAACGAATCTTGCTGTATTTCTTTCTGGAGTATGGAGCGTCTCTCCTCAGACAGAGTGGTTACTGAGTGTATGGCGGCATATGGGCCTTCCATTTCAGAGGTGTCAATAGTAGCTTCTGGTAATGCAGCTCGTGACAATGTATATGCTATTGGGAGTTTAGTACCTGGAACATATTTGAGATTGAATGTATAGCGTAATAAACGTAGCAGCATACGTTGAAGTCTTGGAGATAAGAGGTTCATGGGTTTCTGTACTATCGCTAGCAATGGCTTGTGATCAGTCTCGATAGTTGTATGCTTACCAATAATGTAGAAGTGAAATTTTTCACATGCAAACAGTATAGCTAGGAGCTCTTTTTCAATTTGAGCATACCTTTGTTGCGTCGGGTTCATGGTTGTAGAGGCATATTCTATCGGGCCACCATCTTGCAATAAAGCAGCTCCCATACCCTTGGAGCTGGCGTCCACTGTAATAGTGCAAGGGGATGCTGGTTTGAGGGCTGTCAGAATAGGAGTGCATGATATCATTTTCTTGAGTTTGTCATAGACTTCCTGTTTATGCGAGTCCCAAATAAAAAGCGCATCTTTTTTCAAGAGGGCTCGCAAAGAAGCAGCCTGTTCTGAATATCCTGGAAGAAATTTAGTCACGTAATTCACCATACCCAGAAAGCGTAGGAGAGTCTGCTTGTCCGTCGGTGGAGGAAGTTTGGTTATTGCTTTGGTACGCTCGGGATCAACTTATATTTTGTCTGGTGAAATTATGTGACCAAGATATTTGATTTTCGATACGGCCAATTGTAGTTTCTTGGAAGTAAATGTAAGTCCAGCTTCTTTGGCTCTTTCCAATATACGTTGGTGAAGTTGGTTGTGTTTCGGAACATCTTCAGACATCAGTAGAAAATCATCCGTTGCTATTGACGTGGTTGGGAATTCTTGTGGGGGGGGAAATCTCATGCATAAATTGTTGGAAAACCTCCGATGCTAGGCACAACCCATAAGGGAGGCGTAAGTAACGGAAGGTAGCAAATGGCGTGGTGAATGTACATAAATAGGAACTTTCTTCAGTTAATTATACTTGCCAAAATGCATTTTTCGCATCCAAAACTGTGAAGATCTTGTGGCCATGTAACTTTGGAAAAATTTGCTGTGCAGTTTCCATCAGATTGTGAGGCCGAAGTATAGCAAGATTCAGTTTTCTTGGGTCCAAGCAAATACGAACCTCCCCATTTGGTTTTCTCTGCATTACCATCGGATGTACCCATGGAGTTGACTCACGGACTGGAGTAATCACACCTTCTTTCAGCATTCTTTGTATTTCTAGAAAAACTGGTTGTTGAAGAGCAAATGGTAATTTATGTGCTACAGAGACATGCGGTGTTACATTTGGCTTTAGTTCTATGTTATACTTAAATGGTAGTATTCCTATTTTGTCAAAAAGCTGAGAGAATTCATTAATAATGTTCTGTGGTGTTACCGATGTTAGTTTGACAGGTTCACAGCTTGAGGAAGATCCAACAGTTGGCAGATCTGCTGACCGTCGTTCCAAGAGGTTTGAATGTTTTACAGATTCCAATAATGCACAAGGCATTGCAGGATTTTTCCGAATTCTTTGAACCAGTTTCCGCAACTCCAACGCAGAGGCTCCTAAAATTGGAGTATAATTGTGGGGAGTAACGTAGTATAGGAGACTTCCTGAGGCTTGAATTGAAGCTCCTGGTAAGGTGACAACACCAAGTACAGGTACTAGATGACCAGTATAGGCAAGGATACGTCTTGGTGGAGGACGAATTTTGGGCTGAGTAAGTAGTGTACCATAGACCTGTTGTGGCAGGATGTTAACTTGCGACCCAGAGTCTAATATAAACGCTTTGACGATTGTGCTGAATGTTGAATTTCTGAACTGTCTGAACTATTTGACTATTTTGTTGAATGCTGAAATTCTAAACTGGATTATTGCACACATATATGAAATCGTACCATTCGTCATTGTCTGTGAAGGGGGTTGTACTGGTAGCTTCACACACAGCTATTATTGAATGCAAATAAAGGTCGGTGGATTGTTCCACTGGAGTGAGTGTCTGTGGTTCAAAGAAATACTTGTCATATTGATGTTGATCTTGGAGTTGTGAAGTCCCATAGGTATATGCCGTAACATCTTCCTGTGATGATTCCATATTTCGATGGTCAGGGTTAAGGCGTACATGGTCGAGATAGTTAGAACTGTTCTGATCATGATATTCCCCATAATCATAATTTTGACGTTCACTTTCTATAACGGCTATAGAATGGGAAGGGCGAGAGCGGCACAATCCTGCCCAATGTCCTCTCCTGTGACAATTGTGACATATAGATTCAGCTGCTGGACATCGACCTGGCCGATTATGAAGAAGCCCACAATTTAAGCAATTGGTGTTTGGTCTTGATACAAATGGAAGTCGAGCAACTCCAACTCCAGCTTCTAAGGGAAAACGGTTATGGCCCCTTTGATATGAGTGATTAATATACCGTTGAGGATGTTGAGTGCGGAGATTGACATTTGGATGCCAAGAACCTCGAGATGAAACCGTTGGGCGAGAACGGGAGCCATTGAAAACATTACGTGAGTGCTGTATATGATATCGAGAACCATGGTCACCACGGAAAACGGCATCCACAGTTATCGATGGTTGAGTTGAGGTAGAGCGATTCACTATTGCAGCTTGGGTTGCGGAGGTCTCATCAGTTTGACATAATGAAATAGCTTCAGGGAGCGTAAGATTCCGTCGGGCAAACAGTAACTTCCGTAATTCAGAGTTGTAGATGCCAGCAAGAATCTGATATCGGAGTAATGAGTCAGATAATGTACCAAAATCACAATTTTGTACTTTGGTCCGAAGATCCGTAAGGAAATCATCAAAGGGTTGATATTGTGATTGCAGAGAGTGAAAGAATGTATATCGATAAGAGTAAGGGTTGTCATAGGAGGAATAGTAAGTATCAAAAGCAGCATAGATTTTATCCAATGTCGGACTGGTTTGGCCATTTTGAGGTTGAATAGCAAGAGTATCATAAACTTTCCGACCCTTTGGTCCAACAGTATATAAAAAAGAGGCTACTTGCGTATCCGAATCCTCAGCTCTTAGCTTAGATGCAACAGCGTAGATTTTGAAATTATCCTTATAGGCTTTCCAGGCAGTGGCTGGATTCGCGGTACCAGGTTCAAAGTGATCGGGTCCTCGGAAAGTTGACATCATGGCAAGGTGAGAGCAGCACTTCTGACACCATGAAGTAATTGAAACTGTTGTTATAGATTAAAACATTTAATACTAGTTAATTCGAATGATTTACAATGATGTGCTCTCTATATATATACACTTGATTAAACTGATTACGTTATCAGTTTATCATAAAAAACATAAGGTCTAATATGACCAACTTTTAGAGTCTAGCGCGCCATCTAGAAGTTACAAGTATTTCATTGATAATATTCATTCAGGCTACCTACGGATTTAGCGGAGAGTCCGATGTTTTCGATGTATTTCAAATAAATCACCTGAATCAGACAACACTTCCATTTTTTTGATCGAACGACAAAAGCTCCAGTTGGCAGTTTTGTTTCTCCATACCAGAAAAGGACTTTTGCGCTGTCAAAAATTTGTTTTAAAATGGTAGGCGGCTTTATATTTTAAAACAATAGCTAAATGTGTGTAACTAATTTTCGGGAGATAACTCTATCACTGGCTAAACTGTTTTAAGCTGAAAATAAAAGTGTGTATGGTGATTATCAATTTGGAATCGTCCATGGTAAAAGGCCAGCTGGACCCGCGATGAAGTAGTCCGTTGTGGACTCATTTAACTTTAAAATTCTGCTATCCCCACCATATCGTTAATTGCCTTCAACGGCGTCGAATCGTAAAAGGGAACTACCCAATTCAAATTAACAAGAACCACGTCAATGATGGTGTAGAATATAATTGGAATATAATTAATGGTTTCACGTAACACGCAAAATCGCAGCTCCGTTAAAACGAAATGACGGATGACGGCTGCCAGGTTTTGTCCACGTCGGAAATGTTTTCCTTTACACGCGGCAATACATTAGACTCTGAAGTTCTCGAATTGAGTACACGGAATTTAAAATACACTCTATTTAATACGCTAGAAACACTATGTCAGATAGGTCAGTCATATTTTCGGAGTAACACCGAAAACTCTAAAATTGCTCCTAGCCTTATAGGCGAACTTGGCAGCCCTGAGCAGAATTTAAAGAGATAAAGGATTAGTTTGATCTATGAATATATCCAATGGTCAAGCCGAAAATTGGTCCTTTTATAGTTGTGGGTCTCGTTGACCTTCTTGTGAATACGGGCCGGAGTCCACTTTGGGGCATTTCATTTTTAAAAGGGCAGGATCAGTAACAGACGATAGATTTATAAATCCTAAGTTGGAATTTTCTGTTCACGGGGAAAATGAAAAGGGTACTATTTCACCATTTCGATCCAATTAGCGTGAAAATCCATTTATTTATATTTAATTTGTTTAATTTAAGTATCTAAGACAAAGACTCGTCAACAGTCAAATATTTTATCACTAAATTAGTATGAAATGAGTTGATATATTAATACACATGGATTATCTTATGTGTAAATCCTTGGTTTTTTCGTCAAGGTCAAATTCGTTTTTTGTTTAGGTCCATTCGAGATTGTCGAGTTCTTCGATGCTCTCTTAATCGTTTTTTTAATTCAGGTTTTTAGACCAGCTGTTAATCCCTCTTTACAGGATCCTCTGAAAAGTCTTATTTCTAAGATTTTCCCTGATAATCTAAAGACGGTCATGTCAATCCATTTAAATACGGTAAGGCTAAACCATCAAACACTAATCTCCGACAACAAGGAAAATTTAGGGGAATCGCATTCAACGACGTAAAATTTAAAAACCCACACACCTTTTCGCTTAACCGTTAAAGCCATTAGCGGAAATTTTGACTTGCAGTGTAATTAGGGGTTGCGTGTCTCGGAAATGCAATTATTCATTGGATAGCTGATGAAATTCCCCCTTAGTGCAACCCCCCTCAACTGGATTTTTCAAGTGCATAAAACAGTTAACGCGCCGTTCGAAGCACAGTTTCCACAGCGCATCTACGAAATTGTCTCTGTTCGCATCTGCACTTCCAAATTGGTAAGTTGGTTTTTCCTCTTTTGTTGTTACACGAGCGGCGTTTCGTGGTCGTCGACTGGGCACTTCATAATTGAGGCTTCTAACCAAAAAACAGAGTCAAATACGGGCTTGAATGAGCACGTCTATAATATTTAGAAAAACGTATGAAATTCTGTGCCGAAACCCCGTTCTAAAATTAGGAAATACGTATGAAATTCTGTGCCAAAAACCCGCTTTAAATTAAGAAATACGTATGAAATTCTGTGCCAAAACCCCGCTTTAAATTAAGAAATACGTATGACATTCTGTGCCAAAACCCCGCTTTAAATTAAGAAATACGTATAAAATTCTGTGCCAAAAACCCGCTTTAAATTAAGAAATACGTATGGCATTCTGTGCCGAAAGCCCGTTCTAAAATTTAGAAATTCGTATGAAATTCTGTGCGAAAATCCTGTTCTAAAATTTAGAAATATGTATGGAAATCTGTGCGAAAGCCTTGTTAAACATATATTCAGTTGTTCAGGGTATACATTGGAAGTGGGAAAGAAATATAACCTTATAATATATTATATTATCATACACTAAAATTAAAATTTTAGTAAAATGATCCATTTCGTTTTCCTGGTGGGGACAGGGGTCGGGACACCCGTGGCGGAAATATTCCGACCACCCGTTGGGGGTTGGGGTCGTCCTCAAACGGCCATCCACAAACTCTGCCTCCCTGACGCTTGGGATTACAGGAGTACGCCACTACTCCCGGCGAGAGAAGCTGTTTGTGGAGGGCAAAGCACGATACCTTCAAGGTTGGTAAAATCGCGCAGGCACTAAGCATTGTAAATTTCAAATTATCCTAAATGATGGCAGCACTATAGACGCGGTTGTTATATCTGTGGGACACATTCAATACCCGTAAAATAACTAATTATTTCAAAAGAAAAAGCAACGGCCATACGTGCTTTTAAGGACATTTTAAGGTTAAACGTGGATGTAGTTATTGCAGCGGTAATTAAGTTTAATAAGTGGGTAGCACTTTCGCCTCGCAGTAAGAGGAGTTGGGTTCGATTCCTGTTTCTGGCACTGGGTGAAAACTCGGAACCACTCTTTATGCGTAGAGTTTGCAAATTCTCTCCCCGCTGGTTAAAGGAATTTTCCCCCGAGTTATTCGGCTTCCCCTTTCTATAAAACTTGTAGAGGTTAATGGTAATAGGGAGTGTAAGGAGCTGTTGGGTCGCGTGGCATGATGGGCTTGCCACCACCCGCCTATGCATTGTGGCCACCTGTTTAAGGCATAAAAATTCGCTAGCTGACTTGGGTCTAAGGTGGTGCCTTGTATATTAGCCTATCTGATTATTATTATTATTAATTGAGCGTCATCAAGTCATCCAGGGTTTAATTTTTATTTATAATTTAATTTAATTTAATTTAATGCTTATGAAATTTACAATTTTTATTATTAAATTAAAAAGATAACGCAATTATATTCCCACTGCATACGCGTGTCGCATGCGTGTAGGGCGGTTCATGTAAATGGTTTTTAGTATTAGTGATGGCAGCACTAGATGAGGTCTGAACAAAATGAAATTCCCGACCAAATGTGGGGAAAATGTGAGTTCGCGCGGTTGTTATTTCTGTGGGACACATTCAATACCCGTAATAGAACTAAAAGGCGAAACTATAAAGTCGAGGGGGGGGGGGCTGAAATGATGGTAGTCACGTGACTTTGTGGAGAACTGCAGCGCCATCTATCCTAAGAAATACGAATTATAATTAATTTTCTTTTGCTAATAGTTGTATAACTTTTGATCGATTCATCTAAACTATCTCATTATTATTATTATATATAAAATATCTTGTAATAGAAAGGTGGAAGATAATTAGCTGTCTGCAGTATCTGGAAGTAATCATTTTTTTCTTTACCGTCGCACGGCCAACTATGAACACGAGTTACCGAATCGATGTTGGCTGTGAAATGGTAGTCACGTGTTTTTGTAACGAGTTGGTTAAGACCACATTTACTTAATAGTTTCGCCTATTATTTCAAACGAAAAAGCAACGGCCAGACGTGATTTTAAGGACATTTAAATGTAAAATTGGGTGTAGTCATTGCAGTGGTAATTACGTTTAATAAATGGATGAAATTCAGCGTCACTATTTCAAATTATTGATACTGTTTAAATAAAGTTAAAATAAAATTGAATTTATATTTAATATTTTAGCAAAATGACGATGAAATTGACGATCCTGATTGTTCTCTCGGGATTATTGATCGCGACTATACAAGGCAAGTCTCTCAAGAAATTCGAAATTTCAGAAATTTTTTCTAAAGATTACTTTCATTCAAATGATAGATGCCGGTTCGTCACCGACAGACGATCTTCAATTTTGTAACAAATGCAAAAGTGGAAAAGTAGTTCAGAACGACGACTCTTTCAAAAAAATGTTTAAAAAATTGTGCGTGAAGTGCTGGCCAGGGTCAAAAATACGCTTGGAAAAAGGGTCCGACAAACACATTCCCGAAGGAGCTTGCCCGCAGATCGAAAAGACCAATTGCGACTCCAAATACAAGGGCAATTGCCACATGCATATTCATAGATTCGACACTATACTGAGGTCAGCTGTCTTCAAGAAGGAATTTCGGAGCCTAGTGAATGACAGTTGTCAATTATGTTGCGGCTTCACATTTAATTCGACTTCAAATAATTAAAAAAAACATCAATAATAAAATAAAATATTTGCATTAATATACATTTTTCTTAAATTTTCTTAATACAGTTGGGTATTATAGTACCATTTTAACATTATAAAATATTTTTATAGACATCAAATATATAGAACTAACACTCCGTAGCTTTGGCTGTGGGTACCGAATCAATTAGCCCAGAGTTAGCCACATAACGATGTATATACATATTATCAATAAAAAGTAGCGTTTAAAAAATAGTAAATGTCATACTAATTTTATTATTTTACTTAGGGTCGTTGTATCTTGGATTAATTAAACACAGGGATATCCCACAGAAGCAAAAACGCGGAAGCGATTGCTATAAAATCTCTATTGGTGAAATCGGCGCCCAAAAGGAAATGACTAAAGCGCATGCGCGATAAGTGGACCAAGGGGAGAGAGGGAGCAATTGAAACTAAAAATATTTAGTGATAATGCATTTGAGTTGCTAGGTATTCCACCATCAGAACCAAGCAATATAAGCAACCGAGTCAATGAAAAGAACTTAATTACTGAAATTTGTAGTCTGAGGGTATATTAATTAAGATTTTATCAAGTTATTTATGTGACAAGAAAGGGGTGTCACTAAGCCTTGGCTCAAAATGTTAAGATAATAACGTTTGACACACATTTCGTGCATGCGCAATAGGGACTTCCGTTTATTTGCCGATTTCCAACGCTATCCCCAAAGTTTGATTCCTGTAACGAGGCAGTTTCACCAAGGATCCTATATGTTAGAACGATATGTAGCCCTCCGGCCAGCCCGCAGCGACGTCGATATTAAGAGAGCCTCAAAACGTGGGACGTCTTGTTTCTATTCCCTCAAGGACAAATTTTGGCGGTGCTTCCATGTTTTGTCCTTGACTGAATCTAAAGACGGATTCTCTATCGCGCATGACCCACCGACGGCGCTGCCATTTTTCGTCCCTCGCCTCATATCCTTCTAACATATAGGATCCTTGGTTTCACGGTGCGCGAAAGCGGAGGGAGGGAAGATATACGCCGGGGGATGAAATCGAACTTTTCAGGGGCAAGACACGTGATTATTTTTAAACCTGTGCAGCCCTCTTTTTTCGAGTTTCGAAACTATTATGTCAAGCAATTATTCGCGCCATTTCTTTTTCGATAGACTCGATTGTCCAAATAAAAGTGGAGTGATGTTTTTCAAGATCGATTAGGTTTCATTTAATTGAGGTTTTTATTTTCGTATAACTGGAATCGCAATTTAATTCGACAACTATTTTCAATTCCTGCAGGCATTTTTGGAGTATATGTTATATTGGATAGTACTGCTAAAGGTAAAAACCTGCAACCTTGTCCAGTTCATCATTAAAAACAATTTGAATTAATTATATATTGTTTAAAATATATTTAAATACTTACCACTTAATAAATCGTCTAATTGTCTGCAGTTAATTGAAAGATCTAGTGGCCCATCCATTATGCCAGAAAATAAATAACTGACGCTAACTTTTATTAACGTTTTACATAAATTTATTTGAAAATAAAACCGATGATGCAGAAATTCAAATAAAACCGGCTGATGCCAGCATGCCAGCCATGTGGGAATACCGAAGTCACGTGACGAATTATTTGCCCCGGAAGTTGAGGCCAACATGCCCTAGTGAGACGATCGCGAAATAGACCCATCTCTGGTGGCGCGAAAAGCTGCCCGAGCACAATCTTTTCTGCTACATGATGGAGTTTTAAGCTGGAGCGGTATCTCCCTGTGTTTAATTAATCCAAGGTTGTATATTGGCAATCTCTTACCAAGGAAATCCGAAATGTTAACAATGTTAAGAAATGCATTTATTTTTAAAACCTTGGATTAATTAGCGACGTTTTTTTCCATGTCGATCCGTTGAGCTCGGTTCGTCTAGGGTTCAAAGTGCTTCAAGTACACGAGAACGTTCTCTCCTCAGTCGCTTCAGAAGCTAATCCCCACGAAGCCACTATCCTTAGATTCGGCAATTAGATCAATTTCTGACCGAATTCTAGACCATCAAGCTCTGCGCCATCTAAAAAAATCAAAATTTCGTTTAACTACATGCATATGGTAACCCACTGCTATGCTCAATCCTGATCGTGGAAATGAATGTACAAAGTAGGCTCTTCAACTTCTCCGGGGTCTTTGAATCTCTCCAGTACGGATCGTGACATTTATTGGGTTGACCTGCCTCCACGTCTTCTCTAGAACGCCTTTCCTCACCAACGCCAGTAGAAGTGCTTTCCATTAAATGATTTAGCCGTATTTCATCACTGGTGAGTTGTAGTTTTTTATACCTGGCAAATAAAAAGAGTTCTGTATTCTTATGGCGTAAGACTTCTAGATTTAAAGGCCGAGAGGATAAATTCTACTTTCTCGTGCGCGAATTTTGACCCCCGCAAAACTGTACCTGTCAATTCCTTGAGGTGTGACAGCGTGGACAGCTTGACCGACGGCTCAGACCGTTTTTTAATAGAATCACTCAATCTGTCAGAGCTGTCAAGTAATATGTCAGAGATGTCAATCAGTTGTTACACGTCGTCAAAAAATAAGGACAGAATAAGAGGGGTGGGAATTCGCTCTCTTCTCGGCCTTTAATCTGTGAACCTCATCACGTCAAAATATAATTGATATCGGTAATTCTATGTAATTGATTCATTCTCAAAAGAATTCCTTTCACCGCGTGGGAATTTGTCTGGTAAGAGTCAAGCGTAATTAACTCGCTATTCCAACGGGGAGTGACATCTTGATTCAAGGTATAAGGAAACCAGGCATTGAATTCTGTTCTTTTCAAATAATTTAACTAGTGACTTTGGACTGCTGAAAGTACTTTTATTAGTTGGAAACATTTCGGCAAGTATCTATTCCTGAAATGAATGTCCCAACACCAAATTACATTGACAGGGTAAAAACACCAATCATATTTGAACCACCGTCAGTGACCGCTACAAAATTGCTCATTACTTGAGACACGTCATCCGACGGAAAATAACTTCGCAAAATCACGTGTCCGTTGTAAACGCAAATCTCGGGTAAGATAGCAACGCTCATAGCGATTCCACGATTTGACTCTTAATACTCTTAACCACATCACAAAGATGTTCTTCCTTTAAAGATTTACGATGTTGCGAATTATTGGCTATAAAAGTCGCTAGATGACTTGGGCCTAAGGTGGTGCCTTGGGTATTAGCCTAGCAGATTATTATTATTATTCTTATTATTCCTATTAAACGTTTTTTTTATGGTGATCCCCAAAGTCCGTGAAGGTTTGTTTCAACACTGTACAAGGGTCATATGTATCGCGCCAACCCGACCACGATGGTCTTATTCAACGCATCAGTGGCACTTTCCGATAGAGGTTTCTGCGGTATGTCTATCACAATTACACTGGATGAATTGGACTCGGATCTAACTGTTGCTCGATTTTTCCCGCGTGATTGTAAATGGTTCAACAAGAAATGCGTGCCCTTCTGTTATTCCAACGATAAAATAATCAAACACTTTTGACACTGAACGTAGCTTGTTATTTAACCGTCGACAGAAATAATTAGAAAGCATCGCCAAACCACAGATTTTCCTCTTTCGTCAGAATGAAACGAAACGCGATTACTTACGCAGTTATTTCTGATCAATTCCCTCAGTTCCTCCTTGGTCCACTTGAAAACTTTTAAAGTACTAGATGTAGCCATGGATAATAACAAGCGAGGTGAACCGTACGTGCCTAGTCTTGTACTGTACAGACTGAATAAAGTATCTTTGCACAGCGATTAACTGATGGAAATAACGTAACGTTTCTCGCTCATACCTGACTCAACTTGGAAAAACAATACTAAAGATATTAAAACATGATAGCGAAAATTCAATACGTTATAATTAAGTAGGTCAAATATCGGGTTTAGACGGGTACCCGCAGTACAAATTGGTCAAAAAAACACCCGTAATACCTAAAAATATTCCCCAAATATTTTCTACCCGCCCACACCCACCAGCGAATGGATGGGTTTTATTGTGGGGTACCCAGTATTTAGACAAAGGCTTCCCACCTCTAGGCCCTACCCCAGTTTTTACCTCTCGGAGTGAACTTCGTTCCCTAGGAGAGTTATTACAATCACCGTGTCGGGGTGTGTCTGCCTGGGCTGCGAACGCAGTTTCGGGCCAAGTGTAATCTTTGCATTCGCAGTTTTTTGAAATTAGCGAAAAGGTAGAGTGACGTATGTTGGAGTGTTTGTGACTGTGTGTGTTGTGATGTTGATTAGAATGATTTTGCGTGTTAAGGCGTGTGTTGTTGTGATTCAAAAGTGCACTCCGTCTTCTACTAATCATTGACTTTCGGGACGAACCAAGCGCTAAGGGTTACATTAAAAGTCTTAGCATCCAAAGGCAGGGTTTCCATCAAATGTTCACGAAAATGTGGTAGGGGTTTTGAACCTGGGTTTTCCTGCTTGGCAAGCGAGTGTTCTACCACAGAACCATCAACACTAACTAAACGTAATTAAAAATTAAGAATTCCACTTAGGCGGACGCGTATATTAAAAGTTAAAAGAGTTTTAGGTTTTGGTTCTTATTTAAATATAACGGGATTTCGTGTTCAATTTAAATTATTTCGTACAGGATTTCAAAGGTTGCCACTTGTCTACTGAATTAAAACAAATACAGCGACCGAGATTTGAACTCCAGCCCTTTTACTTGTTAAGTGAGTGCTCTACCACCAAACCACCACCGCATTTTGCAATGCATCGATATTTAGAGGAACGTCCGTCTTCCTTAACGTTTTTATGAACTTATTAACTTCAATTTATTCTCTAAAAAATTTACGTTAATAAGTTCATAAAAGTCAATTTATTCTGTAAGATTTTTATTATTTATAGATTAAATTAAAATTAGTTGATTTAATTTAAAATACGGCTATAGCCATTAATCGAACCCGAGTAACATTTCGTTTCAGGCCCATTCGCGGGATCCCCAAACCAGTAGGCATAATTCTATAATGGTTTCGGTTAAAATGGAAAATAATGCGTCAAAATACTGGTCATTATAGACCATCAATTTCCCGAAACCATTTTTGGTTATTGGGGGTCCGCCAGTTAAGTTTTTACCCATTAAAGGCTTAAATGGGTAAAAACTTAACTTATATTTTGCCGATTTTTTTGGTTGATTTTCTTTTCAGCTTAAAAATCTACATACTTAAATTTAGTTACATTTTGTTATTAGGTTTATGATTGTGTTAAGAAATTTTAATTTTAAGTGAGGTTAAGTGAGATGTTATGTCAATGCGCAGGACCCACAATCCACGTAAAGCATATTATGATATTTGAATTTGGCGAATAAGGAAATGTCGCCATCTATCTCCAAATATATTTTATAATATATATTTATAAGTGATTCTTCGCTATTGCTGGATCAATTTGGGCGCTCAGGGACCTATTTATTGGGCAAAAGCTGTCTCTCACATCATTGGCGATAAAAAGGAATGAGATTAATCAATCGATAGGTAATATCGTGCCATCTTTTGTGTGATATTTTACCCTCATAGTCGTGGTCTCACTTTGGTCCAACAGGGCCTTCAAGTTGGGCATTGGTTGTACCCCACACAATTTGGGATATAAATAAAAATTATACATCGATCGAGGGGCTATATCGTGCCCTTGCTGTCACAAAGAGGAAAGGAAATTGCGCATTGGCCATCCCTCGCACCGTTAGGCGTAGAAAAGAAGGTGATGCCTAAATTGACAAGGGATTTTTATCAATATTTCGGTGGTTGCCAGTGATTTCCCATACTATTTCGGAGGTTGCCTGTGATTTTTCACACTATTTCGGAGGTTGCCTGTGATTTTTCACAATATTTCTGTGGATGCCAGTGATTTACAATATTTCGGTGGTTGCCAGTGATTTTTCACAATACTTTGGTGGCTGCCAGTGATTTTTCACAGTACTTCGTTGGTTGCCAGTGATTTTTAACAATATTTCGTTGATTTCCAGTGAATTTTCACAATATTTCTGTGGATGCCAGTGATTTTTCACAATATTTCGGAGCTTGCCAGTGATTGTTCACAATATTTCTGTGGATGCCAGTGATTTTTCACAATATTTCAGTGATTTCAAGTTATTTTTAACAATATTTCGGAGCTTTCCAGTGATTGTTCACAATATTTCTGTGGATGCCAGTGATTTTTCACAATATTTCGGAGCTTGCCAGTGATTGTTCACAATATTTCTGTGGATGCCAGTGATTTTTCACAATATTTCGGAGCTTGCCAGTGATTGTTCACAATATTTCTGTGGATGCCAGTGATTTTTCACAATACTTTGGTGGCTGCCAGTGATTTTTCACAGTACTTCGTTGGTTGCCAGTGATTTTTAACAATATTTTGGAGGTTGCCAGTGATTTTTAACAATATTTCGTTGATTTCCAATGAATTTTCACAATATTTCTGTGGATGCCAGTGATTTTTCACAATATTTCGGAGCTTGCCAGTGATTGTTCACAATATTTCTGTGGATGCCAGTGATTTTTCACAATATTTCAGTGATTTCAAGTTATTTTTAACAATATTTCGGTAATTGCCAGTGATTTTTTACAAATTTTCGGTGGTTTCCAGTGATTTTCCACAGTATTTCGGTGGTTGCCAGTGATTTTTCACAATACTTTGGTGGCTGCCAGTGATTTTTCACAGTACTTCGTTGGTTGCCAGTGATTTTTAACAATATTTTGGAGGTTGCCAGTGATTTTTAACAATATTTCGTTGATTTCCAATGAATTTTCACAATATTTCTGTGGATGCCAGTGATTTTTCACAATATTTCGGAGCTTGCCAGTGATTGTTCACAATATTTCTGTGGATGCCAGTGATTTTTCACAATATTTCAGTGATTTCAAGTTATTTTTAACAATATTTCGGTAATTGCCAGTGATTTTTTACAAATTTTCGGTGGTTTCCAGTGATTTTCCACAGTATTTCGTTGGTTGCCAGTGATTTTTCACAATATTTCGGTGGTTGCCAGTGATTTTTCCCAATATTTCGGTGGTTGTAATTAGTAATTTGTAATTGCTAAGTATGTCTATAGTAATGTGTAATTGCTAAGTATGTCTATAGTAATGTGTAATTGCTAAATATATAATTAAAATGTGTAATTGCTAAATATGTAATTAGTAATATGTAATTGCTAAATATGTAATTAGTAATATGTAATTGCTAAATATGTAATTAGTAATATGTAATTGCTAAATATGTAATTAGTAATATGTAATTGCTAAATATGTAATTGCTAAATATGTAATTGATAAATATATAATTAGTAATATGTAATTGCTTAATATTTAATTAGTTATATGCAGTTGCTAAATATGTAATTAGTAACGAAATAACTTTAGTGCAGTTAAAGCTACGGAACGATTACACGAAGTGATCAGCACTTCGTCTAAGCTTTGGCCAAGGCTATTACTCTTCATATTAAAACTGCATTTCCCTCCGGTCTCGTAGAATTACCCTAGTTGACTCAAAAACGGCAAGATAGTATGGTGGGCAGTAAATACGAATAATGATTTTTTGGCTATTTTTCGGTACAGCAAGGTACGCGAATAATTTTTCAGATAAACGAAAAAAAGGTGATTAGACGATATTACAACAATCATTTTAAAAAGCCCATATAGGACCGCAATTCGCGCTCGTTACTTAATTGTCGGTTACACTGCTTTATCCAAGCAATTGTTTTCTGAGGATCGTGTGTTCTACTTTAAATAAACCGTTTACAACCGTTAATTTCAGCAGAAGGTGCAGCAATGGGCCGACCAGTGCGCCACTTCGCACACAGCAGTGGGACAAAGAGTGGATGCTCTGGCAACTCCGGCCGACACCCTACCTACGAAGGTAGAGAGCCAAACCCATTGGAAAGAGCTCCTAAATGGGGAACGGCGAGCACACAGCAGTCCAAGTAACCCGGCACAGCTGGCACCGGATATCCCGGTGGGAGTCCAAAAGGCCGGGAAACAGGACCGCCGTGCCCTCATACGGAGGCTCGCAGCCCCACAGCAGGCTACCCAATCCTGGACCCTCTCCGTTAGCCTGGGCCGAAGCCCAGTTACCAGCCCACCCCGGACCGAAGTCGGAGGTGGAGATAAGTAGTATAAAAATGAGAGAACTGCCCCACGGAAAATGCATTTTCCCATAGGATTGTACAGGGAATATATGATTCCCCGTTGATTCTCTATGGGGATTTAATCAACCTTGAACGCCCTTGAAAAGTACCGGCTCAAAGTGGTTGCATTCGCCGGTACCGAGAATTCGAAAGAGACCGTCGAAAAATTGAAACGTCAAATCGAAATAAGCTCTCATGTTTCGGCGGGAGTAAAAGTACGAGAGTGGCAACGGGATTCATAGTCAAGCGTTGAAGAAGAACGTGGGGAATCGAATGATTTCGAAGCTTCAGTCGGCAATCTAGCCGTCTAATGTATACGGGGTTTCTAATTTCTACTAGAAGCCGATAGTTCTTACGAGCGACTCGTCGACGCGTCGAGCCTAGGGGTGCAGAGTCGCCTTTAAGTAATCGTCATTCAAAGCGCTTACGAGAAGGTGAATTCTCATTCAATAACAATGGGGAATCAAAACGCCCTTAAAATGTCTATTCGTGGGTTTCGTTACCGTTCTTTCACGCTCGGTGTGGGAGGAATCAGAGAGAGTCTTCGGGAGAACCCGGATAATTTATACGCTATCGAATTTCTTTGACGGGAAAAAAATATTTCGCCGGTGTTTTTAATAGAAGCCAAAATAAACGTGCGACAAACTAAATCTCCAAGTTTGGGCTTAATTAATAATTATGGAATTTCTCGTGAAAAGAAAGTATTATAAAACAATTGAGATTTCTTAAGGTTATGATTTAAATGGAAATTTAGGCAATTAAAGTGCAAAGTACGAAAAAAAAACTTATATATAGGGAATGATTTCCCTCCAAATTTCATTAGAATATTTTGGTTCTTGCTACTTTTACGTCTTGGATTAGGGAGTAAATCGAAAATGTAAGTTTATAATGTCAAAAATGTACCTTTGATTTCTTTCCCAAATGAATCACGTTCATGTAATATTTATTCAAGGTCAGAGGAAAGGTCATGTATCGTGGAGGTCAACTTTCTCAGAGCCCGTGGTGAATATATCTTAAAAGAACTCACGTAGTTGATTGTGGAGACCGACGAAAGTGGTGTGTACGCGTTCAAGCCACCGTTCCCGTATCACGAACTAAGTTTGCGAGACAAAAGTCAATGCTCGTGGATTTCTCGCAGTATTTGCGGCTTACTATGGAACGATGGCGACTACCACTTGAAGCAGTTGCCTGACATAATTTCATTCATATCGGCTAAAGCATCGAAGTTTTACGCTAAAGGACACCAAAAATGCAGCATTCTATCAAACTATTTCAATAAAGAAATCATCAATGTTGAGAAGTATAGTTGTCCCAAGTTAAATGAACTGCCCAACTCATGCCCTCCGTCTTGTAAATACCATTTTAATAACTCTAATTGTGCAATTATCAAAGCTTACAAATTATCTGTATGGAAAAAAAACTACGATGTAGCGTAATAAAATTGAATTTTTCCTTTTAAACTATTTGCCTGTTCATTTTTATTGATAGTCTTATTAAAATCTCAGCTTTCAGGCGCCATAATTTTCTGTCGCCGTTAGAAATATTTGAAAAATATCATCCCGAGTTTCTAATTTCTTATTTCATTGATTTTTGATCCGGGCTTTCTTAAACATAACAAAAACTTCAACGTCCTCTTGTGATATAACCAGTACCAAGGTTAAAATTCAACTAATGCTAATAATACATTGTGCCCTTTGATACCAAAATATTTTTGAAGAGTATAAAAACCCGTGTCACAAACAGAATAACTATATTATCTGCAGAGCAATAGTTTAATCATCTCACGAAATGTCTTCTCTGGATATGAAAGTCGCCGTCGCTGTGTTACGGTACACTGCTACGATAGGAGTCATCCCCGGTAGACCCGAATTACCTATACTTTCATTCAGGATGGTCGAAGTTATTTTACGAAAACATCATAAAGGTTTTTGGGTAAACTTTTATCCCAACGCTTCTAGGTGTACCATCGACGTACATCTCCCATACCATCCAAACATATCAAACATTCGAAACGCTTTGGGCCCGTCGCTTATGCAAATAATCAAGGTACGTACATCAATTAAATAGTTTTTAATATTCTTCTGAAAAATATTACTAATAATTTTATTTATCATTAATAGATCGAAAAGCTTGATCCTAATGTCTCCCAGGAAGAGGATCTCATGGCATCTATGCTCCTTTCTTCTCTTAATGATGCACCATGCGTGTCAGCCTTCGCTTCGCAACCAACGACTCCTTCAGTGGTTCCGCCTTCAGCTCCTACACTGGTTCCGTCTTCAGCTCCTACACTGGTGTCTCTTCTATCTTTACCCTCGAGTTCGACGTCTGATCCTTTTGCTTTCCTTTTGGATCCATCATTCTCAGCTTCTACTTCAGCCTCTGGTTCAACTTCTTCGGGCTTAACCGAGTCTTCAGCCTCTGGTTCAACTTCTTCGGGCTTAGCCGAGTCTTCAGCTTCTAAGACCGAGAAGCGCAAGAAGAGAGGCTCTGGCATCAGAAAAGACGTTACCCAGAAAAGGAAGCCGAGAAAAACTGATTTCAATACTGATTTAGAAGAACTCATTGATTATGAAAACATTGTAAAAGAGGGTCTATTGTCTTTGTAAAACAAAAAAAAACAAAAAAATAGAACTCTTAAGCGGGAAATTAAGATTTTATTTGAATAAATCCCATATAAAACATATCAATTTGGTGTACTTATTTCATTTCGATAATAGGCATTCTAAATTACAATAGGATTATTTCATTTATTACATCATATGACATACTATAAAATAATATAATAAAGCCCACACCGATACACCTTTAGATCTTATTACAATAAAAGGGATACTCCGGTTGCGAAAGCAAAATGACGAAGGGAATGAGGCTGAAATTGAATACGGAAAGTCAAGGTCGCATTAAGAGTATATAAGCTTGTCTACCACTTAGTATCTCATTATCAGTTACGGGAGCCACCGAATAAAGCATTTGCAATGTTTACGTGTACCGTATGCTCGAAACAGTTTAATAAAAAGTTTAATTTAAACCGTCACGTTCGTGAACAGCACGAAAATAAAAAATATGATTGTGTTGTATGTGGAATTAGCTTCGCTCGGAGACAACGATTGCTACGCCACTCGCGTATTCATTCTGAACCAAATGAAGAAGATGCAGAATCTCTTCCCCCCGTAGAAAAAGATTCATCCAAACCAGATGCCGAGCCCTTTCGGTGTAACATCGAGGAAGTGTCCGTTCTGGAAGATGCGATTGTTGGTTCGCGATATACCCCGAAAATAACTCAAACCGATCCAGAGATGCTTATCACGGCTATTAAGCCAGGTTTAATTAAATATTTGGAAAACAATTTACGTAAAAAAAGGGGCATAAAGTGGAATATTTTCATTCACGCCCAATACGATCGTGAACTGAACAACGGGGAAGATGTACAAGCTTTCCCGTACTTCCGGAGTAGAAACCAAACCTCGCTTACACCTGAAGAGATACCCGGTCAAATAGACAATTGCTTAAAACAAATGAGTAAGGCGGCGGAAGAATTTGAAGACAGAGGCAGCGGATGGATCATGAATCACATAGTTTATATCCAAGTGGACATAGTTACGTACATGCCGTTGGTCGGCGGTTCATATATGGAACTGCCCCCGTTCGTTCGTAATTGCAAAGGCGTCTTAAACCTAAATTCAAACGACGAAAAATGTTTTTTGTGGTGCATCCTCGCCAAACTTTATCCCGCTAAAATGCACCGAGAGAGGGTGGTCCAATATAAGCCATTTGAAAATGAATTGGATTGCTCCGATATATCTTTCCCTTTCACGCTTAATACGCTGAAACTAAGAAAGTTCGAGGAAAAGAACAATCTGTCCATTAACGTTTTCGGTTTCGAAAATGAAGTGTTTCCTCTACACATCAGTCGGAAAAACAAAGTTCCCGAAGAACGGCAGATTGACCTACTCTTTCTCGTGTCAGGAGAAAATCAGCATTTTTGTTTAATTCGAGACTTAAGTCGCCTGTTGTGTAAATTCACCAAACATAACGGCAAGTCGTACGTATGTCGGTTTTGTTTACATAGGTATTCCGGTGTTAATGCCGAAAACAATCACCGAGAACATATTAAAAACTGCAGTCTTCACGATCCGCAACTGATCAAAATGCCGAAAGACGACGATAAAATTTTAAAATTCTCCAAATACGATTGGTTGCAAAAGGTACGTTATTAGTTATAAATTTGATCGCAACTTTGTTAAAATTTTTACGAATGAACATTCTAGGTACCGTACGTAATCTATTCAGATTTTGAATCTATCATCGATAAATTTAACACTTGTTTGCCGGATTCTGCCCTATCATGTACCACCAAATTGTCAGAACATATAGCGTGCGGTTTTAGCTACGTAATTGTTGGTCCAGACGGTATGATAATTATCTTTCATAATGTACCCAAATTTTGTTCGTTTTTAAATTTTGACCGTCTTTAGGTACTAATAACGCACCCGTCACATACCGAGGAACTGACGCCATAGACGTTTTCCTCGAAAGCCTTTTGATGGAAGAAGAAGTAATTTCAGATTTATTTCTAAAGAATGTCCCGATGGATCTATCTCCGACAGAAATAGAAAATTGTCGAAGAGAAACTCATTGCTATATTTGCTCGGAAATTTTTACTCTGAAGGATCCACCCGTTAAAGATCATTGTCATTTTTTAGGTATAAGGTTTTTATTCAAAGCCCTACCCATGTTTAATCATTATGTTTTAGGTCGTTTTCGAGGAGTGGCTCATAATAGTTGCAATTTGAAGCTTAGAATTGGAAAATTCATCCCCGTTATCATGCATAATTTATCACGGTACATTAATGCGTTCCATTTCGTTATATAATAGTTAACTAACAAAATATTGTACATTTCAGTTATGATTCCCATCTCATTATGCAGAGGATTGGATTGAATAAAGACGAAATAATTTCAACGATTCCTTCCAACACGGAAACTTATATCAGTTTCAGCCTCGGTCGTTTGCGATTTATCGACTCAATTCGTTTCATGCCGGCGTCGCTTGAAACTCGTATTTCCAACTTGGCCAAAGGAGGTGCCGAAAAATTCCCTATTCTCAAATCATTTTATCCATTTCATCAAGTCACCCATTTGCTCAAGAAACTAACGTACCCGTATGATTATATGAGCAGCATGGACAAATTCGACGAAACTCAATTGCCTTCGAAAGAAGCTTTTTTCAACACCTTAACTGATGAACATATTTCTGATCAAAACTATGATAACGTACAAAAATTGTGGGATGCTTTTAAATTGAAAAATTTGGGTATATAATAATTTGTATTAATAATTTGTGAAAAGACATATTTATGAAGGTTATTATTGCTTTCAGGTGAATTACACGATTTATATGTCCAGGCGGAAAATTTTCGCAATATGTGTTTCGAGTATTACAAGCTTGATTGCGCACACGCCTTTACGGGGCCAGGGTTTGCCTGGGAAGCCGCCTTGCATATGACAAAAGTCAAGTTGGAACTTCTTCAAGATATAGACATGCACCTTTTTATTGAACGGGGAATACGAGGGGGTGTGTCTATGATCAGCCACCGTTTCGCTGAAGCCAATAATCAACACATACTCGAAACATTCGATCCCGATCAGCCTTCTAACTATATAATGTATCTGGACATGAACAATCTTTACGGTTTCGCTATGGTTGATTATCTTCCAACCAGAAACTTCGCCTGGGTACAAGTGAAAGATCTAATATCCTACACCGTAAACCACGTACTTACTTTATCAGACGAGGCTTCTTACGGATTCATTTTGGAAGTTGACTTGTAATATCCAGAGGAGCTACATGAAACGCACAATTGCTACCCGCTTGCCCCCGAATCTAGAAAGATTACAATCGATATGTTTTCTAATTACTACAAGTTAATGCTAAAAAAACTAAAGCTTCCTTTGAAAGAAACCCTTCCTAAGCTCGTCCCATCTTTATCCAAAAAAGAAGGATATGTACTTCACTATCGTAATTTGAAGTATTACATATCAAAAGGTATGAAATTAACAATGGTTCGGAAAATTTTATCTTTCAACCAAGAACCCTGGCTCCGACCCTTCATAAATTTTAACACCGAAAAAAGGAAACTCGCTAAGAACGATTTCGAAAAGGACCTTTTCAAGCTTCAAAATAACAGCGTGTTCGGTAACTAATTCAATTAAAGTTAATTAAATTTAAAAAACTTTAAAAGAAAAACTTTTTTTTCATTTTCATTAAAAACAATGGAAAATTTAAGAAACCGAATAGATTTCCATCTAGTTCAAACAGCGGAACGTGCCATCAAAAAAGCGTCTTCGCCGGCATTTGAAAAGTTCACCATTTTTCATAACGAACTGGTGGGCATTCAAATGAAGAAGAAGTCGCTGACGTTGAATAGACCAATCTACACAGGTTTCACTATTCTTGACATCTCGAAATTATTTATGTACCAGTTCCACTAAGAGTACATCCGAAAGACGTACGGCAACAGAGCACGACTACTTTTCACAGACACGGATAGCCTAACCTACGACATCCAAACAGAAGATATCTACGCCGATTTACAGAAAGATTCCAAACTCTTTGATTTTTCGGGCTACCCTGTCGACCACCCTCTTTTCAACAACGCCAACAAAAAGGTCATGGGAAAAATGAAGGACGAAATGGATGGTGTCCCAATTCGCGAGTTTTGCGGTCTCCGGCCCAAGATGTATTCCATCTTATCGGAAAAGGGGGAAAAGAAAACAGCGAAAGGAATTTGCAGACGTGTTGTTAAAAATAAGATCAGGCACGCTAATTATTGCGATTCCTTATTTCAAAATAGGGTTACAACCAGCACCATGTTAAGAATTGCTAGTTCAAAGCATAAAATTTTTACTATCTCACAAAATAAAATAGCTTTAAATCCATGCGATAACAAAAAGTATATTTTAGGCAATGGTGTAAATTCTTTATCATACGGTCATAAGTGGATCAAATTAATAAAATAAATGTTTCATTGATTTTAAAATATTGTGAAATAAAAAAACCCATGAATATTATTGAAAATTTATTGAAAATTTTGAATACATAAATTCTTTAATCATCTTATCATTGTCATGTTTATTTCTTGAAAATCTAGTCACGATATCAAACATTTTTACACCCCGACAGCGATTAAGGGCAAAATACACGCAAAAGCCACCACACGTCGCACTGAGGTTTCCCTGCAGTTGTAATGAATTAAAAGTCACAGTTTTACTATTTCTTTCGACAAAGTCATTAAAGCGAAACATATCAGGACTGTTTCCGAAGGAGTCGAAATGCTCAGAGTTATGATTACTTGAAAAGTACAATGCAATCCAATGCTCGCCAGAATTCTTTGATGTCGCCGTGTTTACGATATAAAGAGATGGGAAAGTCGTAACGTATTTAGGTAATTTATCCGCGGCGAAACCTCCTCGAAATAAGTCTTTAGTGAATTTATCCTTTTCCATAATTTTAGTTAGCTGAAACGTGTCCATTTTAGTTCAAAAGTACGGTTCTGTTTTTATCAACTTCAATCAGACTCTGAAATTCCGCGTAGACAATTACGGCAATAGTTTCGGGTAAAGCTGATGCGAATTTTATTTCAAGCCTTAAATTTCCGTTTCTAACTAAATGAAAATGAGCGGCGTTGCTCATCAAATCAGCCGTCAAATCGTACACGAAAAGGCAGTTCCCACCAACGTAATCTTCTCGACTTATCTGATTTCCTTCGTCAATATTCCACTGACCAGTTTGAAGAAATAAATTAGCGTAAGCCTGTATGTAGCTATTCTCCGCGAAATTAGGAGTAAGCGGACGATGGGGAACACTGTTTCCGTCCACAAACAATCCAATGTGGTTTAAATTAAAATGCTGAAAGTTATATGGGGATAATTTTAAATCTCCTAGGAACGCGGTTTGACTAACCATCCCAATGACGACCTTATTGGGAATCTGTCCGGTAAATAAATGATCTTGAACCACACTCATGTTTCCTTGGGGGATCGAAAATGAAGTGCATTCGGTGCGCGTAATGGGGTATTTAGCTCTAGCCATCTGCAATACTTTCGCGTGAGATAACGGTATTTCCGGAATTAATTTAACTTTCCTTAGATATAACGAGGCAGATTTGATATCCAATTTGCATTTGACATCAGACTGTAGACAAAATTCCGTGTTGGGTTTCCCGAAGACAAATTTTAAATCCACTAAGTTTAGAAGATAGCGAGGTTGCTGACAAATGTCTAGATGGAGAACGCCGATCATATCGATATTTCCCTTTCGAGCAAATTCCGCTCTTTTCAAGAAGCCTTCGTTATTCCGAAAGTCATTAAATTTGCTCGCCGTGTCACGATAGAATAAGGAGCTGGTCAGGTGACTCGTTTTAGCGGAGTCACCGAAAGTTAGCATTGTTTGAATCATACTTTTATACGGATAATTTTGAGCCGAGGGAGTGACTGATTTTTCGTTTAAAAATAAATGAACTTCGGGAAAGAGGCTATGCAAAAACAAATTGACGGGTGCGATATTATCCGCTGCCGTAGTAACCGTGCCATCAGCGGCAATCACGGCTGCTTTAGGGTATGTTCCATTTTCTTTTTTCACTTCCACCTGAACGTGAAGAAGAGTCTGCGACAAGTCCACGTACGCTTCAGAATTTCCACTAATACAAAACGTTAACGCCGAATTGTTGGTAATGCTCGAAATGGGATTGTATTCGACCCATTCGCCGCCGATAATTCCCGTTTGCGATAACGGGACTTGAAAAAGGTCCAATTCGGAATTAACGCACCCGCTCGAGTGAGGATGTAATAGTGCCATTATAATTTTTTATGAAAATATGTCGGAGTAAGAAAGGCACGATGTTTTATTCCTCTTTACGGGGTCTAGCGCGCTTCTTTTTAAGTCCAGATCCCGTCATTTGTTTAACCGCTTCGGCGGCTGAAAATAAGGCTTCTTTGCCGGCGGTCTTTGATCTAGTTGTCAGGGCTGTTTTGATTGGAATACCACTCGCAACATCCGTAACAACTTTCGCACCGGTATCCAAAAATTTTCGTCCTAAGAACTGGGCTCCGCGTCTAAAAAGGGGCATGGCGCTGCGGAATGCCGACGCTAGTATATTACCTAACCCATACCCTATCTGAACACCGACACCCCGATACACGGGAATTGATCCGTATCCAGCCTGGTTCAAATAGTAGTTTTCGTAATCGTTTACGGTGGGATTGTACTGCGAATACCTCATGATGTTTGTCGGTCGTCACTGTTCACTGAAATGAACGTTATTCCTTCCCGGTCACGGTATTATAGAGCGAGCCAAGCCCTCCGCGGTTTGAAGTGGAGGGTAACGTGAACCTTCCCGCGTTCGAATTGGACAGGGTTTCCTAATTCGTCCATAATGTTAACTTCGATAGTTTGTATTTCCGAAGAAGCGACGGGTAGATAATGAGGTCTAGAGAACTCCACGTCCACAATTTCTCCGTCTTTTCCTTTCGCACTGACAATACGCAAAAGTGGAACGTTGCTATCCCCCACGATCGTATTTTTAACGACGTCGGAATAAATAAATAAAGAGTGTAATCCGGAATCCAAATCTACCATATACGGCGCTATCATGGGATCCGTAATTATGATATTTTCTTTCGGTTCCAACGTAAATCCTAGCATGGTTGCTATGTCTCCGGGTATGTCAACTTTGAATTTATGTCCCGACGCGATCGATTTGAAATCATAACCAGATGAAACGGAAACACGTTTTAATCGTTCATCGTACTTAAACAGTATACTTTTATCTACGTGTAACATGTCCAGAAATTCGTGAATTGTCAAAAAACTTCCTTTGGGTATAAGAGCTACTATTTCATTCGATTTATCGTCAGTGGGCCAAATTCGAATCGCACTATCGTTTTTACATTATTCCAAGTCCTAGGATAACTTATTTCCGTTAATGCTACTTCGTAAGGGCCGTTTAGTTTTACCATCTCCGGGAGATACGTTCTAAATTTACTCATCGTATTATTAGGAAAGTATTTGGTCGACGAATCGGATTGTAACGTGATATAGAAACTCATTTTAAATCTACTTCCTGCACCCAACTGTCAAACTGTGGACCGTATCCTCGCCAACGCACAAATAACTCTGTGGTATTATCCGATTTTCGTCTTTTTCTTAAGACTTTTTCGATTTCAAAAGCGCACGTATCCAAGTCTTTCCCCACTTTTTGAACTTCTTCCTTGTAAAATATTCCTAAAATGGGTTCGGAATTTAAATCTTCTAGTTTATATACCGGAGGGTCTCTTGGCAGTCGCTTAACAACCCGAAAAAGTTCTTCGGAATAATTTGGAAGGTATCCTTTTTCGAACAGACCCTTGTTTTTGCTTATTCTGACAATGTCACCGATTTCGAAATCGTACGTTGTTGGAGGACTAAAGTCAATACCTCCGTAAAGATTTTTCCAAACTATTTTAGAATTTTTGGGAGTTACTTCGACAGGTTTACATTTAATAGCTCGATGATAACTGTTATTATACGCTATAACTAAGTCCTGGATCACGTTTACGTACGTATTTGTGTTTTTCCCTGTGAAATATCGATGCATTCTCGATTTGAACGATCGAATAAAACGTTCGACGACACTGGCTTTAACTTCCGAGTTCGTCGCGAAAAATTCGATTCCCCGGGATTTCAACTCGGATTGAACCGCTTCACACACAAACTCATTTCCATGGTCACTCTGCATTCGTTTGGGTTTCCTTTCGCCCTCTAATATCTTTTTCAGCGCATTCACTATAGTATTTCCTTTTTTGTTTTTCACAGGCTCGACAAAGGCGTATTTGCTAAAAATATCAATGCAAGCGAGTATGTAACGATATCCATTGTTATGCCTCGAAAGTTTCTGAAGGTCAATTAAATCCGCTTGCCATTGTTCGTCAATGCCGTATACTATCGTCTTATTTCTTTTGTACCGCCACTTCGCATTTTTGTGTAACGTATAGGTATCTTGATTTTTCTAAAATTCCCGAACGTTTTTCAACGTAACTTTAATACCCTTTTCTCGAGCTGAACGATATAATCCTCGAACGCCAACGTATCCGCCAGAGTCTGTGACGTCGTAATATATATATCTCAGTTTATCCATAATTGGTACTGTTTCCAATTGTGGGCGTTGCGTGATACCATAATAGGAAATCGAACAATTCAATTATAAAAAAAAATTTATATAATTAAGACGCCCGTTAAGATTTTTGGATTTTCCGAAAAAGATTTAGTTAATCTGAACATTATACTTTCAGCTACGACTTCCGTACAACCGTCCATTGTGAGATAGGAATTTGAAATAAATACTCGTAAGATGCGTTAAACATTTTATTGGTAAATACAATCAAATTGTCACCCACTGTTGTTGTCTGGGTGTTGTAGCGTGATAAGATAATGTTTTCAATAAATTTATTCTAGCGGGATTCTTAATAAACTTTTTCGGTACGTTATTGTTTTGCAACGTTTCGTAGAAGCTATTAATCCCAGTAGGGTCGACATTTGATTTGGTTTTCCTAACCGCGTCGTAAATTAAATCTATAACGTTTGATCCTGAAACAATCCGACCCCCAATTTCCATTTCACCAAGTTCGTTCCACGAAATATATCGTAATGTCCAATTGTATAACGATATTGCGTCAGTGAGCATGCTTGGCGGAATAGATGTTGCAATTTCTTCATACCAGGTTTTTTTTAACTTGCCTTTGTTTTTCAACTGGTTTCCGATTAGAAATTAAGTGTCGTTGCAAAGTTTGATTATATAATGTTAATTTTTCGGATTCGGACATATTTGGGTTTTCGAGAATAGTTTTCATTTCTTTATCCAAAGTGGATGTTTCTGGTTCCTGCGGAACCTCTTCGAGAGAGGCATTTTTCATACGACGTAAAGCGTCTTCGGACACCAAAATCATTTTGCGAGCCATTTTACTTATTAATGGCACGGTTTATCGCTGCACCGGCAACTGAGCTAACGATTGAAAGTAGCGGAGCTAACAAAAGTGGCAGAAATCCTCCCTTCTGCACTAGAATCTGCTTTCTTTTCGTCAGAGGAATTTTTCTACAAAGATGGTGTAACGCCTTACGATGTTTCTTCAACCGACTCTTTTGGGCATCTGTTAGTTGAATGTTCCCACGTAATACATTTATACAGCATTCGACCAACGCTAGAATAGCGTCCCGATTCGCTAGCTTGATGATAGCTTTTCTTTGTTTCGCGTTACAAGTGCACAGATATTTTAAAAAATTCAAGTTTTTGCAAACTCTTTTCGACGTTGATATACTCATTTCTATTATTTCGGCACAAAAATCGCCGCTTCGTCTCCCGGTATTATTCCCGTTCGTAGCCGATATTCATCTGTGGTGTTTGGTTTCAAGTCGATGAATAAATAGCCGTACGGCTTTGCTACTGCTTGACGAAACGCGTCAACGACGAATTTGGTGTTAGACGGATAAATTTGTTTAGCAATATTTAACACGCTCGAGACGTCTCTAGCCGAACGGAAAATGGCCAGGTACTGCGAATTCAGATTGAGCGTTCGAACTTCTTTCCCGTGATAAAACCGATTTTGCATTAAAATAAGTACCGAAGTGTTCCGATGGTGTGACCCTCGGATAAATAAATTGGTAACGTCTTTGTTATTAGCTATTTCGCATAATAGGTCGTCAAGAATTACGAAATTCTTAATCGATGGATCTAAATTATTTGGATTTAACAAACCCTCGTGAAACTCAACAGTAGGATTATGTTCCATCACCGAATTAAATAATTTTTGTTGGTACTCCGTATAGCACCAAACTATTCGTTGAGGTGCGGGAGAAATACACGACTCATTATGTTTTATTAATTTCGCAATAAAGTGAGATTTTCCACACTGAGTGGGCCCTGATACGAGCCCCGTGAAAGGATGTACCACAACTGGGTTCATGTTTGCAAATGAGCTCGGAAATAATTGAATAAGTTTTAAATATGAAATTTTTATTAATACGCTTTATACATCTTCAGTTTTATATAACATTTTTTTGGCGTTGCACGTAATAAATGCCAAAATATTATCTCTGAAATCCTCGCTTAGAAATGTATCGAGTTTTGAGGTTATCTCGGAATAACTTATTTTCTCCATTGCGTCAAACAAATACATGTCTAAACGGGAATTCCAATCGATCATCAAACAATCATGTTGTCGTTGAGAAGGATGATCAATTTCACATCCTTTACATTGCTTATTTACGTAATCCGTAATTTCACCTAGTACAGTGTCTTTTATTTTACGAAATACGCGTTTGACTTCGTTGTGGTATATCATAATTCCTTCGTATTGGTCCAGCATCGCCATCCAGGGGTACCGCGTGATCGTGAATCCTCGCTTCGTCAGGTAGTGTTTCCCGTAGTTTGTCCCAGTTCCAAGGACCAGTTCTCTCACGTCCATCACTCTTCGGTTTTGAAAAATGCATAGCTCGACACGTCTAGTTTCCGATCCTTCGAAGAACCACGTAGAGGGTGCCGTAGAATCGTCTTCTAAGAATGAAGTGATCCGCTCGCTCGCTCTCCATAGTTGTTTGAATTGGCTTTCCGTCAAGGCAATGCCCACACTACCGTCTGAAGCACCGATGTTGATATTGCCATCTGGGGTTACGGACACTGCTTTCGTGGTAGAAATTGGGAAAATTTTACTGGCGTTCCTAGAAGATTCGTACTCGTTAATAATCATATACAATAACAATCATACTGTTGTTCAAACTTACATTTTAGTAGTATTCCAATTCCAAGATGAGGCACTTCGGGTTGTCAAATTTTTAATGAAATTTCTGTGGCAGGAGATCCTTTTATATAAGACTATGTTCGTGTTCTTTGAACCACGTTTCAATCATTTGGCATCCATAATACCCAATAACTTGCAGAAATCTGGACACGTTGAGCTAGGTACTACGAATTTGTTTAAACAGATATGATAATTTTTATCGTTATTACATTACTACCGTATACGTTTTTCTTCGCCAAAGAAATTCGATAGCGTATAAATTTTCCGGGTTCTCCCGAAGACTCTCTCTGATTCCTCCCACACCGAGCGTGAAAGAACGGTAACGAAACCCACGAATAAACATTTTAAGGGCGTTTTGATTCCCCATTGTTATTGAATGAGGATTCACCTTCTCGTAAGCGCTTTGAATGACGATTACTTTAAGGCTACTCTGCACCCCTAGGCTCGACGCGTCGACGAGTCGCTCGTAAGAACTATCGGCTTCTAGTAGAAATTAGAAACCCCGCATACATTAGACGGCTAGATTGCCGACTGAAGCTTCGAAATCATTCGATTCCCCACGTTCTTCTTCAACGCTCGACTATGAATCCCGTTGCCACTCTCGTACTTTTACTCCCGCCGAAACATGAGAGCTTATTTCGATTTGACGTTTCAATTTTTCGACGGTCTCTTTCGAATTCTCGGTACCGTCGAATGCAACCACTTTGAGCCGGTACTTTTCAAGGGCGTTCAAGGTTGATTAAATCCCCATAGAGAATCAACGGGGAATCATATATTCCCTGTACAATCCTATGGGAAAATGCATTTTCCGTGGGGCAGTTCTCTCATTTTTATACTACTGAGATAGGACCATTTGGACGGAGCTAAAATCTCCCAGCGCGCCACCGCCCGTACGGGTTACAAGAGCCGGACCCCGACTCCCCGGTAAAGCCACCAGTTATTGGACACTCCGACCCCTTGTGGGCCCTAAGCCTAGTTCACAAAAACTGACGTTTGTGTGGCCAACGCGTTGTGGAAATATTTACTCCATTCACACGGAGCATCTCGGCTTGCAACCCACGTTGGCCAACAAAGTTTGGAAAAAATGTTTTCTCATGTGATTAGGCCTTTATTCTGCCGTGTCAGTGTGACTTTAGGCTCGTGTTAATTACTTAATTTACTATCTAGTTGGTCACGCAGTTTGGAATCGATTCAGCCGGTCGTTTGACCGCGCTTAGGTTACATCAAAATTATGAAAAGAACGATGTAAAGTTTATATTAACATCTCACAGTACAATATATCACCCACTAGTTTCCAAAGGTTTAAACAATAAAGTATTTAATTAAAGTTGAAACTATCTATTGCTCTTAAATACATCGCAGAAACAAGTATTTATTCACTCCATGAATGCATTTATACATGCATCATGGTCTAGTTTGGTATAGACCTATTCGACCGAATATTTCTGGAAACAATTTCAAAACAGAGCCCATAATGGCGGTTTTCAGTTGAACGACACTTTCAGAATTATAAAGCTCTTTTTATATTAAAGCATATTTGATTATTAATAATATATATATATATATATATACGGCGAATGTCGTCACTCCTTAGTAGGCTTAGATTAGGTTGGGTAAGGTTGTATTCGATAAATAATAACTGCTAATAATAATGATATTCGGACAGCATGAAAAAGTTCAGTCGAATGGGATTCGGACGAATGGGACAGCATGAAAAAAGTTCGGTCGAATGGGATTCGGCCGAATGGGACAGTATGAAAAAAAGTTCAGTTGAATGGGATTCGGCCGAATGGGACAGTATGAAAAAAGTTCAGTTGAATGGGATTCGGCCGGATGGGACAGTATGAAAAAAAGTTCGGTCGAATGGGACTAAAGCGTGTAGTTGTTCCCCCATCTCTAAAGGGGTATATGTCAGAATTTATAGCCCAGTGTACCGATAAGATTTAAACCACACCACCAGAGGTCTATCATCATAATGCCCTACGCCAGCGTCCACAAACCCGAACGGGTGACAAATACAGCAAGGGTAAGAGCTCCCTACTACTGATGGTCGCACCTTTGACGTGAGCCACTCAACCCAGCAGAAGGTGCAGCAATGGGACGACCAACCCCTCACTTCGCACACAGCAGTGGGAATAAGAGCGGATGCGCTTGCAACTCCAGCCGACATTCTACCTTCATACCCATCAGAAAGAGCGACTAAAGGGGGACAACGGGCACACAGTGGTCCACTTAACCCGGCACAGCTGGCACCGGATATCCCGATGGACTCCAAAAAGCCAGGAGAAGAGCCCACTGCGCCTCATACGGAGAGCCGCTGCCCCACAGCAGGCAATCCAATCCTCCGAGGCGGTAAGTCTGCCTGGACCCTCTCCGTTAGCCCGAGCCGAAGCTCAGTTACCAGCCCACACCTGACCGAAGTCGGAGGTGGAGATAGGACCATTTGAACGGAGCTAACATCTCCCAGTGCACCACTGCCCATATGGGGTGACAAGATCCGGACCCCGACTTCCCGGTCAGGCCACTAGTTATTGCACACTCCGACCCATTTAGGGCCAATCTCAAGTAACAGGATGAAACGTCAAATATATAAATTCAATACTTTTGTAACCATGTTTTTTTATTTTACTAATTGAAATATAAATATAAAATGCCTTTATTAATACAAATTAACATATTTTGTAGTAGCAGAGATATTTTTCAAGATTTACGAGTAATTTTCTTCGGCGGTTAAAGCTCGAAAACTCAACAACTTCTGGTGGAGCGTGTGAATGAGCAAAAGTCAGAAAACTACGCTCGCGTTTAGGTTATACTACCTTTAAAGATATTGTAACAGCAATCCATTCTTTAGAGAAGTCCACTAACAATTTGAGCAAGAATTCACGAACTAGCGCCCGAAATATCTAAGCCATAAAACGGAGCGGCCAATATTGAAAATGTTGGTGTTCCACACCAAATACCCGCGGTTCTATTACATTAATAATAACGTTACATTAGATTAAAACGCCGGAACTCTAGCTTTAAACCCTGAATAGCGCTCTTTTGTTAGACTAACTAAATACTTGATTTTGAAACCAGAGGCGAGTTACTGTGGTCGGGGACGGTTAATCATTATCCATGTTTAAATTGATTTTTTTCGGGAAAAAAATGTAAACAAAGAAATTTTCCGGTTAATATTTCGGAAAATGATTAAATAACATGTATTATTCGTAAAATTTTAGCTTTTTATCGAAAATAACGTCGTTTTTCCGATTAATTTTACCAATTTATCAAAAAATTAATCGGATAATACAGAAATATAAATTACTTGATCAAAACGTGTTACGAATAATTTTGAGAGCTTTATCTATTGAATAAAAGTTAACCATCCCCGACCTCTAGGCGAGTAAGAGCTTGCACGCTTCAAACATCGTCTTTTAATTCATTTATATCTTTACGTCAAAATAAGCAAACTAAAAAATAACAGTTGTTAGGTGTTTACAGGCGTTCAAGCTGTAATAAATAGTATCAAATCAGAATCAATTGTCCGCTATAAGTATCGATAACGGTGGCTAAAATTTTACTTAAAAAGTTAATTTAAAAAAATTATAAAATAATTAAGAGTCTAAATGGGAATGTGCACTGAACAGATTTTAAACTATTACCTATTTAACGAAATAATACAAACCTCCATTTATTTTACGCCATTTTCATACCAACTAAATTGAACAAGTCTAAGAATGTATAGTTCCGAGTTGGTTCGTCAAGTATAACTTTTATTTAAACAATAGCCGGAAGGTTTAGTAAAGAAATGCTCTGAACTAGTGTTGTAAGTTGGAAAATTTTCCGTATTTTTCCGAAATAAATAAAAAAAAGTTTTCATTCCATGATTAGCCTAATATTTTTTGCAAATTTAAATAAAGCGTAATTTTCGCCTCATTTTTTCGAATCTAAAAGTAAAACTAAACCTCTAGACTAGTTTAAACGGATTAACAATGCAACACTATTAATGTTTTGTAGTATGTTTACTGTTATAAAACATTTTATATCGATTAAAAATAAAAAATTTAAAAAGCCTTAAAAGAAGTAATTTATTTTTATTTTTTTTCCGATTTACGGAAATTTTCTGGAAATTTTTCCGCATTTAATTTTTCCGAAAAATTAACAACACTACTCTGAACAAAATGGAGAATACATATCATGGTTTTATCTCCGAAAAAATTATTAATTTACCATAAACAAAGCGGCAGGGAAACAGATTCAAAAGTTACATAAGTCGTGAGAAGTGGGAGTATTCAGGGCCGTCGCGATGTTCAGGGAAAACGATTTTTTATTTTTTATTTCTATATTTTATAATTTTTTAAACGATTTAATTTCAAATCCTATTATACTTTTAGAGCTCGGTATGAGACCGGAAAATAGTGCGCCTCGATTTTAAGCTTCTAGGGACCAAAAATCCTGTAAAACATTATTACAGCGCTTCACTATTTCCACTATCTTGTGAAACGAAACGGTGAAAAAATATTTTAGCGCTCATTGAAAATCTCGTACAGCCATGTTCTGTTTTAGCTTTCATTGAAACCCTTAACACGCTCAGTACAAGTTCTTCACTGTGGTGATCACGATGCTTTCTTCACACATAAAGTTGACAGTAGTAAATGGCACTATCTTTGAATCTTTCCTACGCTCGAAGCCTATCCATTTGACTGGCTTCGTATGCGAAAAGCAATTGAAATCCACTCAAATGAAAATTCCCTTCAATCGTGACGTGCCCTTTGACGACTAGCAAAATAGATTTCTATGTTTACCAATTTCACGTGTTTAATATATTTGATATTCTCTAAACATGAATGAAAAGCTGACATAAAAAGCTCGGGATTCGCTTCAGGCGTGATTCTAGAGAATATTTTCCAGATGGGACATGCTTGAGGTACATTCAGAAACCACAAGGTTTTCTATGGGTGATCTGCTATCTGTTGCTTTCCAAGATTACCTGGATTATTTTTAATCCGATACCTTTCCGGATAACATATTTTGTTACTCTAATGGTAGTACGCGGATACGCTTTGCGTTTGTTTGAAAAACCTAAATGCTTTTCACGGGTTGATCTGCTTTTGAAATTGTATCTTTATTCCGCGATAACTGCGGATATACTATTTTAGTGTATCTTTATATTGGCTTGCTGGAACTAAGCCAATTTTTTGTTGCCATTCAAATATTTTAAAGGATAACAAGTCGGCCCAGGCCGTAATATTAGTTCCACATCAGTGTATTCGAGTGGGCAAACCCATACACCCTTAGTAGACACTAATACAAAAACTGTTGAGGCTACGTGATTTCGTATCGTTTGATATATAAATTGCCATCCTAAGTTAAAGAGTGGCCACCGCCCACCCTCAGGATACCCGGGTGGGCAAACCAATACAAAAGCTGTTCAGGCCATGTGATTTTATATTATCTCGGTGATTAAATTAGTATTTTCTTAGAGCAGATATTTAATATGAATTATTAACAAATGCATAAATCATATTATTGCAAGAATTTATTTATGTACTAAGAATATGACAAGACGGAGATTCTGTTGCCAAAGCCCTAGCCAAAGTGCTAGCCCATTGAATTTAAAATGTTTGATTCTAGCAAAGCAGACTTTTGCAAGGAGTAAAAACGCGAACAAGTAAAGAGACCAAGAAGTAGGGGAGAAAACTAAGCTTTATTGGGGGAAAATATGCGGTACTTCGGCCGATAGGCCTTCAAGGCGAAAAACTTTATTTAATAAAGTTTTTCGCGGAGGGGGCGGAAATTAACGTCACTGCGTGCGCGTCAAAGAGTTCTACCGAATGAGACCAAATCTCTGGACCAACTATACAAACTATACAAGTTCGCCAAGAAGGCGATAATATTATTTTGTGCCACATATAAACGACTTCGATAAAAAAGTGCCACACTTATTTATTACTTCTGACCATACACGGTTTCGATAAGAAATTGCCACACTTATTTATAACTTCTGACCACACACGGTTTCGATAAGAAAGTGCCACACTTATTTATTACTTCTGACCATACACGGTTTCGATAAGGGGGTCGAAATTGGGGCGGGGGGAGGCGAAGTTTTAGGTTCACTTGACCCTAAATCGCCGTAAATATACGTAAAATAACGCTGAAAAAGGAACGAGAATTGCGACAACTTAACTAGACAAAACCCCCCGCGTCGCTAAAAACGACTAGAGGTTCCGAGTGAAATATGAACAGAGCGGCGTAGCTCGGTTGGTATAGTCGTCGGTTTTTGGAGATCACGCGGCCAACGGCTATCTGGGTTCGAATCCCGGCGCCACCAATAAAATATTTTAAATAATTTATATTTCACAGCTCCATCTACTGCGCCGTCGCTTTTCCACAACAAGCAAGCAAACAAACAAACAAACCACAACAACACTTAACGACAATCCATAAATAGCAATAGTCCCACTTCGATATATATATCTCGATGTGGAACTAAAAAGGTAGACAACATGAAGACCGATATCTACGCGCTTATCTGAGAAAAAACTTCTTACTATATCTGTGGTCTCGTCGGTTACCGAAACCAAAAAAAAACAAGTTGGCCAGCCCAAATATACCTCTCATAGGAAGAATTGTCCCTAGTGGTATTAATTTCTCGAGATAACTCTTTAAGATATATCTCCGCAATTTAGAGTTATTTGTTAAAAATGTTATCCCAGTTCTGTCCCGCCCGGTATAAAATTTTAATTATAATTAAAATAATTGAGACGAAACGACCAATTTTAATTTATTCAGAATATCATAAGTTAGTTGTTACAACAGTGAGTTAGACGTACTATAACACTGCACAATTGAATTTAACCCTTTTTTACAGTACAAGTTTATAAGTTGAATACATGTGTAATACGAAGCAAATTTTAATGAAAGAAATATCAACAGAGGGTATTATAACGACCGTTCGCTTTTTGTTTATAATTTTAACGGAATCGGGCTGATTTTAATTAAACCCCGTCCTGTAGTGGTTCGTCTGACAGCCAAGAACTAAGAAAGACTAAATCTTCTTCATTGACGGCAACGGCTTTATATACGTTTATTTGGCGTTTTTTAATATAATTTAAGAGATTATATTTTTTACACGGTGGCGCTATATTATTACTTTGATATCGTTTCCGCGGGAATTTTGAATAATAATCATTCAATAAACAATATATACAGATATTGTATTAATCCGTTTAGTTCATAATCATAATTGTTCCTTTACTTGAATATTTTCCCTAAGGAAGTCAATGGCTCGGCGGTGAACTATCCGCATTGTAAAAGTGCGACCCGAGTTCAATTCCAGATCGCAATCAAATTTTACATTAAAATACTAAAATATTTAATTAAATATAAGATTAATATAATCTATAAATATTTAATTAAATATAAGATTAATATAATCTATAAATATTTAATTAAATATAAGATTAATATAATTTATAAATATTTAATTAAATATAAGATTAATATAATTTATAAATATTTAATTAAATTTAAGATTAATATAATTTATAAATATTTAATTAAATATAAGATTAATATAATTTATAAATATTTAATTAAATATAAGATTAATTTAATTTATAAATATTTAAAATGAAGTAAAATAAATTATAGTACCTAACAAAGCTGTTGTTTAGAAAAACACCGTAAATTAACAAGCGTTGGTGGTTGAGTGGTTAGAATACATCTCTTGCACGAGGCAGACCCGGGTTCGATTCCCGGCCGGCGCCACAAAATCGCAAATTGATACTAAGACGAATACCGTGTACAACTGGTGGAAACCCTGCCATTGGACGTTGAGAGGTAGCATTACACTCAGCTCTCGGTCAGTCCCAAAGTCATTAAGAAGAAGTTGGAGAGAAAACGCCCATACAAACTCAACCGACTCAACATCTACAACCATCATAACACGAAATCAACATTCCCAACAAACTCCACACCCACAACTTTCACAACACGAACTCAACATTCACAATCTACATAAACATTACAATAACGAAATATCCAATCAAACTGAATTAAAACTGTCGCGACGGTGAGCGTTGACGAAAAAGACCATCCAAACCAAACCGTTAACGCTTACCGTCACACGGTGGTTTTGCCAACCTTTAAACTGCTAAAACGGTTGTTCGACTGCAAGTGAGAGTGAAAATATTTTATTTCTTTCACTCTCACTCTATAGTGAGAACGAAAAGATTTTATTTCATTCCAGAGTGAGAGTGAAAATATTTTATTTCTTTCACTCTCACTCTATAGTGAGAACGAAAAGATTTTATTTCATTCCAGAGTGAGAGTGAAAATATTTTATTTCTTTCACTCTCACTCTATAGTGAGAACGAAAAGATTTTATTTCATTCCAGAGTGAGAGTGAAAATATTTTATTTCTTTCACTCTCACTCTATAGTGAGAACGAAAAGATTTTATTTCATTCCAGAGTGAGAGTGAAAATATTTTATTTCTTTCACTCTCACTCTATAGTGAGAACGAAAAGATTTTATTTCATTCCAGAGTAAGAGTGAAAATATTTTATTTCTTTCACTCTCACTCTATAGTGAGAACGAAAAGATTTTATTTCATTCCAGAGTGAGAGTGAAAATATTTTATTTCTTTCACTCTCACTCTATAGTGAGAACGAAAAGATTTTATTTCATTCCAGAGTGAGAGTGAAAATATTTTATTTCTTTCACTCTCACTCTATAGTGAGAACGAAAAGATTTTATTTCATTCCAGAGTGAGAGTGAAAATATTTTATTTCTTTCACTCTCACTCTATAGTGAGAACGAAAAGATTTTATTTCATTCCAGAGTGAGAGTGAAAATATTTTATTTCTTTCACTCTCACTCTATAGTGAGAACGAAAAGATTTTATTTCATTCCAGAGTGAGAGTGAAAATATTTTATTTCTTTCACTCTCACTCTATAGTGAGAACGAAAAGATTTTATTTCATTCCAGAGTGAGAGTGAAAATATTTTATTTCTTTCACTTTCACTCTATAGTGAGAACGAAAAGATTTTATTTCATTCCAGAGTGAGAGTGAAAATATTTTATTTCTTTCACTCTCACTCTATAGTGAGAACGAAAAGATTTTATTTCATTCCAGAGTGAGAGTGAAAATATTTTATTTCTTTCACTCTCACTCTATAGTGAGAACGAAAAGATTTTATTTCATTCCAGAGTGAGAGTGAAAATATTTTATTTCTTTCACTCTCACTCTATAGTGAGAACGAAAAGATTTTATTTCATTCCAGAGTGAGAGTGAAAATATTTTATTTCTTTCACTCTCACTCTATAGTGAGAACGAAAAGATTTTATTTCATTCCAGAGTGAGAGTGAAAATATTTTATTTCTTTCACTCTCACTCTATAGTGAGAACGAAAAGATTTTATTTCATTCCAGAGTGAGAGTGAAAATATTTTATTTCTTTCACTCTCACTCTATAGTGAGAACGAAAAGATTTTATTTCATTCCAGAGTGAGAGTGAAAATATTTTATTTCTTTCACTCTCACTCTATAGTGAGAACGAAAAGATTTTATTTCATTCCAGAGTGAGAGTGAAAATATTTTATTTCTTTCACTCTCACTCTATAGTGAGAACGAAAAGATTTTATTTCATTCCAGAGTGAGAGTGAAAATATTTTATTTCTTTCACTCTCACTCTATAGTGAGAACGAAAAGATTTTATTTCATTCCAGAGTGAGAGTGAAAATATTTTATTTCTTTCACTCTCACTCTATAGTGAGAACGAAAAGATTTTATTTCATTCCAGAGTGAGAGTGAAAATATTTTATTTCTTTCACTCTCACTCTATAGTGAGAACGAAAAGATTTTATTTCATTCCAGAGTGAGAGTGAAAATATTTTATTTCTTTCACTCTCACTCTATAGTGAGAACGAAAAGATTTTATTTCATTCCAGAGTGAGAGTGAAAATATTTTATTTCTTTCACTCTCACTCTATAGTGAGAACGAAAAGATTTTATTTCATTCCAGAGTGAGAGTGAAAATATTTTATTTCTTTCACTCTCACTCTATAGTGAGAACGAAAAGATTTTATTTCATTCCAGAGTGAGAGTGAAAATATTTTATTTCTTTCACTCTCACTCTATAGTGAGAACGAAAAGATTTTATTTCATTCCAGAGTGAGAGTGAAAATATTTTATTTCTTTCACTCTCACTCTATAGTGAGAACGAAAAGATTTTATTTCATTCCAGAGTGAGAGTGAAAATATTTTATTTCTTTCACTCTCACTCTATAGTGAGAACGAAAAGATTTTATTTCATTCCAGAGTGAGAGTGAAAATATTTTATTTCTTTCACTCTCACTCTATAGTGAGAACGAAAAGATTTTATTTCATTCCAGAGTGAGAGTGAAAATATTTTATTTCTTTCACTCTCACTCTATAGTGAGAACGAAAAGATTTTATTTCATTCCAGAGTGAGAGTGAAAATATTTTATTTCTTTCACTCTCACTCTATAGTGAGAACGAAAAGATTTTATTTCATTCCAGAGTGAGAGTGAAAATATTTTATTTCTTTCACTCTCACTCTATAGTGAGAACGAAAAGATTTTATTTCATTCCAGAGTGAGAGTGAAAATATTTTATTTCTTTCACTCTCACTCTATAGTGAGAACGAAAAAATTTTATTTCATTCCAGAGTGAGAGTGAAAATATTTTATTTCTTTCACTCTCACTCTATAGTGAGAACGAAAAGATTTTATTTCATTCCAGAGTGAGAGTGAAAATATTTTATTTCTTTCACTCTCACTCTATAGTGAGAACGAAAAGATTTTATTTCATTCCAGAGTGAGAGTGAAAATATTTTATTTCTTTCACTCTCACTCTATAGTGAGAACGAAAAGATTTTATTTCATTCCAGAGTGAGAGTGAAAATATTTAATTTCTTTCACTCTCACTCTATAGTGAGAACGAAAAGATTTTATTTCATTCCAGAGTGAGAGTGAAAATATTTTATTTCTTTCACTCTCACTCTATAGTGAGAACGAAAAGATTTTATTTCATTCCAGAGTGAGAGTGAAAATATTTTATTTCTTTCACTCTCACTCTATAGTGAGAACGAAAAGATTTTATTTCATTCCAGAGTGAGAGTGAAAATATTTTATTTCTTTCACTCTCACTCTATAGTGAGAACGAAAAGATTTTATTTCATTCCAGAGTGAGAGTGAAAATATTTTATTTCTTTCACTCTCACTCTATAGTGAGAACGAAAAGATTTTATTTCATTCCAGAGTGAGAGTGAAAATATTTTATTTCTTTCACTCTCACTCTATAGTGAGAACGAAAAGATTTTATTTTATTCCAGAGTGAGAGTGAAAATATTTTATTTCTTTCACTCTCACTCTATAGTGAGAACGAAAAGATTTTATTTCATTCCAGAGTGAGAGTGAAAATATTTTATTTCTTTCACTCTCACTCTATAGTGAGAACGAAAAGATTTTATTTCATTCCAGAGTGAGAGTGAAAATATTTTATTTCTTTCACTCTCACTCTATAGTGAGAACGAAAAGATTTTATTTCATTCCAGAGTGAGAGTGAAAATATTTTATTTCTTTCACTCTCACTCTATAGTGAGAACGAAAAGATTTTATTTCATTCCAGAGTGAGAGTGAAAATATTTTATTTCTTTCACTCTCACTCTATAGTGAGAACGAAAAGATTTTATTTCATTCCAGAGTGAGAGTGAAAATATTTTATTTCTTTCACTCTCACTCTATAGTGAGAACGAAAAGATTTTATTTCATTCCAGAGTGAGAGTGAAAATATTATATTTCTTTCACTCTCACTCTATAGTGAGAACGAAAAGATTTTATTTCATTCCAGAGTGAGAGTGAAAATATTTTATTTCTTTCACTCTCACTCTATACTGAGAACGAAAAGATTTTATTTCATTCCAGAGTGAGAGTGAAAATATTTTATTTCTTTCACTCTCACTCTATAGTGAGAACGAAAAGATTTTATTTCATTCCAGAGTGAGAGTGAAAATATTTTATTTCTTTCACTCTCACTCTATAGTGAGAACGAAAAGATTTTATTTCATTCCAGAGTGAGAGTGAAAATATTTTATTTCTTTCACTCTCACTCTATAGTGAGAACGAAAAGATTTTATTTCATTCCAGAGTGAGAGTGAAAATATTTTATTTCTTTCACTCTCACTCTATAGTGAGAACGAAAAGATTTTATTTCATTCCAGAGTGAGAGTGAAAATATTTTATTTCTTTCACTCTCACTCTATAGTGAGAACGAAAAGATTTTATTTCATTCCAGAGTGAGAGTGAAAATATTTTATTTCTTTCACTCTCACTCTATAGTGAGAACGAAAAGATTTTATTTCATTCCAGAGTGAGAGTGAAAATATTTTATTTCTTTCACTCTCACTCTATAGTGAGAACGAAAAGATTTTATTTCATTCCAGAGTGAGAGTGAAAATATTTTATTTCTTTCACTCTCACTCTATAGTGAGAACGAAAAGATTTTATTTCATTCCAGAGTGAGAGTGAAAATATTTTATTTCTTTCACTCTCACTCTATAGTGAGAACGAAAAGATTTTATTTCATTCCAGAGTGAGAGTGAAAATATTTTATTTCTTTCACTCTCACTCTATAGTGAGAACGAAAAGATTTTATTTCATTCCAGAGTGAGAGTGAAAATATTTTATTTCTTTCACTCTCACTCTATAGTGAGAACGAAAAGATTTTATTTCATTCCAGAGTGAGAGTGAAAATATTTTATTTCTTTCACTCTCACTCTATAGTGAGAACGAAAAGATTTTATTTCATTCCAGAGTGAGAGTGAAAATATTTTATTTCTTTCACTCTCACTCTATAGTGAGAACGAAAAGATTTTATTTCATTCCAGAGTGAGAGTGAAAATATTTTATTTCTTTCACTCTCACTCTATAGTGAGAACGAAAAGATTTTATTTCATTCCAGAGTGAGAGTGAAAATATTTTATTTCTTTCACTCTCACTCTATAGTGAGAACGAAAAGATTTTATTTCATTCCAGAGTGAGAGTGAAAATATTTTATTTCTTTCACTCTCACTCTATAGTGAGAACGAAAAGATTTTATTTCATTCCAGAGTGAGAGTGAAAATATTTTATTTCTTTCAATCTCACTCTATAGTGAGAACGAAAAGATTTTATTTCATTCCAGAGTGAGAGTGAAAATATTTTATTTCTTTCACTCTCACTCTATAGTGAGAACGAAAAGATTTTATTTCATTCCAGAGTGAGAGTGAAAATATTTTATTTCTTTCACTCTCACTCTATAGTGAGAACGAAAAGATTTTATTTCATTCCAGAGTGAGAGTGAAAATATTTTATTTCTTTCACTCTCACTCTATAGTGAGAACGAAAAGATTTTATTTCATTCCAGAGTGAGAGTGAAAATATTATATTTCTTTCACTCTCACTCTATAGTGAGAACGAAAAGATTTTATTTCATTCCAGAGTGAGAGTGAAAATATTTTATTTCTTTCACTCTCACTCTATAGTGAGAACGAAAAGATTTTATTTCATTCCAGAGTGAGAGTGAAAATATTTTATTTCTTTCACTCTCACTCTATACTGAGAACGAAAAGATTTTATTTCATTCCAGAGTGAGAGTGAAAATATTTTATTTCTTTCACTCTCACTCTATAGTGAGAACGAAAAGATTTTATTTCATTCCAGAGTGAGAGTGAAAATATTTTATTTCTTTCACTCTCACTCTATAGTGAGAACGAAAAGATTTTATTTCATTCCAGAGTGAGAGTGAAAATATTTTATTTCTTTCACTCTCACTCTATAGTGAGAACGAAAAGATTTTATTTCATTCCAGAGTGAGAGTGAAAATATTTTATTTCTTTCACTCTCACTCTATAGTGAGAACGAAAAGATTTTATTTCATTCCAGAGTGAGAGTGAAAATATTTTATTTCTTTCACTCTCACTCTATAGTGAGAACGAAAAGATTTTATTTCATTCCAGAGTGAGAGTGAAAATATTTTATTTCTTTCACTCTCACTCTATAGTGAGAACGAAAAGATTTTATTTCATTCCAGAGTGAGAGTGAAAATATTTTATTTCTTTCACTCTCACTCTATAGTGAGAACGAAAAGATTTTATTTCATTCCAGAGTGAGAGTGAAAATATTTTATTTCTTTCACTCTCACTCTATAGTGAGAACGAAAAGATTTTATTTCATTCCAGAGTGAGAGTGAAAATATTTTATTTCTTTCACTCTCACTCTATAGTGAGAACGAAAAGATTTTATTTCATTCCAGAGTGAGAGTGAAAATATTTTATTTCTTTCACTCTCACTCTATAGTGAGAACGAAAAGATTTTATTTCATTCCAGAGTGAGAGTGAAAATATTTTATTTCTTTCACTCTCACTCTATAGTGAGAACGAAAAGATTTTATTTCATTCCAGAGTGAGAGTGAAAATATTTTATTTCTTTCACTCTCACTCTATAGTGAGAACGAAAAGATTTTATTTCATTCCAGAGTGAGAGTGAAAATATTTTATTTCTTTCACTCTCACTCTATAGTGAGAACGAAAAGATTTTATTTCATTCCAGAGTGAGAGTGAAAATATTTTATTTCTTTCACTCTCACTCTATAGTGAGAACGAAAAGATTTTATTTCATTCCAGAGTGAGAGTGAAAATATTTTATTTCTTTCACTCTCACTCTATAGTGAGAACGAAAAGATTTTATTTCATTCCAGAGTGAGAGTGAAAATATTTTATTTCTTTCACTCTCACTCTATAGTGAGAACGAAAAGATTTTATTTCATTCCAGAGTGAGAGTGAAAATATTTTATTTCTTTCACTCTCACTCTATAGTGAGAACGAAAAGATTTTATTTCATTCCAGAGTGAGAGTGAAAATATTTTATTTCTTTCACTCTCACTCTATAGTGAGAACGAAAAGATTTTATTTCATTCCAGAGTGAGAGTGAAAATATTATATTTCTTTCACTCTCACTCTATAGTGAGAACGAAAAGATTTTATTTCATTCCAGAGTGAGAGTGAAAATATTTTATTTCTTTCACTCTCGCTCTCTTCCGCCAGCTCTAATTCGGGAAATGACGATAAAGCGGAAACTCCCCTCTAAGGAGTGGAGTGAATTTTCAATGAGTGGAGTGAAAAAAATTGGAGGACGGCAGCACTCGCGAAATATCACTCGGAGTTTTGCCCAGGTTTGGGTTGGAGTCTTTGCAGATTCTTTTGAGCCTAGGCCTAACTCTTCTAGGCTTGATATGGGTTTAATAACGCTGGTTCCATTTTCGGAAAGCGATCACTTATTAGTCATTTTCCCCAACCTTTCATTTTTCTAAACTGCTCATTATTTAACTTAATCCGCACAAACCGATCGAGTTTATAAATTTCAATAAATCTACATTGGGCCGACTAAAATTCCGACGCAAAAAATTCCTTATCAATGTAGAGGTTTTTCATTCGCTTAAATAAATATGTTACTAGCCAATAGTGTGACTCCCAAAATTACTAGGATGAATAAAAAGGTTAAAATCTAACGTAGTTCACCTTTTTACAGGTTCGTGGTGAAACAAACCGTTATTACAATGGCATGAGTAATTATGTTACGTATGCTAATATGTATAAAAAAAACTAGCTGGCTTAGGCTGGCTAAAAGGAAACACTTGTTGCATACCATAAAGGTGAAAAGTTTTCATTATTTTAACAAGCACTATATAAACAATATCTTTCCGGTCCTGGCTCTCGGAAACATTACTTTCTTGGCGATTTCCTTGAAGATGTTTTATTGAATGGCCTATTAGCTGTTCAACTGAAACGTCTCTCTAAGTAATTTTAATTGCATTATGGAACCGATTTGTGTGGTCGTGGAAGTAAAATCAGATACACATATTTTTATTGTAAAACATTATAGATAAGTTGTTTTAGAAGATGTTTTATTTTATAGAGTATATAATATACGAATATATGTTATTCGTAGCTTTGGCTATAGCCACCATTTTGTGCGGGAATTTTTCTCTATGGGCAAAAGTGTCACGTGATACTGAAATCACTGTATACACCGAACTTTCCTAGAGGCAAATATTTTAGGAAAGTTCTAGATTTAGGGGGTGCAGTTTAGAATGTGAATTTGGCGCCCCCCACCACTTTTTACAATTCACCGGGGAGGGATGGTGCTATTCCTAAAAATTAAGGGGGTACATTAACCCCCCCCCTTTTTACGCCACTCGAGGGGGCCCCCAAAATTAAAAGTTCCAGGGGCCCAACAGTATGTAAAGACGGCCCTGCTTGTAACGAAAGGTCTGGCAGATGGCATCAAGTTATCCCAATGCCAATGTGAAGTGATCTGCGAGAGCTGTCTAAAGGGGAAAATTGCATCAAAGTCCTTCCCGAAGTCAACATCGAAAACCGCGAAGCCTTTGGATTTAATCCACACCGATCTACGCGGTCCGATGCCAACAGCCACACCTAGCGGGAATTGGTACTTACTTACATTTATCGACGATCACTCCAGGTTCGCTCATAAAAACGAAAAACGAAGTTACTCGTGTGGCCAAGGAGTTCATCGCTGTGGTAAGCAACAAGTTCGAAAGGAAGCCCAAAAAAGAAACGTTCGGATAACGGTGGAGAGTATATTGGCCGAGATCTCGAAGGATACTTCAAGCAGAATAGAATCGAGCATCAACGCACCGTTCCGTCCACTCCACAGCAGAACGGGGTTGCAGAGCGCACAAACCGCTATCTAACCGAAATGGTTAAATGCATGCTGTTGGATGCTCACATGGAGAATCGATACTGGGGAGAGGCAATCATGCCGGTGACGTATCTTCAAAACCGTCTTCCAAGCAGAAGTGTAGAAAAAACGCCTTACGAGCGTTGGAATGGAAAGAAGCCTCGTCTCAGACACATCAGAGTTTTCGGAAGCAAGGCGTACTCATATGTTCCCAAGGAAAAATGAGTTAAGTTCGATGACAAGGCGGTTGAAGGGGTCTTGGTTGGTTATGGATTGACCACGAAACGTCATCGCATTCTCAATCTGAAAACAGAAAAGGTCCACTACAGTCACACTGTGACTTTCGTTGAAGGCACAGGAGATGCCTTTTATCAAGATAGTGTTATATCAGATCCAGAAGGGGAGAAAGAATTAACAGTTCCCGCCGATTACCTCGTCAATCCAGCCACCGAGTCTGAGGGCGAAGACTCTCCGTCCGACTCCGACGACACCATGATCAATCAGTCATTGCCGAGACGTTCACAGCGGGGAACAAGGGTATCCCACCGACGAGGCTGACGTATAAAGCTACAACCGACCATCCCCGAGAACCTACTTCATGGGTACAGCTTGACGACTTTAGTCCTGACGACCGAAGAAAATGGATCAACGCCGCGAAAGACGAAATCTCGTCGTTACCTGAACGGGAAACCTGTGAGCCCACCGATTTACCACCCAATCGGAAAGCTATCGGATGGTGATGGATATTCAAAACCAAACACGATTAGCATGGGAATCTTAGCAGGTATAAAGCCCGACTTGTTGCCAAAGGCTACTCGCAGAAGTTGGGCGAAGACTTCGATGATACATACGCTCCTGTCGTGAAGTACGACACTGTACGTCTAGTTCTTGCCGTGGCAGCTGCACAGAGGTTGAAAGTTAAACATTATGACGTCAAGACGGCTTTCCTCTACGGAGATATCGCAGAAGACATCTATATGGAACAGCCTCCTCGCTTCGTTGAATCCGGGATGGTACATAAAGTTTGCAAGTTAAAACGCAGTATCTATGGACTAAGGCAGTCCGCCAGGTCGTGGAACATCAAGGCCAGTCACGTCCTAGAAACCGAAGGGTTCCGTCGCAGCAAAGCAGATCCAGGTCTCTATTCAAAGAAAGAACAGAACGGAACATGGACCTACGATTTGTTATACGTCGACGATCTACTGGTCATGAACCCAAACGAAGCATTCGTCAATCGACTTTAATCAGCATTTTGATCTGAAGGAGCCGGGTAACGTTTCTTATTACCTTGGCATTCAGACTGAGCACTTACCAGATTGAAGTTACAACCTTCATCAAGGGACGAAAATGGAACATATGTTGGAGGATATCGGGTTGCAAGATTCCAAGGCCCCAAAGACACCCATGGACCCGGCCTACCTGAAGTTATCTGTTGAAGAAGATGTCCTTCCGAACAACACTCAGTATCGTAAAGCAATCGGGACTCTGTTACACATTGCGACAGTGTCACGCCCAGACATCGCTACCAGCGTAGGGTTTCTCTGTAGACGGGTTTCAACACCGAGAGAGTGAGACTGGGTAGCTATAAAAAGAGTCATGCGATACCTAAAGGGAACTATCGATGTACGACTCCAATTGCCAGCAGCGACAACACCAGATCAACTGGAACTAACGGGCTACTTGGACGCAGACTGGGCTGGTGACCACCATGACCGGAAGTCCACCAGCGGCTACGTGTTCCAGCTTTGAAAGGCGACAATCACATGGTCGAGTAAGAAACAATCAACCGTAGCAGTTTCATCCACTGAGGCCGAATATATTGCGGCTGCCTTCGCAGCGCAGGAGGCCATCTGGTTGAGACAACTGCTCGACGACGTTGGACTCGCAGCTACAGCACCAACACATATATTTGAAGATAATCAAGGGTGTATCAAGATGAGCTTGACAGAAAGAACCAGCAACCGCACCAAACACATAGATGTCCGCTATCATCTGCTACGGGACCCCAGAGAAAAAGGCACTATCAACCTCAGCTATTGTCCAACCGAAGATATTTTAGCGGATATACTTAACAAACCCTTACCACGCGACAAACCCTATGTCCACAATTGGACTCTCCGATATCCGTCAAGAAGGGGTGTTGGAATAATACGACGGCTATCTTCTTTATCTAGTTTATTTACATGGCCGTTGTTATCAATTTGTTGTTTATTTTTTACCTTAAATTTGTTCCTTTTTTACCTTAAGATGTCTCAGTTCTCCACCGCTATACCATAGGCTGAAATCCTACAGTTTTACGAGAAGAATTGGTGCCTAAGGACCCAGATTCAACTTTGATGAAACATTTTAAGAGAGAAGTCCAAGTTAGGTTCGAAAAGCACTGCGAATTAAATGACATCTACTATGCTGCGCGTATGTTGCACCCAAGGTCATTGTTTACAATTATATTTTGACGTAATTATTTTTGTTTACAGATTAAATATAGGAGCCTTACGCCATCATAATATAGAGTACGAGCGATTGACGCGCAGTGCCTCTAGGGGCGAGTTCGTGCGAATTTGGTTAATAAACTACAATTCCCATTGACGCTAATGTAAACGTAGCGATGATTTAAAGTAAATTAACTAATCGTTTTTAGAAAAAATATTTGATTAACAATTTTCCATAATAAATGAATTTAAATAGAAACTCAAAAAAAGCCTTTAAGATATATTTTATAGTTTTATTTTCGAAATAGGCGGGCTCAAAGTTTACGCGTATGCCTAGATATACATCTAGGGAGAGAGCGCTGATTCCCGGTGAATTTTAAAGACTTCTATCCTTTACAACCTAGAGTAATATCTTATAGAAATTATATGACAATTAAAATTAAAATAATTACACTAATTGTTATATCGTAGACTTTTAGTCACCGACGTCTCTCGTATCCATTGCCCTTGCACTACTGAGCTGTCTTCGTTAACGGTTTTCCTAACGTTAAATATACATGTACGATTACCTAACTTTTCTATAAGTAGATTCTCTAAAATATTTTCAAAGTCCATTTAACGGCAAAAATCCCACGTATTTCGTTATTTGTATCGAATTACAATTAGCGTTCGCCATCATTTAACGATAGTAATCGGGTTGTTCCGATTCAAAATACGCGGTAGATTAAACTGAGGCTTAAGAGCGGGGTGGCGGAGTGGTTAGCACTTTAGCCTCGCAGCAAGAGGAGCCGGGTTCGATCCCAGCTTGTGGCACTGGGTGAAAACTCGGAACAACTCCTTCTGCGTTGAGTTTGCAAGTTCTCTCCCCACTGGTTTAAGGGGTTTTCCCCCGAGTTCTTCGGTTTCCCCTTCCATAAAAACTTGCTTAGGTTAACGGTAATAGTTAGTGTAGGGAGCTGTTGGCTCGATCTCGTGGCATGCAGGGCTTGCCACCACCCTCCTACGCATTGTAACCCGGCCACCTGATTTAAGGGCTTCAAAAGTCGCATGATGACTTAGGCCTAAGGTGGTGCCTTGGGTATTAGCCTAGCTGATTATTATTGACTGAGCAAGCGTCACCGCCTTGAAATTTTCGTCTACTTTAAAGATACATTGTGAACGAACCAATGGATGAAAAGTGATGAGACTAGCTTTTAAATAAACCTTGAAACTTATTTCAAGTCATATTTATAATTCACAGATGAAAAAATTCGCGAAAAGTATTAATATCGTTTAGAATTACAACCTACTTTCTAAAATCTCATTTTGCTTTTTAATACGCGCGTTGATAACGCAAACTTTACCTAGACGAGCAGTTGTTCGATTATCTACATGGTGCATTAAAAATATTATTTTTGAATGTCATAAAGCACTAAACGATTTTTCAAGACGATTTTATATTAGATTTAAGTTCATATAAACGGGAAACATTGTCAATGGAATATTTATTAAATCATTTGGTAGGTTAATTAACGTTAAATTTTCGCCAACTTTACATTAATTTCATTGGGAGCGGAGAAAAACTTTTAACCAAGTTACGCACGAGCTCTCCACGAGAGGCGCTGCCGGTCATTTTCTTTTAAAACCGACAAAGCCTATAGAAATTTATTTATTTGCTACGTATAAAAATCTGCAATTAACCAGCGATGAAAACGGGAGCGAGTCGAAAAGCATCTAAATCATTGAATGGAAACCACTTCTACTGGCGTTGCGTTGGTGAGAAACGGATCGACATTGTCAGATATAACATTTGTACATAAAAAACTCGCAAATTACCCCAAGGTTAACATTTCTGATTTCCCATATGCAACGACCCCAAGTAAAATAGTAAAATTAGTATGACACTTACTATTCTCAAAATTATTGATAATCGCCAATGACCATATTCATCGTTATGTAGTTAAATCTGAGCTAATCGAATCGGTACCAACAGCTAAAGCTACGGAGTGTTATTTCCATATATTTGATGTTTATAAAAACATTTTTATAATATTAAAATGTATTTTAAATACCCAACTGTAGGCAATTAGTTAACGATCTATGGTATTAAGAAAAATTTA